>NW_021620801.1:2791447-2833065 GCF_004785775.1 Grammomys surdaster | reverse complement strand
AGAGAGAGAGAGAGAGAGAGAGAGAGAGAGAGAGAGAGAGAGAGAGATAGGTAACTTTAAAAAACAAAAATACTTCAAGAAGCTCACAGGATAACTTCTGGTAAGTGGACATTTAAAAGCTTTAGCATAATGGTAAAAAGGATGTTCAGGAAGGATCTGATGACAGACAATTTAGTCTCTCACAGATTTTAAACATTACTACATAGTGTACAGGAGAACACAATTAAAAGCACAAATGTATGGAACACATTAGTGGTAATAGCAGAAGGATGCTGTCTGTGGATGGCAAGAAAGGAATCATCTCTATTTTCCTGTTTTCTGCTATTTTATCTGGCCAAGCACTGTGTCCTGTATTTTTCCAATTAAATAAAAATATTAAAATGAAGATCTTTTTTAAAGAATTGTGTTTCCCTGGGACATAAATAAAACCGTAAGTGTGATTCTTACCGTCTCCTTACACTTTACAAGGTGACAGTGCGCATTCCATTTGGATGCCAGGGAATCCAGTACCTCTCATTTAAACTGGGCAAAAGAATTGACAGTTTGATGTACAGCTCACACAGACTTGGTGACTATGAGAGGACACAAGTTCAGTTCCTAGCACTTAAGACCACAAGTCCACTCTAGGGGACACAATTCCCTCTTCTGCCTCCTCATGCACCTGTGCTTATGTGCACACACTCAAAACAGAATTAAAAAATACATACAAATCTATCCAGACAGCGGGTGTGCACACTCTTAATCCCAGCACTCTGGAGGCAGAGAGGCAGACAGATCTCTCTGAGTTCAAGGTCAGTCTGGTCTACAAAGCAAGTTCTAAGACAGCCAAGACTACAAAGAGAAACCTTGTGGAAAGAAAGGAAGGAGAGAGGGAAAGGAGGGAGGGAGGGAGGGATGAAGGAAATAAATGAATAAGAAAATAAATAAATAAATAAATAAATAAATAAATAAATAAATAAATAAAGTAAGTAAGTAAGTAAGTAAGTAAGTAAGTCTTTAGGCCACTACACTGTGTTGAATGATAGAATTCACTGTCCTACGTTGAAGTTGCCAGAGAAACATTTCAAAGAGAAACCACATTGCTCAGCATCATATTTCTGAGAAAAAAAATGTGGTCAAACTTTTAAAAGAAAAAAAAAATCAGTGTTAATATTATAGAAAAGAAACTGAGACCACTAGCTAACTCTTCTGCTGTCAGGAGAAGACAAAGCAGGATAGAAACATGCCCTCGTCGGAGCTCCCCGAGGGGGGAGGGCAGGGACTTCACACGTGCTCACCGAACACTGATTACACGGTCTAAACGGTACCTTGCGATTAGTAGCTCTGCTATGTATAAACACCGACAGTAGCAGTGGCCCACATTTATGTGTCCTGTCTCCAATACCTCATCTCGTCTTTTCAAGAGCAGGTCTATTTCAAGAGAAGGGCTTATCAAGCTAAAGACAGGATGCAACTTGCCCACAGCTCTGAGACACAGATCTGGAGCCTGAACCCAACCGTATGCCCTAAGCAATTCAGCTCTCCCTAATGCACAAAATCTGTTACATAAACTCTTTCTGCTCTTGTTTATGTAACCCTATGGGCTTCAAAGACAAGACTATCTCTGATTCCTCCAGCATGCACACAGGATCACAAACTGCCTCCGTGGCATTCTTTTACCTGTCGCAGGCTCTGTGGTATCTAGGACAAGGGTCAGGGCTAAGATATAGCTCAGTGGGAAAGCAAATGCCCTGGGTTTGATCCCTAGGAGAGGATGAGAGGAAAGAGGGTGGGGAGGAAGGAGAACCATATGAATGATGCCTTAATTGGTAGGTTATTAAGGATACTTTATACATTTGTCTATCTTCATAAGCTACTGTAAAATCCCCAATAAACAAGAAAGAGAAGAGACCCCAACCAGCAACAGGGAAGCTGAGGCAGAAGGATTGTAAGCGCAGTGGCAGCTCTTGTGGATATAGAGTGAGACCCTCCTGAGAAGAAAAGCATGAAAGAGTCCACCTGAAATAGCCCTCAACCAGACAGCCTTCTCAAGAGACCTAATTGTTTAAATACCCCTTTGTGAGGGCCGAATCTCTGTGTTCTATGGCCTTTAACCCAGCACATCAATCAGAAACTTCTTTAAACTCCACACCTGAGATAGTTACTTTTCTGTCTTTCTCATACTTGTTTGAAAATAGTCTCCCTTTGGTGAAAATGCTGCTTCCTCAGACTCCGTGCATTACTCTGTTCTTCTAGTTATGTGGGGTCTAATGGAAACTGTCCAGGCAGTCAGGCTCCTGGAGACTCCACTGGCATCTTTAACCAACAACTCTATACAAACAAATCCCATTTTATGCCTGTTTTCCTCTATCTGTACTTACAACGGCTGGTGAGGGGACGTGGATGCTGGCGACAGATCTCGGACGGACATGGTTGGCCAGGTGGCAGAGCACGACACCATCCATGAGTGCCTCCCCCAAGTCTTCATGTAGGGTCACCTTCAGCCTCATCTCAATGCTCTGGGGGTGGGAAGCAGAAAGAGCCAGTTGCTATGGGCACCGAAACAAGTTAAGTGTTAAGCACAGCTGCAAGTATGCATGAACCTATTCTCAGTGACGGGACAAGTGTAAGAATGTCTGGAGGTGGGGAAATGGTTCTGTAAAGAAAGTATTTGCAAGGATGAGAGTTTGACATGGGAACCCAAAGAGTCTAGCACGGCAGTGTATGCCTGTAATTCCAGCCACTGGGCAAGTGAATTCTAGAGGATCCTGAGACTTGCTAGTCAGCCAGATGAGTCTAGTCAGCAAGGTCCAGGCCAGTGAGCAACCCTGAATCAAAACAAAAAATGTACATGGCACCTGAGGAGTGCCTCAGGTCATCTCTTTGCCTCCACACATATGTACACAAACATACATGCTCACTCTCACACACATATATGCACACCCCAGACATAGAAAGGATGTCTGGAAAATACTCATGTTAATTAAATATTTTCAAGTATTTAAAAAAAAAAACCCTCTGTATAAAGAGAGATTCGTTTGTGTTGAAATGTTTGAATTAAAAACTGCAAGACGAAAACTGGGATTGTGTGCAAGGCTTCCAGGCCAGCTTTTCCCACACACAGAGCGCTGCTTGGATTCTGAGCATCTCGCTTAGACACATGTCGATCCCAGTACCTCACGGAGCTGCTCCACCAGCTCCTTCTCTTCTCTCATCTGCTCCATCTTCCTCCGAATTGTAAACTGTGGGTCTATAGATTCCAAGTTTCTCTGAGGTCTTAGAAATACTGCAAGAGACACAGAAAAGGAAATCAATCTGAATTACTACACAGGGCTATTCCTATTGCAGTTAAACAAATTATTTACTTATCCCAGATTATATATCATTCACTGACACAGGGAAATTCCAGATTCACAGCAGGAGCTAGCTGTGTATGCTCTAAGGGAAAGAATCTCCTGAGGTATTCTGGGTTGTGTGCACTGAAGAGCTGGGTTTGAGCTGACAATAAACTGAACTGAGAGATGGACCTCATCGGGATGGAGATGAGACCGTGCTGTCACTCAGACTAAAGCACCACCTCTCTCAGGTTCAGTATAACCTTCTGTTATAATCGATATTCTAATCATATGCTCTATCTTTCATTAAATATAAGTAATTTTGATCAAATAGGGAGATATTAGAATTGGTGCCATGTGGAACCACATATTCTGTCTTCTGTCCAATCACTGGCCAGGTGTTCAAAGAGTCAGCTCTTTACAGATGAGCACAGGTGACCATCTAGAAGGCTGGCCGGACTAGAGGTGACTTCATCACCGCTGGCTTGAGGACCTTAGACTTCTTACAGAACAGTGACTGAAAACACTGCTTCGTTTGAAAGAATTAAGAAAACACTCTCAAGGCTTGAAAGACAGTTCAGCAGTTAAAAACAATGTCTGCTCTTCCAGAGGACCCAGGTTCAATTCCCAGCACCTACAAGGTGGCTCACAAAGATCTTTAATAGAGTTAAGAGAATCTGACACTCTCTTTTAGCTTCTGGGGGTACCAGGGATACACATGGTAAACAGACATACATGTAGACAAAACATCAATATGCATAAAATAAATAAATCTCTTTTTATGTTAAACCCAGCACTGTACAGAACAGGACAGAACAAATGAAAAATGAAAAAAAAAACTCACAAGAATCATATGTTCTAAACTTCTAGGTGGTAACATCAATTAGGATGATTAAAATATATTCTACATGAGGCTTTGTACCGTATTTGCACCTGTGGAGGCACGCCAGGGACAGGATGTCTAAAAACCAATATATTAGGAAGGCTGTGTTTGCACAGACATTTTTGCTGGTTATAAGGGGTGGGGGTCTCAGTAACTACTGAGAGCATAGCTCTTCTTAAAGTTGAAGGTGTGTGTGCGGAGATGAAACTGAAGTCTCCTTAGATAAAAGATATACTTAGGTATATAGAGAAAAACACAATCCAAGGGACCCCAGAGGCAAACTAAACAAGACCAGAATTATCTGTGGAAAGATAACTCTGGCCCAAGGAAACAGTGGTGTAGTTTGTGCCAAATTCGAAAGCAATCTATTTGCAAAGGCCAGTGGATACGAATCTGTGTGATGCTGTAACCCTCATAGATGTAAGCTAATGAAAATTACATAAATAAAAGTGGTACAGTCGAATAAAGATATTCTACAAGTAAAGAATGATTTTAGTAGCTGGGCATGGATGCACATGCCTTTTATCCCAGCACTTGGAAGGCAGAGGCAGATGGAACTCTGAGCTAATGACCACCTTGGTGAATCTTTCTACATGGGTTCAAAGATGCAGGAACCAAGAAGATACTTGGGAAGATGAGGCTGACACCATCGTTGACTGACATAGTTCATGGAGAATGAGGCTGACCGTGTGAGCACAAGGCTTTCTAGAGCCACAGAAAAAAATCTGTGCCCTGGTCTTAGGATGGAAGCGAACCAAGAGGTCACTGGTACAAAAGCCAAAGGCTTGTCACAGGAGCCTCTCACCGAGGCCCCACAGGAGCCAAGGCCTCAAGGAAGTCAGACCAAATCAGAGCAAGAAAGGAAAGAGGCAAAGCTGGCAAAAGAAGGGTGAGGTGATGGGGCAGCCAGGCTCCGAGAGGAACGTGAGGGAGGCTGGACAACTAGAAGCCTGGGAGAGCACACAAACATCTGCCAATGGAAGCCCAGCAAATACAAGAAAAACGCAATGTAAAACCTAAAAGCAATCTCATCTCCCAAAGATGTTAACTGAATTTACCAAAAAAGTCAAGGAATGTCGACGGAGCTCGGCAGTGCACACACATGTCACCAAGGGGCGCCATGACCCTACTCGGAAAGACCTGCTGTTTGCTTTGGAGGCCACTTCCCTTTTGCCTTTATTCTGGGGAAATCTTATCTAATACGGCATGCTTAATACTTTCAATATGTTTTTATTGGATGATTCCATTCCAAATATGAAAATATGAGGAAGTTAAATGACCGGCAATCTCTGGTTTAACTGCACACACTGGAGCATGTATGCTAGCAGAGCCCCACGAGGGATATCAGGATGATACCATCAGGTCTGGCTCTTAATTTCCTGGCATGCCTGTTTATTTTAAAGTCCTGTGCAAATTAAAAAAGCAGAACTGCCCACTGGGGTATATTTCTGTGTCTAGCAAGCAATCAACAAATGTTGAAGGTTTCTCAGCTGTAGTTTCTATTTTTAAAACAAATATTTCAAATGTGCATGCAATGATTAGAAATGAGGAATATATGTACATACACATTAGGATTTATATACTTAATTATAACTACTGTGGACTGTTTGAAATTTTTTAAAGAAACTCTTTCAGCTAATAAGCCAGCCAGCTTACTTCTTTCTGGATCAAGTCTTCAGGAAACTGACGCCAGAGAGAACGTTAAATCCTTACTGTTGCATTTCACGAGCTCAATTCAGGGGACTAAAGGTTTAACTTGAGGCTATTTAACAAGGTTGAAAAACTGTTAGCATGCGCTTTTCAATGCCATCTCATTTAAAGATAAATTAAAAGGCAGGGAAAGCAAGCTCTGTCTGAGTGGGCAAGCATCCACACATGGACACAGCTGTGCACAGGTAAAGTGGAGCATATGACTGAGAAACAGGAAAAATGAGCCCCTTGTCGTTTAATGATCGGGGGTAAGTCACTAACAGTTACAACAGAACATAAGACCTGCTGGCTGTAGTTCACTTAGCAGGAAACAAATGTCTAAACATGGTCTGTGGAGGAGGAGGCTACACGTGGATAGAGGACTCCACTGATCTTTTCATCCTTGAAAGTCTCTTCACCACATCTCTGAGCTGGCATAATCTCTACTTCCTGTGAATGCCCAAAGAGAATTATCTGTGCACTTCTTGGTACTCATCACTCTGTATTACCATGTCATAATACGCATGACTCTGCAAGAGCCCAGCTGCATGCGCTACTACATCCCATAGAGCCGTGGGCTGAGACACACGTTTGTTGATGAGTAAATGAAACAGGCATTTTAAAACCTCCCGGGAAAGACACGAGTAAGTATCTGAAGATCATCTTTACAGAAATGACCTTCTCATGGTGATTAGTTTCTTAATTTCTCTTCTCACAGAAAAAAAAAATCCCAAGTCTGACTACATTAACTTCCAAATTTAGGTTCCACAACGGCAGCGACTGTTTGATTGTACGTTAGAGGCATGCTTAGCACAGGGAGGCCCTTACCAGGGGTACAACACACACACACACACACACACACACACACACACACACAATCCTCTTTCCAAGCGTTACCTTTCAGCTAAGCAAAGAGAGCTCACAGCTCTAAAGCAAACTAAGTGAACTTTACCATTTCACTAATACAAGAAACAAACAAAAACACTGTACTTGGCATGAAATGAAAGGAAATAGCTTCTTGGTGGAAACACAGGGTTTTGAAACTTAGCTTCCTCTTCCTTGGAAGTTATGAAAGTCGACTAGAGTGCCTTTTAATATATTCAAATGCAAGGGCAGGCAGGGATATAGTGACAAATACAAGCTTTAGATTTCAGCTCTTAGGAGTTAGAAATCAGGCAAATGAATTTATCCACTTCCTTCTGGAGCTCCAAGTAAATCAGGTACATTTACTTCCCTTCAAATGCTGAAATTTCCTCTCTACCATCTTGAGCAGTTTACGAAACTCACATGTGCACATAAACAATGCATCTCTGTCCATGACGTACACATAAACAAAGATAAATGCTGGGGCTCTATGTCGGTGTTCACTTACCATCTCTGAACACAGAACCAGACATTCTAATATGAAGCCAGAGTTGAGAGTTCCTGAGGAGCCTCCCGCACCCTCAGTGGCCTTCTTTTTGTACTGGGGTGAATAAGACCCCAGTGCCGCACTGTTATTACCAAGGAAACAAAGATGTTTGTAAACTGGCCAGAGATAGATATTCACTCACTCACTCACTCACTCTTATATAAAGATCAATTTTAAGTAAGTCTAGAGTGGTACGCACCAATTCACCATGAATGAATAGATGGAAACACCTCAAAAGAGACCAGGACAGGTTTTTTACTTCCAAGTAAATGGGAAAGGGGAAGACGAAGCCCCAAACGAAGGGACAAGAGTGAGGGCAGGAGAAGAGGACGGGTTCTCAGGAAGTGAAGGTACCCCAGGCTGTGGTGGGGCAGGCAGTGTCACAGATGGACTTGCATGCCATGCTCTCCTTCTCAGAAGACTAATTTCAGAAACTATGGGTCTCCAAATGTTCAAGGTCCTTCCAGCCTGCTGGCCAAGTTTAAATAAAATCTCTTTGAAGACCATGTTACAAAGACAATGGTGAATTTAAAACGAGCTCAATCTGGAACAAAACACTGGAAGGGATTTAAATGAAAAGAGAAGCTTTTGTGTACAAAGCGAGGCAATGGGCAATGGGATGAATACTCAAAGTTTGACGCAGTTAATAATTAAACATTATGGTTGTCTAAACTATCTCATTTGCAAGGCTGGACAGCTACGGGCATCAGATAATGAAGAAACAATACAATTGTGGAGATAAGCATTTCTGGACACGCCAAGAGGCCTACAAAGTAGAACTGTCTGTCTCTATGGAAGCCTTAAGGACAACACAGGGAGTGGGCTGGTTCCTCAGATTTCCTACTTGAGGATTTATGCCACAGCTTCTTCCACTGAGTTAGAAAACACTGCAGTCACAAGGTGAAGTCTCATGCACAGGACTAAAAAGGTTTGTGACACTTTGGACAAGTTACAAATAAAGAAAAGAATGAAAACCATCAAAAATATCTGACATGGTTGCCCAATCCAGAGGAATACTGAAAATAATCCTTTCATTACTGCTGTGGTACTGTGTGCTAAAGCCCCCATTTGTTATTTAAAGGCCATGTAATAAATGCAAGGTTATTTTGCTTTTAAATGTTCATAGTCATTATTGGCTGCAGACATCTCAGAATTTTAAATAAAAAGAAGACCTGGCCCGGCCCCTCACACAGCAGCTCCTCACCTGTGCAATGAATGAAGATTTGTCTGACAGGAGACAGTCAAGACCTGGGATGCAGACCTCCTACCTGATTTCTGTCTTATGGGTACATACCAGCAGAGAAATTCTGCTGTTTAAAATCTTTAGACCTTGCCCAGATCAGATATTACTCCTAAGGAAATAACTCACACATGAATCTTTCATACTAGCCTTATTTCCAGTAAAGAACATTAAAACCCATAGTAGCCAGGATTTCAGAAAACAGAAATACTTCTTCATAGCTTGGTCTTCTGGTTTTAAATCAAAGAACAGCTTAGCAAGAAAGTTTTCCTCTAACACTTCTCCTCCATTGGCACCCAGAATTTAAAGCAGGATGACATAAGGAGGAGATTTCTATGTCATGATTGCTTTTTAAAAAAATCATGTCTATTTTCAGTGAAAAAATTTTAGCCCTGCAGTGCTCAACCTATGGCTGTGATCTTTTTGAGGGCTGATCATCCCTTTCACACGAGTCCCTTACTGGCAAAAATACACAGATATTTACATTATGACTCATAATAGAAACAAGACTACAGTAACGAAGTAGCAATGAAAATAATTTAATGATGGGGGGGTCATCAAAATATGATGAACTGTATTAAAGGGTCACCACATTAGGATGGATGAGAACCACTGTTTTACACAACTATAAAATGCTAAAATTTCTTGTTCACCAGATTCAGCCCACCAGAATATGTATTATTCTTTAATAAATGGAAATTTTAGCTCAATCTTAACCAGAGATCACAGCAAGTATTCTAAGTCTACATTCTCCAAGCATCATAGATAGCATACTTAGCTAACAAACATGTTACAACTTACATTAACAGCTTACGTGTGCATGGTGGCTGTGCCTCACACCTTATTTCTCAGTTTCATTTAGTATTTCTTCTATCACTTTGTATTTTGAGGTTTACAAAAATCTTTACAATCTGAACCAGCATTAAACCAGAACAGAGATTTTTGGATATATATGGTATATATGATCTAAATGATTTTATTTTTATCTTGGACTACTTGAGATATTGAATGATACAAAATTAAAATATCCTTATGAAGACTCACCGAGTGTTCTCAATTATTAAATATTTATATACATTATTTTCAGACTAACTCAGTATCCTTTAATGTAAGTAAATTCACATAAAAAAGTGTAAGTCAAAAATGTATAAAAACTTTGAAAAAAAGGAAAAGTAATTTTTCTTTATTTTTAGAAACTTCATAATGTTAACATTATTTTCAGTGCAAAACTCTAGAGTCAACCATAGTACCTTTAAATTGCCTTAAAAGTCCCATCTGGTAAACATATATAATAAAAGATCAACCTTATTTTTTGAGGCAACACTCCAAAATATAGCCTTGGGTGGCCTCAAACTCACTATCCTCCTGTCTCAGACTCCGTTACACTGAAATTATAGGAGTGTACCACCACACACACATTCTAAAAATCAAACTCTGAGAGCATTTACTATGGGGCTAGAAACAAGCCGGAATAACCTAAATGCATGAGTTTCAGTCTTTGTAGACGAGCAGACAAACGAACCAAACCCCAAGTATAACAGGTAGACAAGAGAGTACTGAAAAAAATCCTCCCCAGAGCCAGCGTCCTCAGGGCAAATCAACTGTCCCATCATTAGCTGTTAGGCAACAGGTCACAAGCACTTGTCTAGACGTTGCCTCAGAGGCTTCCTGAGTATGGCGCATGCAGGTCAATGTATCCTGTCTCCAGGTACATACAGAGGCCTATGGAGTACAGTCACAGGCTTATCACACGAACATCGAAGAAGAGACAACAAAGCACCTACCATTGTCACTGTCTCCTTCAGATGGAACACGGTAGCTAGAGCTGTCCCATGTTTGTGCCTGTGTAAGTTTGTTGAAGGAGATAGGAGGGAGAATGAGGGCTGGGTCTGCAGGAGAGCGAGACAGCCAGGCGGACAGTTGCACAGGGACCAGGGGAAACCCAGGGGCCGCAGCATTTCACACGTGGCGTGAGGTTCGTATGGAAATGAAGTGGATTTCATTACATGGGGTTTAAATTCAAATGTACAGTATCGGGAGGGGAATGAGAGATGGCGCATGAAAGGAAAAGAATGATAAAAACTCAGTGTTAGTACTTGTCGCTCACACGCTGCATGCAGTTAATACCCTTAATCTTAACAGTTCTGCGAGCCTGCAGCCTAGAGTGCTAACGGGTCATGGCAGCAGAAGGAAAGAACACCATCATTTAGCAGCTCAAAGCAGAAAGGCCCACCTAATACCCTCTGCCAACCCCTTCTAAACAACTAATCAGCTGATACAATTGCACAATTCACCCAGAACTCCTGGTCACATTAGACAAAGGTCAACATGTATACATGCATCTGTTATTTAGAAACAAATTAACTACAGAAGAATTGTGTACTTTAATGCTTTTTAAGAACGGAGACAATAACAAATACTCTCTTTTTCATCTCTTCACAGAACCTGAATGGTGTACACTACAGGTTCAAGGCATCTCTGACACGGTGAGCTTAGGCTGGGCTCTATAAATGCATTAAAAGTCAGTAAATCATAACTAAATTACAGAGGTCCAACACTCAAAGGGCTATTAATCTTTGGAGACTCATTCACATTTTGATTTCAGTTATGAAATATTTTTTAAATATTGCAGAACTGTTCAGAAGGCTTGAGAGAGCCTGTAGCCAGCCATGAGACAGGGGAGGTACAATAACAGTAACCTCCATTTCTCTCAGAACAGAGCTTGGGATTATGGGTATTGAGGGGCAGCCCAGATTTGGCTCTATACACCTACTTTCTTACATTAGGGGGCTAGTCATTTGAGTTTTCTATGATTTCATCCACACCTTTACTTTCTGTAACATATTCTCTAGGGTTGGAGATACAGCTCAGTGGTAGTGCACGTCCCTGGCATGTGCCAAGGGCCTGGGCTTAATTTCTAGGACTGAAAAAAAAAAAAAAGAAAAAAGTCTAGAAACTCTGATCATACTAGAGTCATTTTCCAACTGCTTATTTTTTCTTATGCTATTCTAATGGCTAGGAAACCTCCACACTTGGCCACATGCCGCCCATCAATCAATGTCTTCCAAGAACAAACCATCTCCTCTATAAATCTCCTCTATAAAAAACCTTTGCTTTTCCCGTTGCGACGTTTATTTCAAGCCAGAAATGTATAACGCTCATACGGTTGTCAAAATGCTTTGCCCCAAACCCAAGATCACGTGTGTTCTCTACCAGCTGTGCTTGTATGTATCCTGGTCCCTTATAAGAACCTACTTAAAAGCATTAGTGGTAAATATAGTTAAGTCCAAGAGGAACAAAAAAGCAAAACAAACAAGGTCCTAACAGAAGGCAGATAGCACCAAAACTGGAAATGTGGGAAGAAATTAGAAGAAATATATTTTTCTATCTAGGGCCCTTTTAAAAAAAAATTGAAAGTAAGTTTGCACAATGCTATTAACTTTGTCAATATAGTAACACAAATTACAGCCAAGTAGGTCAAAAAGGTAAGGTGCTTTCCTCTAAGAATTTTTCCCAACTCCTAACCACTCATACAAGCCTTCAAATGCTCACCCTCTTGTGTGAGTAAATGCAGAGACCTTACCATGCCTGGAAAGCAACTGGGGTCGTCTTGGGGAGAACTCTGCCTTCAGGGTGCCCTTTACTTCATCAGGGCACTGGGAACCTTTGGGGTAAAGGGGAGCTGTTTTATTTTCCACATGTAAAAAGTTCAAAGGGAGTACTCCTTCCCTACTTACATGTTCCCTTTGCCACTTTTCTTTGCTGTGATTCAAAAGAAGGCAAGCTGCCCATTCCTGGAAGCATAGATCAAACAGCTTAATGTAATCACACGACCTCACCAAGCCGCAGCTACTCTGATGCCAGGACCCCAGCTGACTAGAACTGGCAAAGCTCATATCACTCAGGAATAAGTTTGAAAGGCCAAAGAGAAACCATTTTAGTTACTTAGTATAAGAATGAGCTGAGGTTAGCTACCTGAACGAGGCTTCAGGCCAAATGGAGCTGTGATGTTTGCCTTAGGAGACACTGAAGGGGTGTTCTCTCTTATCTGTGGGGTGAGAAGAGAAAACAATTGGGAAATGAAGAACCAGACATACTTAAATGGTCAGCAATTATTATAAAACTACGTTGTATTTGCTATGGCTGCATTGTGATGATAGCTTGGCTTTTTAAAAATATATTTTGTAAATACTCTAGAAGCAGTCAATAAAATGTTTTCCGGCACCCTAGTAAACTGTGTTACTGTTATTCTTTTTTTGTTGTTTCACTGAAATCTTTATGTGCTCACTACAAAATTATTTTGCAGTGACACAAAGTGGGTGATCTGCTTCTCATTCAACACAGCTGACCGCATATGCACAGGCATGCCAAAGAACAGATTTAACAGAGCCTCTCTAACATGGAGACGCACAGCTAACGCTAAGCATGCAACTCAGAAACTGCATGCAGAACCATCTCGGGTAGCAGCTGAGGAAATGTCATCTGAATGATTGGCTGCCGTTCTCTGTAAAGATATCCCACACCTAGATCTCAAAAGCCATTTTTCACAAAATTAAGCTTTAATGATGTATAGAGCCAAATGATTTTGTGACAGTGAGTGACAACTAACGAGAGACCCCAGAGACTCTTCCGTTAACTCTTTAATCCCAGAGTAAGACTATCCAATTCTGGGAAAGATGCTTCAGTTCGGTCTTCATGGAATGGATTAGCAGCCATTAATCTTCAGGAATCTTACCTCAGTTGGAGAATACTGGCTTCCATTGCTTTGTAACGTTAGATCATTCTGCACCTTGTGGGAGAGACAAATGTGTACGTTCCATTAGATTATGAGAAAGAGGAGACAAAGGCTACATATTTTTTATTGCCGCCATAGCCCTGGCCCAGAAGCACACACTAGCAAATGTTGAATTAATTCATGTGTTAAGTAGCTAAGAGGGTCATACTTCTATTTTATAAAACTACACAGCTGTATTCATTGAAAAATATCTAAAGAATGGCACAGATGAACACAAGATCCCTAAGACAGGGATATTTCCCTAGTACCTATGAATGCGTCTTATCTGGCCAGTTTACCAAACTGTCTGCTGACTCCCTTCTCTATTTTAATTATGGGTCTTTAGAAATGGCCCAAACTAGTAGTTCCAAAATATACAGAAGCTTTCAGTAAGTACATATGCCTGGACCCCAAGCAAACGTGAAAAACCTCATTCACGTGATCAGTTTATTATCAGTTTGCTTTGGCAGTCACCGGTTAAGAGAGATGCTAAGAAAGCAAGCATGACTTACATATGCACTCTAGTAGTTTGAAAATAGGTAATAAACACCTTCATACATGTCACCATAAAAGTGTAAATCTAAGATGCCCACTGTGTGGAGGAGTGCTATTTAAAAATACCCCTAGTTTTCATGAACCCAAGGGAAAATACATTTAAAATAAAATGTCATTCTTGTCCCTACACAATAAAAGGGCCTCATTAGAACTGCCAACAGGTGGCACTGGACTTACTCTCTAAGGACTTCTACCAATTTTCCTCATTGTTCTGTCAAGCACCTCTCCTCAGCACCACTTATGTACAAGCAGGAGAGGAGCATCCTTACTGTGTGGATACCCATGGTACAGACTTTCATGTGGCCGGTCTTCTAAAGTATGCTTAAGGCAGGTCACATGACATGGAGGCAGACCCCTCTACGACCCTTGCTTCACCTCTCAGTTATGGTAACGCACTGGACTCAATCCTCCAGGGAGACCCTTGCTCCCTTACAGGTCTATATCCAACGTGGCCACAAACTAAGTTATCCTCACATCTTGTAATACACTCTATCCTTTCTGGAAACAAACAGACTCAGGATGGTAAACCACAGCCCAGTCTTCTTGAAATGTTTTCAGTACTGACATCTTTTATTCACTCAACAATTTTGCTACTTCATAGGTCGCACATTCCATCCTCCATAACAAAAAAGCCACGCCCTGCACAAGTAGGCAACAAATGCTGGCAAAGGGTGTGTAGACGTGTAACCAGACCACAGGTGCAGGACCAGTGGACTAGAGAAACCACAACTTATTTCCTTTTCCTTCATCTTATGAATTCCTTTTTGCATCAGGTAAGCTGTCCGACCCTTCCTTTTGAAATCCTATCATGGGCCCAAAGCTGCCTTGGGAGGGAAGACAAGAACACCTTATGCAAGCACGATCACTCACCAAAGCAAAGATGAGCTTACAGCAGTCTAACCTAACAGAGAGCACTGGAAGCCGATCGGAGATGAGGTCAGGACCCCCTGACCCCTAGAAGCTTTGTTTCCCTCCTTGTGCTCTAGCAATCTTGGAAACAAGTAAGTTTTGTTTTTGGACAGGGTCTCACTATGAAGTCCAGGATTAAGACCTTGAAACTGGAATCCTCCTGCCTCAATGGCAGAATTATAGGTATGCACCACCATCCCCAGCCAGACAAGCTGCCCCTGCCTCAGCCTGGCTAGAACAGAAAGTGTGTGCAGCTACCGCTTACAGGTTGACAGGCTCCGGCATCTGGCTTGTGTGGGGATGCCAAATGAAATTCAGATGCAGACTGAATGTGAACTAGGCTCAGTCTATATTTAGTACATACCCATCCTCTTCAAGCCTTTCCAAATCCTTCCACATTCCTGGAAGTATTGCTCATGAACTCATAAGTATGTTGGCTTCTCGCCTTCTCCCAAGACAAGCTTTTAAGGAAAGGTTCCAAGCCATCAGCTCTCACTAAGGTTTGGAGTGTGACAAACTGAATACAAAGATGCAATATAGTGTGATGAAATAGCCGGCCTATCTGTTACCATGGTAACGAGTCAGCCAGTCTCAACCGTGAGCATCATTTCTGCATCCATGAACCGGTCATGTTAACTCCTACATTTCCTAACAGTCATCTGGAATATACTCTGCTTAGAGAACAACCTCTGTGGTCCTCCAGGCTTCCACAGTGACTCACAGCAACACCCAGGGCATGCTTATGGAGGAGATGGAAACAAACAGTCCTGACTTCATGAAGGTTTGACTTGGAAAAGTTCTCCTTTACTCTGGTGTAAAAAGGGTCTCACACAGCCCTGGCCTACCTCAAACTTGTCTTGGAACCAAAGCTACCACTGCACTCCTGATCCTCCTAACTCTGCCTCTGGCTCTTCCAGGTGTATGCTGCCATGCCATTTATTGAATGCTTTCAGTAAAACACGCAATAAATTACTTTGGATCACTACTCTAAAGCAGGCATAATTTTAAATGATTTTGTCTCACTGCAAGCTATTGTAAATGCTGTGGACCCATTAGTGGTAGGCTAGGCAAAGCAACAGTGCTCACTACAGTACATAGATTAAATGCATTTTCACATTAATGTTTTTAACAGTAATAGATTATTGGGGACAGAAACCCATTATAAATCAAGAAGCACATGTGTTGACAAAGCCTATAAACCTATGAAGCACAAAACCAGGCACCCAGCAAGGCATCCTCCCCCGCTCCTGCCTCTGCCCCATTAGGAATAAGTGCTTTTGAACAGAAACACAATGTTTGAACTGTGTCCTGGAGACGCAGTGGAGCTAATTTTTGTCTGGAAATCTTGTACCCTCCTCACTGAGCTTAACAGCAGACACTAATGGCATGGAATCCTGGAATATATCTACAGAAAGTGGATCCCTATTTGTACACAGTGTAACACCGAAATACAGAGCCACCAGGGAAGTGATGTCTGCATTGTCAGCTATGTCAAAGAATGGTGGATGTGGAGGAAAACGGAGAGACCAAATAACGCAGCTGGCACAGGAAAACATCCATACAGGTTGAATATCCCAGTCCAAAAGGCAAGGGACTGGAAGGATTAAGACATGGGATCGAATTATCTGCAAATGCGTAATAGGGGCTGAGAAACAGGACCTTAATAGAAACAGTTGGTTTTCATTTCATATATGCCTTATACACACAGTCTGAGGGGAATTAATTTTCTGTTTTCAGGCCCACCTGTGTTTTAACTGTGACCTGTCTCATGAGATCAAATGCAAAAGTTTATATTTGTGGTGTTCTATTAGTGCTAAAAACACTTCCAAGTTATGGAACATCTAGTATTTACATACTAAGGATAGTTAGCCCATAACTGAAAAAATGGAAGATTATAATATTTTTATAACTTTTATAGGACCCTGTAATTTATTTTCATATTCTTTCAAAGGTAAAAAGGTTTCTTTTTTTCTAAAGATCCATTTATTTATTTTATGTGAGTACATTGTTCCTGTCTTCAGACACACCAGAAGAGGGCATCAGATCCTCTTACAGATGGTTGTGAGCCACCATGTGGTTGCTAGGAATTGAACTCAGGACCTTTGGAAGAGCAGTCGACGCTCTTAACCACTGAGCCATCTCTCCAGCCCCAAATATTTCTAAATATGCAACTTTTTAAAACAATGAGTCTACAGGGAGAGGCTGGAGTGGTGAAGAGCACTTGTTCTTTTATGGGAACTGGGTTCAGCTCCCAGTACCCACATGGCAACAGCTATCTATAACTCAAGTATAACTCCAGGGGGTGCAACACCCTCTTCTGACATCATACATGTGTATGCATGTATGAGGAGCACACATATGAGGAAAACACTCATATGTGCTAAAAAAATGGAAAAAAAAAAGCTAGTCTACAAAGAAACAAATATTCTCAAACAGAAAGCAAAAGAAAACCATTATAGGGCAGCCTCCTGTAAATAAAAGTCTCCTGATGTTCAACCCTGGTTTGTTTGCTGACTGTCCACCCAGGGCAGAGGTGACACTGGGATTCTGTCTGAAGATCACACAGTAAGTTTGTAGAAAAATAACAGCTAGCATTTACATGTCTAAGGCTGTGAGGTTTCTCCTGAATCATCTCATTTGAGCTGTACAATAGCTATTATTAGACTGAAATTTACCAAAAATAAAAATAAAGTTTAAAGAGGTTAATTAAGTTGGACAGAGTTAGCAATTCAGTCAGGGCAGCCATGGAACATAATTACTAGTCCCTGCCTGTAACAATGCATTCACAGTCTCTGAAAACCTGGCTTTCCCCTTTACGTTTCTTATTTTCCTCATTTCTTTTACACAGACATGTTGAGTGTAAAACTGCTTTATTACTTCATAGTACATGTGCAGTCAGATCCCGTATATATGCTGGTTTGTAGGGAATTTCAGTACTTCAATAGGCCATTTTAAGCTCACTCACTAGGAGGAATGGATTAGACTTTAACCAGCTGTGTGGTGGTTTGAGTAGAATGTCCCCCATAGGCTCAAAAACTCAAATGCTTTATTCCAACTTAGTGGAACTGTTTGGGAAGGATTTGGATTTGGATGTTTGGCCTCATTGGACAAGGTGTGTCTCTGGAAGCAGGCTTTGTGGTTTCAAAAGTCAACTCCATTCCCACTAGTTAGCCTCTCTGTCTCCTACTTGTGAAATGAGCTGTAAGTTCTCAGCTACTGCTCCAGCACCACAGCTGCCTGTCTGCTGCCATGTTCCCCACCATGATAGCCATGAACTCTAACCTTCTGGAACCATGAGCAGCAAATTAAACATCTTCTTTTGTAAGTTGCCTTGGTCATGGTGTTTTTTCACAGCAATAGGAAAATAGTCAGAAGTTGGTACCAGGTAGGGAGCTACTGCTGTGACAAGCCAGACCATGCTGTCTCTCAAAGGAACATGGAAGGCTCTGGGACTTTGAACTAGGGAAGCAGTTGGATGCTGTAAGCATGGGTTAACAGGGTTATCCTAGTGGGAACTTGGAAGACAGTAATGCAGACAGCAATGGGACTATGGAGGCCAAGCACAGGAGGTTTCAGAGAAGAACAGCATTAGCAACTGGGCTATAGACCATTTTTTGATATTTTGGCAAAGAATGTGGCTGCATTTTGCCCTTGTCCTAAGAATCTTCCTGATGCTAACTGAAAAGTTTAGGGCTAATTTCACTGGCCAAGGATATCTGAAGATAGCTTCATATTTATTCTGTTGTGTAGTTATTAGCAATAACTCTTATGAACCTCTACAGTGAAAAGCAGCAAGCTGGACAAAAAGAAATACAACATGAACAGTTTGAGAAGAGAAAGAGCGCCAGGAAATTTAATACTGGAGCCCAGGCTTGTGCTGAAAGAGATAAAAAGATGCCCAACGCCAAAGGGAGGAAAGGGAGTGGTGTACTTGCTGCAAGACCCTATCCAGGTAATCTGCAAAGGTTGGAAAATGTCTCAGAGACTTCCTGGTCCTAAAAATGCAAGAAATCAAAGTGTATGTAAATTTAATTCAAGGAGGGAGACAGGCTCCATCTAAAGAGACAGCTGGATTTGGGAGCATCAGTCATGTGGCCTGGCTTTAGAGTGATGAAGGATACAGGAATAAAGGGGGTGTGGAATCTTCCTCCATGGTTAAGGAGAGCTACTGAGGTCAGGCATGTGGGAGAGGAGCTCCTGCATAGAAGCCTTAAAGGGCCACTGTATGTCTGAAGCCATGAAAGTGATACCTAGATCATGTTGGAGACCCCAGCACAATGGACAGGCTAACAGAGCCATGGCATGTCTGCCAGAGAAAGCATCATACAAGAAACGGAACCAGCCCAAGCTGCAAGTGTGTCACAGTCAATAGAGTTGGAAGGACAGAGTCATCTAAGTTCTATTGTATCAGACAAGAAATTACAGGATTTGGAGTTTGCCCTGCTGAGTGTTGGTCGTCCCTGCTTTGGTCCACTTTCTTCACTAATAACCCCATTTTTCCCCTTTCAGAATAGCAATATATATTCTGTACCACTGTATGTTCAAACTATGTAATTTGCTTTTTTATTTTAAAGGGGTTACAATTAAGAGACTGCCTCAAGTCTCAGGAGAAACTTTGAAACTGTTGAGACTATGGAGACTTGAATTGACTACATTTTACATTATATGACCATAAGCCTAGGGAGTCCAATGAGTAAAATCCAATGGTTTGAATCAGAATACCCGTCACAGGCTCACAGATGTAAATGCATGGTCCCCAGGTGGTAGAACTATTTGGTCAGGAGTAAGAGGTATGGTCTTGTTGGAGGAGGCGTGTCAGTGGAAGCAGGCTTAGAGGTTTCAAAAGCCCACATCATCCTAGTTAGCATTCACCTGGCCGTGTGTGTGTGTGTGTGTGTGTGTGTGTGCGTGTGTGTGTGTGTTTCTGTATCATCTGTGGATTGAGATGTGAGCTCTCAGCTACTACTCTAGAATCATGCCTGCCTGCCTGTTGCCATGGACCCTGTCACGATGGTCACAGACTCTAAAGCTCTGGAGACCCCAATTAAACAATTTTATACGCCCTGATCATGGTATTTTGTCACAGCAATAGAAAAGTAACTAAAACAGGCTGTGATTCATAACTACTACCCCAAACTTATCCTTCCACAACTGGGATAAGCTTGTTCTAAGATCATTCCCAGTTTTAGGTCAAGAATGTTTTCTCTACTGCCATCCACCTAAATTTCATTACATATAACTCTAACTTATCCTTCTCCTGTCCCCAAATATTCCCACCAGCTTCTCATTATAGTATTCTTTTGTGTTTCTGTATGGACCTATGTGTAATATTCACCTATTTGGAGGCCAGATGTCAACATCTGGAGTCTTTCTCCATTGTTCTCCTCTTTGTTTTTTGAGTCAGAATCTCTAGTTGTAGCTGGGGCTTTTCATTAGGCTAAGCTGGCCAACCAGTTAACCACAGAGACACTCCTGCATGCACCATGTAGCAATGAAATTACAGGCACAGGCTGCAATGCTGAGGATCTGAACTCGGTCTTTATGCTTGCATGGCCATCTATCTCCCCAACTCCCTATATATTCTTTTAATCTTCCCAAAAATTCTCAATTCATTTGAGGGCGTCCTTCAGGTCCTTCACTTAGCCAGACTTCTTTCTCGACTCGAATGTTCACATCAAATGGGCCTCTCTCCATTTCTGAGCTAGAACTGGTTTCCTATGTACTGCACTGGCTGCTGCCTGACAAAGTCAGTCTGTTTTGGCAAACAAACTTAGAGAATCTAACCAAAAAAGCCAACTCTCACCTTTGCGGGAAGGTAGAAAACAATAGTTCACAGACTTAGAGAATCAGGAAAGGTTAAAAACTCTGTCATGAACAAATACTGCTACTTTCCTTCCCCAAGGCAACACCAAGCTCTGTCCTTACCTCACGCTCTGGAGATGTCTCGAGCTGCAACTGACCACTGTAGGAAAGTGGAAAGAAAAGAGAGACAAAGCAGGTTTTGAAACATGAACACATTGTCTTAAGAAGAGAAAATACACTGAATTACAAAAGGTGAACGTACTTGAGTGAAGGATCGGGGAATTCTAAGGCTTCTGATGAGCCCATGGGGTACAGGTTCAAAATACTTCTCTCTGTAATGTCTGTGCTTAGACTAAAGAGGAGGGAGAACAGACAGGAACGAAAACATCAAACTTCTGATTTATTCTACAAACTCCATGCAGTTCAAACACTTAACTGACAAGCAAAGCTTGTCTTTGAGATTAACAGAAATTTTTTCCAAACGCATGTGGCTCTCCCAATGGTGTACCAGGGGTTGGTTGGTTGGTTGGTTGGTTGGTTTTTTGTTTTTGTTTTTTTTTTTTAACTGAACTCCAACTTATGTACTAAAGACCATAATAATGTCTGAAGAAGCCATGATTGTCAAGGGTCACACATAACTAAATTTATCTAGAACACTGCATATTTACAGAAGCAAGCCAAGCTGCTAAGATAGTGACATCACACCACTGATGACATTTAGGTTCGACTGCAAAGTCTTTCTGACTTAGACTGCTATGTTTAAAAATTAACAATTCATTGGCCCACAAGAATATTATCAGAAAAATTAAACTTGTCAAATTTATTGTAATTATTTTAAAATAAAGAACAAATATAGGAAGTAGCCAACATAGTGAAAAGGAAAGTGTCCAACATAAAATGATTTTAACATGGCAGTTGGCAAGTTGACAAATATCACTTGGAAGTCTGTTGGGAAGTTCTGGTACAGTACATGTTCCTGACAGGGTTGAATTCAAATTTAAAAAAGAACCTACAACCAGAGTCTTTAGAAACATATTAACTGATTATCATACATCTGGCACTATCAGAAATAAATACAAGTTTTAAATTTCCATTTTTTAGTAGGGTTTTTCCTCTTATGTTTATAAATCAGTAGAAACTTTTTGTACTTCTACCATATTTCTGTTTTCTATAAATGAAACCAAACATGCCATATGAATGTCACAAGAGACTAGGACCAGGAAACTGGTTTCAATTGCTATGGAAATTTGATTCTTCTACTTTGGATCTTGGGGAATAGGCAACTAAAGGACTTCACTTTGTTAGTGGTTACATCCCGGCCAAATCTGGTATAAATGTCTTAGGTGGTGACATAATATGCTCAGTGAGTTAGCAGCCTTCATTTACACACAGGACCCAGGCCAGGAACAGACGTGCGTACCCGTTAGGATCTTGAAGCAAGTCCTCTGCCTCTCTCAGCTGCTCAATCATCGCTATATCCAAATCCCGGCCTTTGGATGAATTTAGTCTGTAACATAAAACCAAGTGTGAATGCAGAATGATTATTAGGACATCTTAAGCGCATCTTCGCAAAACCCCATTAACCTTCTGAAAAGGATTCTGACAAACTCAGTACTGAAATGAAGACATGTGAGCATCTTGCAGGTGGGTCCTATGGAGGTGGGAGAAGTCCCTGGGCAGGGAAAGCTCAGTTCATCTCCAGACTCCCAGGCTTCCACTTGCTCCCATGGCCAGTCAAGCAACAGACAAGACCACTGTGTCTTCCCATAAGATCAGGCTGGCTCCCCAGAGTGGAGCTGTATCAGTTCTAAGGCTTCCAACTCTGGTTCCATGTGAGGGGCTCAGTGTGGGACAGTAGCTCTCAGGCCTGATTCTTTAATGCAGGAAAACAACTGTGGAGCTTATGAAACAAACCAGCCTCAACACGCCTAAGCAAATACAACCTCAAGTAAAGACGGGCCTTCTAAGAAAGCTGCATGGATGATCCTGACTTTAGAGTCAGGGTTGAGAAGAGATGTGAAACTGATAATGGGGTTTCCAAAGCTTTATCTGGCCTCACTTTTCTTCCCTCGTGATTCTATGATGCTACACTGAGTCAGGCCTCCTTGCCCTCTCAGAAGTGTATCCAATAAGCAGCTGGTAAGATGGAGTGATACAGAGGGACTTCCCAGCAAGAGAAATTTGATCACAGTTGCCTACTCTTCTTGCCACACAATGTAAGCCAATGAATTCCTACTAGTAGAGAACATTTTTAACAATTTGACCAGACCTTTTAAAGGAAAAAATAATGCCCACAAAGTATAGTGGAAGGTCGTCAAAATCTACATACATCCCACACCACAGACAGCAAAAACCTATGAACTAAACGTCTACACGAGGCTACAGGTTCCAAGTCAACTTCATGCAAGAGGTTCATTTTCTGTTGAGACATTCATCTGCTTCCCTGGAATTCTTGCCAACTACATCTTTATATATAGTAGAGAAAAAAAATCCAGATATTCACTTGGTAAAAGACTCCTCAGTGTCAAATGTAAGCCTTCTCTGGCCTTGGAGAGAAACACATCACCAATCTAGGCTCAAATTCATCATCTGTAATATGGCAGACAACAGAGCTTCTAGGAGTGTTGCAAAGATTACCTGGGCTGCTGCCGATGAAATAAAGCAATGCCAGGCACACAGAATTTAATATAAGCTAGCTATGACAGCTATTAGATTGGCAACCAGGACAATGGAGAAATGCTTTTCAAAGATTTGAACCAAAAGACCATGGTTGAAGGGGACTGGCTCTCCAGGCATTAGGTGTGGCTATTGGCTTCTTCAAGGAAAATGGAAGGAAGGTAGAAGATGTTCTCACTGTTAATATTTTTATTGACAGTCTCAAGTAAAACTCAAGGCCAACGAAGAAGTAGAGCTTTCTGTTGTGCTATGGTTTGAATGTATCTCCCAAACTTGATGTGTAAAAAACTCAAAGCCGACGAGAGCAGTGTTAGGCATAGGACCATGATCAGGGACTCTAGGACCTCCAAGGCAACAATGGGCACTATTTGTACAGGAGGTAGCTCCTTATCCACAGGAGCTCAGCTCTGTCTCCACCTCTCACATTCTCTTCCCATGGGACAGCTTCTGCTGGGTTATGATAGGCCAAGGAGCTCTCACTAAACACAGCCTCTGGATCTTAGACTTCTAAACCAATAACTGCAAGCCAAACAAACTTGTGCTGTATACATTACCCAATCTATGTGGGTAGCACAAATGAAGATAGACTGTACGGCCCAATATTGTAACAAGAGTCATAGGAAAACTGGAAACTTCTTATCTGTATGACTGGGGAAGATTCTAGGCTTGCCCAGAAAAGTGGATCAAAATCTATGAGGACATGGCTGCCAGAGTATCTGAAGAGGAATGATGGCCCATGACCCAGCTCTGGCACTCACAGTTCCTCCATCTGCCAGTGAGCATCCTCTTCTATCCGCAATAGCTCTTCACAGTCATCTGCCTGGTCCTATGGATGGAGCACATGGGCTTTTCAATGAAGAGTTAAAACTGGTTCCAGTCCGTATCCATGGCAGTGTGAGTCACGAGAGGCAAAGGCAAAACCAAGCCAGTTGTCTACTGACATGAACACTAAGGATATATAATGGAATATTCTTTACAAGGAAGACATTACTACAGTACGTACAGAAAACCTTGAGTATGAAATAATACCACACACACACACACACACACACACACACACACACACACACACGATTCTACACATGTGAGGTACTTGTAATAGTCAAATTTATTGAGAAGGAAAGCAGAGCAGTGATTGTCAGAAAGAGGAGGCACAGTGGGAAGATTTAAGTGATAGTCTCAGTTCAGAAGAATGAAAAAGGTTTTAGTGGTAACAGAATAGTGTAACAATATATAGTTAACACAAGCTACAGTGTGCAACTGAAGTGTGGCTAAAATCATCTGTGGTGTACGGGTAGTGTGCATTTGCATTTCAGCATTTGAAAGGTCAAGGAAGGTAGAGGGACCATGAATTCAAGGATAGCCTGCACTCTCTAGCAAGACCTTGCTTCAAAAAAATCTTACAGGTAAAAGATTTTATAATTTATATGTATTTACCACATTTATGTTTATTAAAACATAAATGATAATAAAATAATAATAATAACAACAACAAGCTGTCTTAGGATCACAACTTCTATTAGATAGAAGCAACATAAAGTCTACTTGAGTTCCTTAGTTAATTCAACTTATTGGTATTTAACAAAAGGAGAGGCCCTGCACTGAAAACAGTAGTTTCATATGAAAAAGTGACAGGACACCCAGATGTCTTCACTGAGCCTCCCACGCCAAAGCTCTCCAGAGACACTGCACTGAGAGAAAATCCTTAGAAAGCTGTGTCCACTGTGGGCCTTTCATGTATTTCCTTGGGCTTTCTCCTCAGACAAGGAAAGTGTCCTGGCTGGACCCACACTGGCAGAGAGCCACCCTGGAGCGGGTACATTTCCCTATTAGGGAAAGAACATCTGACTGTGGGTTGTCGGGCACATCTCCATTGGTTCTAGTGTCTCTTTAGAAGGAGACTTTCCCTGAGGAGAGTGTTTGAAAAAACACTCAGACCTTTTCTGTCTAGGCTGTACTTTCAGTGTACAACAAGTCAACATGTAAACGAACTATGTTGTCACTCAGCAAAAGACGGTGAAGTCCATGAAATCAGACTTCCAGGTGACACGTCCAAAGCGACCTGTCCCAGGTCTTCTAGGCTTCTACTAGCAAAGGCCTGGGGGTTTGTCTTATAATTTTTAAGCTTCAGAAAAGTCAATAAAACATGTAGTTGTTCTTTAGAACACAGAACAGGCTGACATTAGCCTGCTAAGCTTTTTTTTTTTTTTTTTTTTTTTTTGCAAATTAGGCAGTAGTTGAGAACTGGCACATTCATCTGCAGTTTCCAAAGCAGTGCTTGGATACTTGTGAGTCACACACACGTACACTCACATACAACTCACATATACACACTCACATCCACACATATACACACACATAAACACACATACACACACTCACATACAACTCACATCCACATGTATACACACACATATTCACATGCATAGGCACACATACATACACATACATGCACATAAATACACATGCGTAAACACACTCATATACACACATACACATGCATAAGCATACACACACACACATACACACAAGTGATTAACCAACACAAGCAGAACCCTGGTGAGATAGGATAAGGAACATTCTGCTTCTGGTTCCAGTTCTCATAGTAGAAACTGAGCGAGCATTGCTATTGGTCTACTTAGTGTACTTTTTATGTTTGTGCCTTTTGGGTTCTAAGTGGGCCTGAAATATAATGCTGAGATACTGACTAATCTTCCTAGACAACTTCTGAAAACAACTCCAAAGTACCCCATAAAGAAACAACATGTTAGGTAGGCTTTGTACAGGTATGCACTACAGTGTTAGGGAATTCAGGGCTAATGAACCAATACATGCAGGCATCATAGGTTATACTGCTGAAGAAGCTGTAGCCATCCAAGGCCAGCAAGTGCACAGTGATGCAATTCTGTTACAACATATTTCTCAGACCCTGTCTCGATCATTAAAACATGACTGACTTGACACTGAGCCAGGTGCCTCTAAACAGAAACACACATGAAACAAGGCTTTGTACTGTCTGACAAAAATGTAACCAAAGGCTCTCAGAAATCCAACTCTGTATTTCCTCTGAGTAGACTAGCTTGTTATTGGATAATGTAACATGCATAGTGGTTTCATGCATTAAAACTATTATGAGTGATTAAAAAAAAAAAACGGGTCATAGTAACAAAAGCACTAGATGCCAGTTTGGTAAATAAGGCCGGATTATATAAAACACAGGGCTTTTAATGGCCAGTGTGCTGGGCAGCCTGGCACACTCACAGGTCACAAAACAGAAGTCAAGCCTCACACATGGTTGCTCCTTGATTATCTGCCCTCAGGATCCACCCTCCACAGCAGCCAGCCCCAGGGTGCTTGGCATCCTGGGACTCTCTGAATCCAGGGGACACTGTGCTCTACTAATCACTTGGATTTCCTTTGGAACTTGAACCGGAGCTTGTCTCTTCTAAAGACATTTTTTTTCAAGTGCTCTATTTTTAGTCTCAACTTTAAGAGAGATTCTTGATGAAATGAAGACAAAATCATTTTTCCATGTTCTAATGATTGACCTGTCCCCCAAAGCTGAGAGACAGGGGTCAGATGTAGGAGAACCTTATGGGAGTAATGTGAGCACATTTGTGCACTGAGAAAATAGCTTGTGGCAGAATATAGAGTATATATTATGTGCACACATGTATATATGTATGGGGACCATGTTGGCTGAGGAGCTGGAGTGGGCACCTGTAACCATCACAGCGAGACATGATGAACCCAGCCAAAGCGATGTTGATGGAGATACAAGATAAAGGAAAGCACCAAAGCTGACAAGCTAGAGTAGCATAAAGACTATGTGGTCTATGTTTTACCTTCTGTATGTTTCTGTAATTGTATTAGATTGTCACGCTGTACAAACTAAGTCATGTTCACTATGGAATTGCCGAGTTCATTATTTCAGTCTTGAGGACATGAAGAAGGCCACAGCACACCAGAGCCTCAAGCAGTACAAGTGAAGGTCAGTTTGTTTTCCTCCCAGTGACAAGAGAGGTGATTCCAGGGAATTCTGGGTAGCATGGGTGAGGGGCTACCACAATGGCTCAGTAGGTCAAGGTGCCTGCTGCCAAGCCTGATGATCTGAGTTCAATCTCTGGGATCCACATAGTGGGAGGAGAGAACTGATTCCCACCAGTTGCCCTCTGTCAACTGTACAGGAGCCATTTTGTTAGCCCATGGAACTGAAACTTTCCGAGCCA
This sequence comes from Grammomys surdaster, assembly GCF_004785775.1. Lineage (NCBI taxonomy): Eukaryota > Metazoa > Chordata > Mammalia > Rodentia > Muridae > Grammomys > Grammomys surdaster. Next base: position 2,805,583 of record NW_021620801.1, on the reverse strand, counting down.
TGTAAAATTTAAAGCTTCTAGTTTTGGAGCATTGTGGATTTCAGATTTTTGGATTAGGGATCCTTGTTCTGTAATGTCTATATAAACATTCCAAAAATCTGAAAAGCCCAGCAATCTAGGACATTTCTAGTTTTAAGGATGTTGGATTAAAAAAGGCACAGCCTGGGCTCTCAAGCTAAGCATTCACATAAACCATCTAAGCATTCACACAAAACACGTAAATGCAAAACATGAGGAAAATGAAAGTTTTTGAACTTCCATATTGGTCAGGGTCATTCTGATAAACCTGTCAATTGTGAGGTTCAGTGACTTAAGAAGAGGCTGAACAAGTCCTGAGTCAGAAAAACAAAAACCATTTATAAACAGTCTAGAGACAAGCATGGTGGGGGCCAGCTCTCAATATCTGGGAAGAAGACAAAGAGCCTCGAGCTTTGGGAGGACATGCTGGAGGCTTTGAGAGGATAGGAGGCTGGACTGAAACATTCCGCTGAAACCTTTGGATCTGAATCCTAAGGTCCCAAGCAGAGGAAAATGAGTTGAGCTGTAAAACCTTGCCTTGAGATAGTTCATAAGTCCAGAGTGTAGAACATCTGCACGGCCGGCAAACTGCTCTCTGTCTTGTCCTGAGCTGCCACTGTCACCCAAAAGGGAAGGCTTCGGCTGAAATTCTCCTGTCAGGAAAACACAGAGAAAGCATGAAAGCATGACTTCAAAGACAGAAGCATGAAGCACACACAGGTCCTCAAACACACAACCAGCCCCTCCCTCACCTGCTGCCGAGGCTCGTGAGCAACCTACAATTTATTGTCTCTGTAGAGTGTAAGGGGGAAATCAAACATGGGAGAAGAAGAAGAAACAGAAAATAAACAGAAGACTCCAAACTGAGTATTAAAACTCAAGGCTTCTTCACAGTTTTAGCTCCCCATGAAAGAAATGCAATGTCCTCTCATGCCTTTAATGGACTGAGAAAGTTATAAAAGCGTTTTGGTGTTTTTAGAAATATATGGCTAATTATTACAAGTTCTAAGTTCAACAAAACATACTGACCACTGTTACCTGAAAATCATTATGCCATTTAGATATGTATCTGCATATACATTGTGGGATTAAATTACTTCCATCCTTAATCAACCAGTAACCTTAAGGAACTGTGAGACAAGCCAAGCCAAGAGACCCAGATCCTACAGACAATAGAAATCACCCAAGAAAGTCCCTGCAGAAGAAGCCACACCATGCTGGGGCAGGACTCATCTGTTCCAACAGGCAGAATGCAGAAAAGGGGACAGCAAAGAGAACCCTTCTGACTGAAGAATAAATAGGGGAAAGCAGGGTGTCCTTTAAATAGCAACTCTGCAAGATGTCGAGGGTACAGCTTTGTTACTCATCTCTGGGATGGAACACATGAGACAAGAATAGATAACAACATTTAAAGTTTTAAAAAAGAATTTGTCTAAAATATGACCCCCCAAATACTCCATATTGTTATAAAGTTTATATTAATCAATTCAGCAGAAGCTACATTTTTTCTTGCAAGAATTCAGTTATATTTTTGGGTTTGGTTTCCATCACCGGCTCTACGTTTAGTGCTTCCCTTAAGCTCTCTAAAATTTAAAAATCTAAATCTAAGACTCGGGTGTGGTGATACTCTCCTACAATCCCAGTTCTTGGGAGGCTGAGGCAGGAGGATAGACAGTTCCAAGCCAGTCTGAGCTACGTAGGGAGACCTTGTTTTAAACAAACAAAATAAAATACAAGTGTCCTAAATCTAAGAGGTGAAAGAAAACATGGAAGTGTCTGAGTAGCTTTAAAATGCTCTCTAATTCTGTAGAACATGTTGGGCCTGGAGACATGACTGAACAGTTAAGAACAGTTGCTCATCTTACAGAAGACCCGAGTTCCATTCCCAGCACTCACATGGTGGCTCACAACCATCTGTAACTCCAATCCCAGGGGACCGAGTACCCTCTTCTGACCTCTGCAGGTACCAGCCCCACTCAAGATATGCTTACATACATGCAGGCAAATCGTGGACACACATAAAATAAAATAAATAAATCTAAGGGAAGAATTTTTAAAAGGAACATAGTTCCACTGGGCTTTGATCTATATCACTCATACAGTTCTACACTACCTGTACAACATTCTCCACTCTGTATCACAAATCATGAATGATAAATTTCAATATTTTCTTTTAAAGTCACTGAACAAACAAGAGCCAAAAAAAACAAAAAAACAAAAAAACAAAAAAACAAACTACCACAACTATCTATGGCAGTATGGCTCCTATGATGATTCAGAAGGCACTTAATCTACTGTGTTTAGCAACCACTCCATGACTACCAAAGAGTCAAAATATAAAAGTTACAAAGATCAGACCAGCTAATCTAACCATCTTTACAGGGGATGGAAGCAGCCAGCTGACTTGGTTACAGTCACAACAGATTCCCAAGCCTGTACCTCAAGTGCACTTCCCACCCTCAAGTGTGTTAGATATGACTGGGGGATGAAGTCCATCTTAAAAATGATGGGCACTTCTAGGCCCACCCATAATGCCCCATCCCCAAGAATCTCCATGTCACACCCCTCTAGCTTGACCCACATGGATGTCAGGCTCCGGGAGTCCATGCTAACAGTGATTCGTGGAGCACAGGCAGGTCTTCCAGTTGTCTGCCATCTACCAACTTCTCACTGAGATTTGGAGATTTTACGACAGCTGCTAGAGCTGTCCTAGGTCTTATCCATCATTATCAATATTTTCTTTTCACAAATGAATTTGAAGACTCTCCTATGCTCTCCAGGATGAGGAGTATACTGCTAACTGTACGGAGCAGAGATGGCTTATGAAAGCACGAGTAAGTTATTCCGTGTCTGAGCCTTGCTTTCCCCAACCTGCACTAGAGACAGAAGAGCTACCTAGACTCAAAATGAAATCGCTCCCTGCGGGCATGACAGCTGGCTCACAGGATGTGTGACATGAAAAGTAGCTGATCATCTGCACATCTGTATGTGGTGCCGCAAGCCCCGTGCCTAGCTGAACCTGCAGAGCAAGCACTCTCTCTGCACACACCGCTCTCAGACCTTTAGCTGGGGTGAGACAATGGCAGACGTCCTCCTTGATGGTCTGGTCTTCCTCCACGATGTTTGACATGGGCACATTGAGGCTAACCGTGTCCTCATCAGAGGGCTAAAAAGATACAGGGAATAAGATCATTCATGGGAGAGGGCTTGTCGGTGCACATAAAGCAGCATCCTGAACTTACAAACAGCATGTCACTTAAAAGACAGCAGAGATAAATCCTCCCTATTGAAATTCAGAAACAGCAACTGATGGTGATGTCAGAATGGGAGAGTGGCTGTTCACAGAGATGGTGGGGATGCACCTGAGACTCTGAGGGCGGCTGCTGAGGCTCTGCTTTGTGAACAGGAGCTCTCTATGAGTACAGATTTACAGTGCTAACATTACACGTACACCTCCACACAGATGCATGGGCTGAAGTCTCCGCTGGTTACTCCCTGTCTGAACTTCCAGCCACAGTCAAGGCACTAAAGGGCCACGCAATATCCAATATAACAAACTATAGACAAACTATAGCCCTAAATCATAAACTAGGAGAGGTGCACTAAGGTCTACCAAAACTACATGGAGGTTTTGCGTGGGTAGCCACACAAAGGAGGAAGTCAACCAAGGGTGCGTTTTGTTTAAGATATTAAGGGTCGGTGTCCAGCCTTGATTTGCATTGAGGAAGCAGTACCAGGCAGGTGACAGTGTTATTAGGTATTAGGTATAAGGAAAGGGTGTTCTGTGCGACTTATAAAACAAAGGTTCTATGAAGTAACGGGAGTTTATTCTCTCTGACGTCTCCTTCACCACGCTAGCCAACACAGTCTACTCAGAAATCTACAATCACAAGTTAAGATACAAATCCTCATTTTCGCTATCTCCATTTTAGTGTTGTTATTTAGGGATAAGTGACGAGCATCTTAAGCCACAAGATGTAGGCCCTCCACAGAGCGCTCTCACATTTCTGGCCAGTTCCTGAAGCAATTTTTGCTCTTGGACACATGCGCAGACCATTTAGAAACGTCAGAGTGCAAGCATGAATTTCACTCACCAAACAAATATTCATAGATCCCCACAAGTTTTTGCTTAACTATCTTGAGAAAACTATGTGTTTACTATGTTCGCGACCAATGTTAAGTCAATCAGATGGTGGCATCCATCAGAGAAAGGGGATAGGCCTGACTACTGATACTGACCCCAACAGTGAGGTGTAAATGGGAAGTGATCTCGACCAAAAAATTTAGAAGTAACACACTGTGTGGTATAACTCAAAACCTTACCACTTTGAAAAAACTAAGTATCACAGAGATGTACTCAGACAATGAAGCCAGCAAGTGAGGTAAGAAAGACAAAGGAAAGACGAGTTTTATTCTACTGAATTATAATCTTTTCTACAGTCCCCTTTTCCCTCCACCCACCTCCTACCCTTACAGCTAGCAAAAGTCCAAAGATCTGCAGTTAATTAAAGGGGGAGAATAAATCCTTGGGCTCTCTTCAGAATGCTATTAGCATCCTACTTATAAGTAAGGGAAGGATAATGAAGTTCCTTCCGTGATGTTTTATTAATGAACTTAATTACTCTTCCAAGAGAGATAAAGGAGAGCTTGTTTTAATTTAATGGAAAACAAGCCCAGGGTGGGTAGTTTCTGTGACAATCGTCCATTCGAGGAGACTTAGGAGTTTTCATGAAGTTCAGGGAGTTAAAGAGAATGTAACATAAAAAAGCAATGCGTTCAGCATTCCAACCCCACCGGCAAACCACGAGCAACTGTCATGTGGTTTCATGTAGGTCGCTGCCTCACACAGATACTGGATGCCTTTTGCTTCCTACTGACTCTTCTTCGAGATATTAAAAAAAAAATTCTTAAAAAAAATAAATTCTGAGAAACTTTTGTTTTTTATATGTGTGTGCGCGAGCATGTGTCCCTGTGTGTATAGCATGTGGAAGCCAGAGGGAAATGCTGGGCATCTCTCTCGTTAGCTCTCCACATTCTTCTTGAGTCAGGTCCCCTCACTGAACCTGGATCCCACTGCTTTAGCTGAGCTGGCTGGCCTGCAGCTCCAGGGCTCCTCCTGTCTCTCTCTTCCTCACAGTGTGATCTCAAGCTCACACTTCTGCGCCTGGGTTGTACAGGGGCTCTGTGCTCAACTCAGGTCCTCATGCTTATGTGCAAGTATTTTACAAAACAAACTCATCTCCCCAGCCAAGGAGGACTTCAGGTTATTTTGTTTTTAGATATACAATGTTACAGCATATTTTGTGGAAAATAGACTTATCTGCTTACTAAAGCTACCAGAGAACTGGAAATTTTTTTTCCTGAAGTCACACCTGATAAAAAAATGTGATGTGTGTGTGTGTGGGGGGGGAGGTAACTGGCCTAGTCATTGCAACCTCAAGCATCCCCTCTGGGATCCAACAGACCACACATGAGGCCAAAAAAGATACGAATGGTGCATTCTATCACTGGCAGAAGGTCTATCATGCCAGACTGACATAATTGAGCTTACGCATAAATTTAATTTTCTGAACACAAGGCAGCTGAAGTACCAGAAATACAAATATTGTTTCTAAAAGTATAGGTAAGGGCCAGCAAGCTGGCTCAGCAGGAAAGCGTGCTTGGTGCCAAGCCTGATGGCCTGCCTGAGTTCAACCCTGGGACCCATGTGGGTGGGAGGAGAGAACTGACTCCTGCACGCTGCCTTTGGACTACTACACGTGGGCCGTGACACATCTGCAACCTCTGAACACATGGATTAGCTTAAAGATTTTAAAAATACAACAGCTAGTTACAGACATCGCAGTGAATAAGCTATCACATGCAATGCACACTTGATTCCGTAACACATAGGGATGCATCTAACCACGCTTCCCTGAAGTACCATTAAAAACAGGTATACTCGCCATAGTGCTTCATACTAATACTTGGTATTATTTCTTAACATTCATTCTAGATAATGTGGGAGTGGGATGAGGAAAGACAGGGACTCTGAGGTACACTGAGTGACATCCACACACTCCTCAGGGGTTCCAAGCTGCACTCACACGTGATTCAACTGTCAACTCAGATCATTCGAATGGGCCAGTGGCTTTTTCTAGAGGAAGACTTTGGTGGACAGACAGACGGACGCAGAATGAAGGGCAATGCTGTGATCTACAGATTTACCTCGGTGGCAGATAACCGCTTATCTCCGTTATCGCTTCCAACCCCCGAATCGGAGTCCTTCTTACTGCGGCAGACGTCATCAATATTCAGTTTGTTAAGAAAAGAATTGAAAACCACAAAGTTGACATGAAGATATGCTGATTAATAATGTGATTATGACTTCATTATAGAAAACGCATCATTCATTATTGAGGTTATTAATATATGGCAACAAGTCAGTCTAGTTCTAAGACCTATTAAGATCACACACCCATAATGAAAGCATACACCTGCCGAGGACATCATAAATTCTCTGTACTCAGGGTTTCTTCCTCTGAGGGACAACTTATTTCTTTAAAACAGTTACTAATTTTATCTTATTGATACATATATAAAAGCAGTAAGACTTATAACTATGTCACAGGTATTAAAACATTATTTTCAACCATTTTGAAAACCTTTCCAGTATTTAATTATATATCTTGTAATATAAACATAAAATAATCAACACATATTTAAAGTGTTATTTTGAAAATGCCATTAGGATAGCTTGAAATTCTAAGTCAGTCTGTTTAGCAAGTCACAAAGGGAAAGATCTTTGCCCTGTAAAATTCTCAAGAAAAATGTGTGTTTCTTTAAGTGGGTCACACTGTGGTTACTCTGTTCTCTGGATGCATGAGGCCTGTCAAATGGCCCAAGGATGCTTGAAAGGATTCTAACACTTAAACATGAAACAGGAAATGGGGGGGAAAAAACCTATACATTCTACATTTTAAAAACTGAAGCCTGCAGATCTTAACAGTGTTAAGATACAACAGCATGCAAGTACATAGAAAATTGATAACTCTCAACATGTTTCATGATACAGTCATTCAATCAAGAACAGCAGGTTTGAGATAGGATTTTGACATATATATATATATATATATATATATATATATATATATATATATATACACACACACACACACACATATATACATATATACATATATATATACACACACACATACACACATACACACATACACACACACACACAGAGCTCAGGCTGGCCTCAAATCTATGATCCTCTTAACCCTGTCTCCTAAGTGCCAGGATCACAGGTGCATGCTGCTACACCCAGCTTAAAAACACCAATTTAAAAAATGTAACAGTTTTTACAATAGAATTTGATATAGCTGTGATAACTGTAAGCATAAAATCCATTACAGATCCTATTTAGAAGCATCTACACACATACGCAGGAAGCACTGACTATTGATGAGGAGAGGCTACATTAGAAGGATTAGAGATTCTCCATAGCATCAATTTTTTGTACGCCATTATTTTCTCAAACTCCAAGTCATCAACGTGAATCACACAAATAAAGCATATGGATCCTGACATCAGGTTACCTAGGCAGCTGTGGAAGGACATTCTAAGCAGGCTCTTTCAGGAAGGAAGGCATTTAACTCACCTGTCATCCACATGCTGGTGTAAATGGGGCCTTTCTATGGTGGGGAGGTAAAGGGAGTCGGTGGTCTTAATCTGGCATGCTTGTATGCTCAGATACTTAAATATGTGTACTTTTCCTTTCGTGCAAATCTGCGGAGAAATCAGTAATGCATATTTATTTCTTAGTGACAAAACAAGATGTAAGTTCCAGGTCCCTGACCACACAGTTTAACCTTCAGAATGTCATGGTAAGTAACCCTCTAACAATGGACACTAAATACACAACAATTCTTAGGACTGTTTCCTCCAAGTTCTACTTTGAGCAGAAAATCCTGATCAAGAAATCCCTAACCTTTTGAAACTACTAAATTCTGACAAAAACATATTTAAGTGAAAAGAGTGTAAAATGTATTAAAAAAAAAAATTCAGACAGCATTGGTAGTAAGTCCAACTACAAAAGGTGGAAAAAAAGCACAGGTCCAGATAGCAACTAAGAGTTTAAAAGATAATCATAGATTTAATAAGTCATTACATTATTTAAAAAGAAAATAAACTGTAAAGCATTTTCATTTGTACTATGTAGTGTTCTCATAGTTTTATGTTATGTTTCATGTTGATCTGTGTCTCAAAAATGTCAATAATCATATTTTAAGATGTTTAAATTCTGTTTTCCTAGCTAATTCCAAATAATAAAGAACATATTACGCCCTGTGTAGGTCAATCTATGACAAGCTTCAAATGTGTCACTGAGCGGTACGTTTTCAAACCTGTAACTCTGCCTTGGGATGGTTCAGGAAGGATGACAGGGACATGAGCACAGATGTGATGCTGCCTCAGGCAACTAATCAGTCAGATTTACTGAAAGTCTTACTGTGTGTTAGGGGGAAGGGGAGGATGCTGACTGCATCCCATCATGCCTAGCGAAGCTTCGGGTGTTCAGACAATCATAGCAGGGGCTCTATGAAGGGTCACACATACCACTACAGTGCAGCCCTGGCCTTGGCTCTAGGCAGATCCTCACCTGAGCTGGAGGGGACTGCAGAGGGTTGTTCTCAAGCAGAAGCACCTGCAGCTGCTTCATCTCCCTAAAACAGACGGGAATCACCAGCACTTTGTTGCAGGAAAAGTCAAACTTTACCAAGGGCAGATCGACGAGCTCTGAAAGAAGAGAGAAAAGGGGTAAATAACAAAAAATTAAATTAAATTAAATTTAAAAAAACCTCAGAAAACAGCAGGATCAAGTGGCTCCACACTCAAAAGTTAACTCTCTGTGTATCTAGAGATACGAGGGTTAGCAGAATCAAAAGTGAGCTGCACTACTGTTAGAAGTTCATGGCATGCGTGCCTATAAAGGATTTCCCTGAATGAGGGAACGTTTCCCTGGGCGCTCAGTCATTACAAACTGTACTGGAAACACCTGCCCTTCCTACTATTTAAAGAGCCCATTTTCTTCCAGCAAAGGAATTACCCGAGCCATGCCACATGGAACATGTTTGTGGTGCTTGCTAATTACAGATGATATGTTATACAGAAAATCCTTATCTAGTCAATGTCCCTGAGCTAGCACAGGCCCAGAAAGAGTTTCAGTAAATATGCTCCTGATTTTGTCAGAGGTTGCCATTGCTACCCACCCCTGACACATATTCAATGTTATCTAATTTAAGATTTTCCAAAAGGACCCATAATTCCTATCTGGCTGGGCTTCATTCTATTGCCTTTGAAGTTTTCCACAGCTCAACTCACAGGAAAGGATGTTGCATTTAGCCCGAGGTTCCCACCCAGAGGCACAGTAAACACTCAGTAATTTCAAGCATTCGAACCAACACTGGCAGCTGCTAGGCACGAAGTCAAATATAATCCACAGAGTGAAGTCAGGCTGAGGCAAGTCAGAGCTTAGGGTGACGCTGGCAGATCTCTGAGCTGGCTGGGTGGCGACTACAGTGGGGTCACTTCAGAACAGTGGCGACTGTTAAAGACCAAAATATAGTGGCTTCAAATACTTCTGGCCTAAAGTGGAAGAGAGCCAGAAACTAAATAGGGAGAGGGGCTGAAGGAGAGGACTGGGGCCTTTAAGAAGCACCGGCAGTTGGTTCCTTCTCCTTCTCTACATGACTGAGGCTCTGGATCAACCCTGCAGTACTATTTTAGTCCTGCCAACACCTCCCTTGGCGTGAGTGCTCCATCTTCTCAGAACTCAAGGCCCTGGGAATCATAGGGGCTTTCCGCCCTTCATATCTCAATGCATTACTTACTCTTACAGAAGAGAGTAGTTTTGAAACCAAAATTCTAGAAGGAAGAAGAACATTCAACTCCCAGGTCTCAAAGTAAAGTCTATGTCAGGCTCTATAGAACAAACTCAGGAAGTGTATTTCAAAACAGATGTCAACCAATCTCTATTTCCATATTGACCCAGCGGCTCGAATCCCCAGGTGGGGCAGCCATGAGTCTCAGGTCTTACTCCTAAAGGTTGTTTGATGAAGGGCTGTGGACTTAGGGAGGAGTTATGGGGGCACCTGTGCATAGTGGAGCTGGAAGCATGGGAGTGAATGAAGAAGAGGAAAGGGAGGATTCTGACTTGGTATTTCTATTGCTGGGATAAATACCATGACCAAAAACAACCCAGTGAAGAAAGGATTTATTTCAGCTTACAGCTCACATCATAAAAGTAAGTCGGGCAGGAACTGATGGAGAGACCATGGGAGAGTGCTGCTTACTGGCTTCCTCCTCAAGGCTTGCTCAGCCTGCTTTCTTATAGCACTTAGGACCACCAGCCCAGGGATGGAACTACCCACAGTAGGCTGGAGCCCCCCACATCAAATATTCATAAAGAAAATGCCCCACAGACTTGCCTACAAGTTAATTAGGTGAGGGCATTTTCTCAATTGAGGCTCTCTTTCCAGATGGCCTAGCTTGTGTCAACTTGACAAAACAAGCAACAAACAAGCAAACAACAACAACAAAAATTAATTGGTATGGTTAGTATTTTCATGTTACAGTTTGTAGACCAGCTGAGAAGGATGGGGATTCCCAGAGTAGGATGACTCCAAAGTTAGGCTGTCTCAACAATCTTAAAATTTGATGAGACCCTGTGTTCTGTGGGCTTGTGTGATTCCTTTGCTAGAAGAAAAGGGGCTATTTAGACAATAGCTATTACACAGCAAGTGTTCCCAGGGACTCTTTACCAACTAAAATGAAGACTCTGAATCGTGACTCAGGGGAATGGAGAACTTTCAGGTAAGCAGACAAGGGATACTTTTGACAACGGCCACTTTCTTGCCCTTTGGTTCCAACACATAGTGTATAGGGGAAGGAAGACTAGAGTCTCCCAGCAGCGATGCCTAGGAGGGAATGACAGTCTCATGAGGCTGACCACAAAAGGTCAAGGGGCAGAACAGATAACAAAGCCAAGAAGGGGAGGAGGAGAAGGAAGAGGAAGAGAAGAAGCAGGAAAACAGGAAGTAGGAGTCAAACAGGAGGAGGAAGAACAGGAAGAGAGCAAAGGAAAAAGGAAGAGAAACAGGAAGAAAGGAAGGACAGCACATAGGCAGGACAAAGAAGGGGAATGAGGAAGGAAAAGGAGGAGGAGGAAGAAGAATAAGAGGAACCCCCACAGTCCTCTTTCCAGTCAAAGAGAGGCAAGAAATAACTTCAGTCCCCTGCCCTCCTGTCCTAAAAGAACGGAGTATGGCTTCCTAATTACGTCAGCTGTAATAAAACCACACAAAACTGACTGGGGTAACTGGGCTGCAAACTTCTATTCTCCCTCCCCTCCACTCATCAAATTGGAAACATATGAGGAGAGATTCCCCAAGAGAACAAATGTAAGGAAATGGGAAGGTCACTCATGGTGACCGGGTGCTGTCGACACTTGTAAACAGAGCTCCCTAGTCTGAGGCACAAAGAAACTTGATATTCTTTTTCTTTTTTTTTTTTTTAAATAAAAACAACATTCACTATAAACGTAAGTTTTACCTTTGGGTATATTCTAAAATATCAAAGCAGAGGACACATAATTATAAAAGGGAGAGTAAAGTTGTAACGGATCTTTTTAGGGAAGAGTGTTCTTAAGGTGAGAGAGACAGCAGTAAGAAAAGCAGAGCAAGCGCTCCCTCTTCCCCTGTGCCATGCTATGGCCACACAGAATGTAATAGGTTTTCCCTTTGGAAATGAGTTCAATCATTTCTGACATTTCCACAGTGATTACCGCAGGCACTTACATGCAGCAGGGCTTCTTAGTGCCTGAAAGGTTGTACAGATGTGCTGTGAATTAGAATTTCGTTTGTAGTTAGCACTAGCATTATTTGTTTTTATTATAATTAGGGGAATTATATACTCAAAAGAAATGAGACTGTGCAGCAACGAACAGAAAAAAGTAAATCTCCTTTTATGAGCTCATTCAGATAAGCCAATGACTCCTACACAGAGGTATTCTCTAATTCTTCTTTGAATGTAAGCCAGTGTGAGTAAGTTGAGAAACAGGAGGCAGACACCGAGCCCTCTACCATCCAGCACAGTGAATTTTACGAAGCTCCTCTGCACAGGTTTGTGAGCTGTTTCCATGTCTGGAAGAAGCAGTAACAGGATGGCAAAAACCAGGTGGCTTTCAAAGTGCCACTAATAAATGCCAAATGACCCAGATGCCAACTGCTTCTGAGTGTGCGCTTTTGCACCGAGATGCCTTTCAAAAGACTCAAATGGAAATCTGCTACTGCAGAAGCCTCCCACGTGTGTCCGTATACCGACTCATAGCACAGAGTTAAAAGGGAGTTACCTTACAACCTCTTAAGGGACAACAATGTTCCTACTAGACACCAGAGGATAGCAAAACAAAAGCTCAATGCCAAGAATGGGTTACTTCTTCTGGAGTTGTTGGATAGTAAGGTGTTGGTCCTCAAACATTACAGGCTATTGCTAATGCTCTCAGTTACTCTCCATAACCTGACAGTTAAGACCCTGCTTCTGAAGATGCCACGCATGTCATCACAGAACACAGCGAAATCGAGCTGGAGCCAAACCGGAAGTGTCATCCCCACTGGCTATCGTTCACAGAGCTTGAAACTGCTATGCAAGCTACCAGAAGAAACAAGTAGTCATCAGTCATACTCAGCTCTGAACCCTGGAAGATAATGACCGGCCTGGCAAGGCATGACCACTGGTATGATAGTGGCTCAAACATCATACAAGTAACAAAGCATTTCCTGACTGGACTTAAGTCAACCCCATAAGATGAAAACCATACCTAGCACCATTAGAGATGGCTTGTTGGGTAATTGGCCCCAAGGTAGAATCTACCTAGTATTCTGTTCAAACTTGGCGCTGGATTAAACTAACCCCTAATAACTTATCGTTCTATCCACAGTTCAGTACCTCTCTCAACTCTCATCTGAGAAGTAGTCGGTGAACTGCAAATGCTCAAGGCCAAAGGAATGAGAGACTCACTCTAAATGGAAACAATATATTCTACCCTCTCATCCCAAGGCTTGGGGATCATTGAGGAAGAGAGGATGAGAAAGAGCAGAAGACCCAGACAGTGGAGAACTAACTATAAGGAAACTGTGGCATCTGGAAACAGCAGAGTGGCTCAATGTATGAACTTGCAGCAGTTGTGACAGTGCACACAGGATGGATGCAAGGCAAATCTCAGCATGAAGGTGAAAATTATCCATGAAATCCTACTCCCAGCCATGGAGTTATTGGCAACTGTTAGCTGCTAGGGCGGGGGGTGGGGGAAGAGGGAGAGACAGAGAAACAGAGACACAGAGAGAGAGAGATAGTGAGAGAGAGAATTTTCTCTAAAAGTGTAGCCTCTGGTGAATTGGCCATGCTTCTACGGAAGGCCACACATCCAAGAATATTTGGGTGGCAAAAACTGGTCTTGAGTTAAACAACAACAAAAACTATGAATAGGACAAAAAGGTGGCTGGGCAGGGGGGCAGGGTTGCATTTAGTTAGAATTAAGGAAGGGGGAGTAATATGATCAAGGCATGGAGTAATATGATCAAGGCATGTTGTATGAAACTCTCAAAGAACTAATACAAGTTTTTAAATTTTGGAAATCAACATAATCCCCAAAAAGTAGAGTACGTTTTAAATAAGTATTTATCACTCTGCTTCCCATCTACTCATTCCTGACTCTGTCTGTCTGTCTGTCTGTCTGTCTGTACGTGTGTGTATGTGCCTGTCTGTCTGTCTGTGTGTACGTGTGTGTATGTGCCTGTGTGTCTGTGCGTGTGTGTGTGTGTGTGCCTGTGTGTGTGTGCTGTGACGGTTAGCTTTAGTTGTCTTTCCTAAGTTAGTCAATATGGGAAGACACAGCCCACTGAGGGCAGACACCAGATCCCGAAGCAGGGAGAGAACTGTCTCTCTCCCACTGTATTCTACATTCTCCCACTGTATTCTATATTCTCACACTGTATTCTATATTCTCACACTGTATTCTACATTCTCCCACTGTATTCTACATTCTCACACTGTATTCTACATTCTCCCACTGTA
>NW_021620801.1:2786747-2791437 GCF_004785775.1 Grammomys surdaster | reverse complement strand
CATTCTCACACTGTATTCTACATTCTCACACTGTATTCTACATTCTCACACTGTATTCTATATTCATTATAGAGGAAGTCCATGAACTATGTGTGAGTGGAGAAACTGAACTACACATAAGCGAGCAAACAGGCATGATGCATTGGCTCTCTCTCTGGACTTGGCTGTGGACATGACTGGCACACTCAAGTTCCTCCCACCTTGACTTCCCCACATGATGGACTGTAGCTTGGAACTATGAGTTACAATAATCCCTGTCCTCTGAGCTGCTTTTTATCATAAATGAGCCATGTTCTGTCTCTCTCTCTCTCTCTCTCTCTCTCTCTCTCTCTCTCTCTCTTCTCTCTTCTCTCTTCTCTCTTCTCTCTTCTCTCTTCTCTCTTTCTCTGTGTGTGTGTGTGCATGCACATGTTATCTATGTACACGGCAGAGTTGGCCCTCAGATGTCTTTCTCTATTGCTCTCTCTTTCATCTGTTGTAATTTGTTTCAATATTTGAGACAGGATCTCCACTCTAAGTTTCCCTTCTGTTCTGTGATAACAAACCCTGGTGAAAGCAACTGAGAGGAGAACTTAGGGAGGAGAGTGTTTACTTCATCTCGCAGGTTACACAGTCCACTGTTAAGAGAGGTGAAGGTAAGAACTGAAGCGGTAACTATGGAGGAAGACTGCTTGCTGCTTTGCTCTCTACCTTTAGCTGCCTATCTTATACAGACCAGGACTACCTGCGTAGGAATGGAGCCACCCACAGTGGGATGGACTCTCCTACAGCAATTAGCAATCAAGGCTCTCTCACAAACATACCCATAAATCAACCTGATAAAGATAACTGTTTTTTTTTCCCAAGGGATTCTGGGCTAATGTTGATAGTTAACTAGGCCAGTCTCTCACTGACTTACAGCACACTGGTTTGACCAGGCTGGCTAGCCTGTTCCAGAGATCCATTTATCTCCATACCTCCTCAGTGCTAGGGCTACAGGTACATTCTGCCACACTCAGTACCCCTGGCTTTTATACGAATGCTAGGGATCCAAACATATCTCTATGCTCATAAAGCAAGGACTTTACACACCAAGAAGACCCCTTAAGCACTTACAACTTCTAAGTAAATATGTCTTTATGCTTAAACCCTAGTGCCCTGGACAACAGGGACATACTACAAGAGCCCACAACAGGGCTGTCTAGGGGATACTATGACTGACTGTGCTAGGATCAGGGGAACCAAGTGTCCATGCAAAGCTTTAGGGCCATCACTGGTACTAATGACTGTGGCCTCAGTGTGGGAGGGCTCAGCTGTAGTATCACCCTCACAGTGAAGCAGAATGCAGACACTATGGGTTTCCTACCAGTGTTCCCAGATCCCCAAATCCTGATAGCCAGGATCTGCAGGACCAAGCTTGTTCCCTCCGGACTGTTAGCTTCATGTTCTGGAATATCACATGCCTGTCCAAAAAGAATTCATGCCACCACATTATATGGATGGCCAAGTCCCACACCCCAAAATTCAGATACAGAAATCTTAACCCCAATACATCAGAACTCAGTGGTATTTGGAGATGAGGTTTTAAAGGGGCAATAAAGTAACAGCAAGGTCTTTAGGGTAAACTTTGAACCTCTGGTATAACAGTAAAAAGAGATCAGGACACAGACACAAAAGTCGGGAGAATTGACGACCATCTGAGAGCCACGGAGAAAGGCCTTGGAATGGACAATCCAGAACAGTGAAGAGATACCTTCTTGTCATCCGAGCTGCCTTCTCTGTGGGCCTTTTAATAGCAGCCCTAGAAAACTAATATATGTCTCACCAATGGTTGTGTTGCTGTAGCCTTGATTCAAAGTACAACTAGACCACCACTGTTCTGACATCTGCCAGTGGGATTATTAATTGCTAATTATTAATTGTTAATTGTTAATGATTAACTATTAATTATTAATAACAACTAGTATACACACACGCAAGACCCACCACTCCTCATAAAAGTAAACCTAAAAGGTTATGTCTCCATCTTCTTCACCTTGCCCTCCTTTCTTACCTGGTGGTAAAACCTTAAGGTAATTTCTTCGGACATTCAGTTCCCGTAGAGACTTCAGCTGGCCTATCTGCTGGGGCAAGGCTGTGATCTCGTTACAGCTCACATCCTGCAGCAAAAGGGGGAGGGAGGTGGTCAGAAAGGGACAACTAATGCCTTTTCCCAAGCATTACATGTGAATTCTCCTCAAAGAATGTAAATGCTTGGAAAACTCTATGTAATACTTTTATACTAGACTCCAGGTCCCCATTCAGTGGGGTTCAATGGTGAAGAAAAGGAGTTTGTGTCACCATCAACTTACAAAGGAACATTACTAGTTCACAATATTCACAGCTCAGGAAAAGGGGGCTTTATGGCTCCCGGCAAGCAGGTGCCAGTTGACATTAGGAAGGAATTACCAGCCACCCTTCAGAAAGGTTACACAGCCTACCATCACACCAAACTCTTACACAGAGAAATACTAGCACATGGACTGGATGCATCATTTATTCCGAATGGACTAGGTATCACATGCCTGACACATGTGTTTGCTAAGCAAGTCTGTGAGGTATGAGGATTTTGCCATCTTTGCTTTGAAACTGCAGTACCTTGCTAATCCTAGATTAGAACCAGCTCCCGCCATGTAAAATACAGACAGTTCTTATCCTATAGACATTCATTATCTCCCCCACGTCTTTCCTTCAGCTCTGGTAAGTAGCAGGGCTTTGCTTTCTTCTCTCATATTCCTAGAACCTCCTTCAGTCTGCAGTGTGCTACCTCTCAGAGGGACTCCCGCATTGAATGCTCTCTGGCTGGCTCGCTCATCCACCAGCCCGTCTGTCTGTCTCCCCTGTCTCCCCACTCCCACCTCATCACGTCCATCCTTGACAGACAGAGCTATCATAGTGTAGATTTCATTCTGTTGTTCATCAGCATACACTTTCCACAAGGCCCAGGCTCTGTGAGGATGTCTGGCAATTTCTCTAGGGCCACTCCCTGAATATTCTCTCTCGCATCCTACACTCTAACCGTGCAGTCACCACGTGGAGTTTCAGTGTAGGCCAATGCTGTTTCTCGCAGTCTCCAAACTCATTCAGGCTTCCTCCCCTGCTTGATATACAAGGTCTGCCATTGTCCTCCTGGCCTTCTCCTCATCTGTCATGGCTTAAGCCAAGTTTTCCCTTTAAAACCATTCCCATGATCCTCTTCTGCTCTGATCAATACCCAGGGATGGGTATTTTCCTTCTCCCTTTGCAGGCAGGGTGTGCCTGTGATTCACTTGCTTCCTTTACCTGTAAAGCTGGAAGCTCCTAGGTAAGAGGACCCACGTCATGTTCTCTTCATCTCCCAGCAGAGAAACAGATATTAGGCAGGGATAAAATGTCTAATTCCCTTTGATGTAGACGCCCCACGATACTATGGCCCCTTGTACCTAGCATCTGGGACCCCAGAATGGTTTAACGAATCAGTCAAACTCCATGCATGTCCCACTTGCTATTACAGAACCGAAGACAAATCCGGGCTAGAAGCTGTCCCAGTGAAGTGGCGTATCAAGCAGAGAGGAGCCGGAATGAGCTTGGAGACTGAATCAGTACTGGGTGACGATATAGCCCAGTGACTTAGGAACCAGCAAAGCAACCTTCCACTTCAGAGATCTCCAAGGCCTTGTTCAATACTCTATTTTTCAGACTAGATGAATGCATCACTAACCCACAATCCCTTGCTCGACTCCAACCCCACAGCCAGGATTGCTGTTAGACCAGACTACATCAGTCAGGCATCCCCATCCTCTAGCTTTGCCCTCAGGTGATCCCCAGTGGACACTGCTTCACAAAAGCACACTATCACCACTGGTACCAGCGCGAAAGACTGCTCCAGTCCATCAAAAGGGTGAATGCGGAGTGGTTGACATACTACTCTCATAGCTTCAACTGTGAGGAGGGAAGTAGGCTGAGAAAAGTTAGGGTCATAGAATTTTCAGAGATACCACCTTAGCTGCTGCCCTTGTCCTGATCCAAAAACAGCCGCATATACTCTAATGTTTAAAACAAAACCAGAAAACAACAAATCACCACCAGTACATCTTCAGAAACAAAAATATACAACACAAAATCAGAATTAGGTGGTGGTCTAATTCTGATCAGCCTGGAGTCCAAAAGCAAATCTTTCCAGTGACAACTGGATCTTTCCAGGCCTTAACTAAGTTATGAATCAGCACCTGGCCATGCCATTGTGGCTCACAACAGCGTTCACAAGCAGGGAAGCCAGGCCAGCCTGAGGCCAGTGTCACATGAGATCATGCTACTGCCCTCCAGACTCCAGGTCAGGTCTGGCACATGACTGACAGTGTCAAAGTGGAGACATAGTTTGAGGGAAGAATCTGCAGGGGTTATTTTCTGTTTAAGGAAAGGACTCTCATCATTGAAGTATAAACTAAGTTCCTGTAAGTCTTATAAGCAACCTCATGGGAAAGCTTTTTGTTGCTTGAGGAGATTCATCTCAAGTGGGAAATCAACCATTTCCACTGCTCTGAAAGACATAACTAATATTTTTTTCTTAAAAAAAAATTAGAAAAGGGAAGCTAGAAGATAATCTACGTGTTTAGGCAAACACTCGAAAAATGGCCTCTCCTGATATCAAGCTCAGCCCTGCTCCATTCTTAGAGAAAAAAAAAAATATATA
>NW_021620801.1:2766624-2786647 GCF_004785775.1 Grammomys surdaster | reverse complement strand
CTCTCTCTCTCTCTCTCTCTCTCTCTCTCTCTGTGTGTGTGTGTGTGAGAGAGAGAGAGAGAGAGAGAGCTGTCCGCAGTTAATGGCAGCATCATTAGAGGTATGATGGACCCCCTAAAGCCAAGATGATTCTTCCCAGCACAAACCCCTAACACCATGGCCTTAACAAACAAAACCAACTCCTGCAGGCTGTATTTAAGTGCATGCCGGTAAAGTCAGCATGTACTTACTACACACAAGACAATGCTGCATCTGATAGACACCCAATTTTTTCATCTAAGAAACAGGACACCTATGGACAAATATAAGCACAGAGGCCTGTTTGGATTTTGAGGAGTATCTGGCAAGGGGCAGTTATAGTAATAATACTCTACGTTCCTACTAGTTATGTGCCCCCCAATAATATAATAGGCATAATATAATAATAAAATAGGAATAGATCTCCCAAGCAAATCTATTACATAAGGGAGAGACAGGCTATCCACCACTGTATATTCACTATGGTAAAAACAGGGCAAATCCTATTTCCCAGGAGTCTCTGAACCTAACCAAATTTTAAAGAGGTTATGAGTTTCATCATAAAAATAAACCCCATGGGTACTTATGTCTAATTAGCAGAAGGAGGGGTGTGAAAAAGCAATAATTATCTCCATGTCTGAAGAGGTCTTGAAAATGCACAAGCAATGTTTCTAGAATGGCCTCATTCTCTAGAACATTTCTGTACAAATTTAGTCTAAATAAGGTACAGGGCTTTTTAAAAGATTATTCAGAAAAGATAATACTTAGAAAAATAAATTTTAAAACAAATAGCAATCAATGCCTTATATGTCTGCAATTAGTGAAGAATATCAGATTGTAAATTCCACATTCATTTACTTACTAGAATATTCAAATTAATTCCTTCAGAATTTTCTATTAGCCCCAAGCTACTATGTCTTCAAGAATAACATAACAAATCACCATGCATTCAACATTGTAACATCACAATTGTACAACACAAGAATCATGAGAAACTGTTACAAATATTTGCTGATTGAATTCTTCCTGATAGAGAAGCGTATCTAATTATAACAATTTAAACACTCAAATAGAAGCTTTTCATCGACTCGCTAACCCAACTCTATTGTTTAGATCCTAACACTATGATTTAAGTCACACTCAGGGATGGATGGAGTGGTGTAATACCAGCAGAAGAATGTCTGTAAGAAAATTAAGTCTTTAGGTAATTGGTGCAAAAGCAAATTATCAACAGCCTCCAACCAGCACAGAACCACACCTCTCTGTAGAAATGCCTGTTGTATGTCTCATTTACAACCTTAGGCAAGTGTCTGACTCTTTGTGTGCTCACAGAAAAAGGAGGGATGAGCACCAGAGTGATGAATCGGTCACCTGACCAAAGTCACCCTCTGCAAAGCCCGAGGCCTTGAGCTCAATCCCTGACTCCTGGAAACCACAAGGAGGGACCTCACTCCCACAAAGAAGGGGACTCATTCTCGAAAGTTTCCTAATCTGCACACACTAAACAAACAAACAAACACAAATAAATAAATTAATAAATAGGTATGAAATACTTCTAATTTTCTCTCTATATCAGGAAAATCCACTGACTACCCAAGAAGTTAATGAAAACACTAAGTGGTACACAGTAATGTTAATTTTCATTTCTTAGTCATAAAACAACCTTCAATACCTATAGTCAGAACTTGGAAAAAAATGTATATTAACTTAAGCTTGAACCGTTCAAAGAAGCAGCCTTTGATGTGATCGATGATCCCCTCCCACTCTTGCCTTTCCATTGTGAACCTATGCCTCAGACCGCTCCATATACCCACAAACACAGGCTCCACTCCCTGTTCTTGATAATAAAGGCAGAAATGGAAGCCACAGAGAGGCCCTAAGTAACTCCTGGGTTTCCACAGAAACCAGAAAGGTCAAAGGCATTTCCAGAGACCACTAATGGACAACTGATTACAGCAGACACGCTGGCACACAATCCCACACCTACCACAGAGACAAGAACACTAGGCATAAAATCCTGGGGGAAGACTCTCCTCAGAAGCTTGTCATCAGGCTCTTAGCTCAAATCCCCCACACAGCCAAATGCTAGTTGAAAAGTAAATAAAAAACCTGTGTGTCTAGTTAGGGCCTAAGAATGCACCTCCCCGCTAACATAACTAGATCCAACCTGGTGGGCTTTCTGGCTATAAAGGCAGGCTCCTAAGTCAGGCCCTCTGTTCGTTTGCATGGCAGACAGGATACTCACCCAGTGAGGGAGTGGGTGAGGACATGAGAGAAAGCAAACAAGTCCAGCAAGGCCAGTAAGCCACTCAGCACACGGCACCAGTGTGGGACTCCTGGGTCCTTGGAAAAGGGCTCATCCATAAAAGGACCCAACCTTACTGAGCTGTTAGCATGCTCCTCTTCACAGCTGCCAGTCAGCTATAATATGTGTCCTTGATACAGCACCTGTCACCAGACACACCTCATTTTTCAACAGGATTGTACAGAAAAAAAAAAAAATTCCAGAGATGGCTCAGCGGTGAAACCCTTGAAAGACCATAGAGTTTGTCTCTCCAGCAACTATGTTAAAAAGCTGGGAACAGAAGAAGCTGCCTGTAATCCCAGCCCTGGGGGAAGGAAGAGGGACTAGAAGATTCCTGGAGCTTCTGAATAGCTAGTCTTAGCTCAATCAGTGAGAGATCCTACCTCAAAACTAAAGCAGAAGGACTGGAGTCTGGGCTCAGTACACGCACTTGGAGCAGCAGTATGAGGACCTGAGCCAGATCTCCTGAGTGAATTTCAGCCAGCTGTGATTCTGTGTGTCTAACATCCCCACACTGTTCGTGGAAGGCTGAAAGGGGACTCCTGGGGCCTGCTGTTCAGCTATTCTTGCCGAAATACAGCAAGTTCTAGGTTTTCTGAGAGATCATGTCTCCTGGGAATATGCCAGAGAGTGACAGAGAACCCTGAACATCCTTCTCTGGCTTCCCCATGCATGGGAACAGGCACATATGTTATGTGTACACACATACGTGCACTACCATACCAACACTTGTACACACACAATCACACAGAGAGACACATATATGAATGGAGAATCAATTGAGGAAGACACTCAAGACTGATCTCTGGCCTCCAAATACATTTATAAGCATGAAAATGCACACGCACACACGCACATACACACAAACCGTTTTCAACAAGTTCCAAGGGTTTTAATGAGTTAAATGAAATTTAGTCTACACAGAGCTACAGATCCTCACAACCTGAGCTAGTTCTACACTGCAAGGAAACATTCAAACATGTCCATTTGTCCAGAGCCATCACGGAGAATGTCTCCCGGTCATCTGCAAGTTGTGGTGTGTCACAACTTTAATAAGAAAGTCATGGCAAACTGAACTAAGAAGCTCCAGAAACCACAATCCTTCTAAACTAGAGGATTATCTACAGTCTAGGTGATGAGGGAGGGCTGCCTTGTGCTTTAGACTAGACTAGACTAGACTAGACTAGACTAGACTAGACTAGACTAGACTAGACAGACAGACAGACAAGACAGAGATAGAGATATATATCTGTCACCTATCAGCTATACTCAAGTAACAACTATACTCAAGTGTCAACTATTTTCTATCTATCTATCTATCTATCTATCTATCTATCTATCTATCTATCTATCTACCTATCTATCATTAATCGATAGATCAAACTGTTTGTCTACCTACCTATCTTTGTAGTTCTAAGAGTGAAAGCTCTCGAAGCACACATGCCAAGCAAGTTCCACACACTGAGCTCAGGACTGGTGTGGGCTTTAATCAGACATGCAGCTCCATCCCCTTAGGTAAGGAACTACAAAACCAGTTCTTGACTGTAACATATCAACATGATACCCACCTTGCTGGGTTATTTTAAGGCTTTATGAAATGATACAGGTAAGTGTCGTAGTTAATAGTCTAATAGAAATAAATGCTAAGTCAATGTTAGCCTCCTCTCTCTTCCCTTTTCCCACAGAGCAGCACTCACTCACACACAATATCTAAGCTGCAAGATACACTTCCTGAGATGGTAAGGAAACTATTCAGAGTTGGCCAGGGGGTCTGAAAGTTCTAGACTGTCTCATCAGTGGTGACTATAACAGATCAGATACAGAGTTAAGATTTCATCAATTGCCCTGCACCAGAGCCTGCATCAGATGGAAAATGCACACAGGCTGAGAAGAAGAAGAATGGCTAGGTGTTGGGTGTCCAGGGTGTTGGCTGGGTGGGGCAATGGCTGTGCTGTGTGAGGATGATGGCTGTACTGGGAGACGGGAGCACAGGTGTGGCACACTGGCTGTGCGGGGTGATGGCTGACATGGGACACTGTTTGTCTTAAGACTCTAAGGTAGTTGTGTTGTGATGGCAAGGCTAAGACAATGTTCTGCAGCTTGACTTCCTTGCAAAAGTAAGAAAGAACAACCGTTTTTCTGATGGCTAAGGTATTTGGCCTTTGTTTCTAAAGTGGACATTAACTCGGGAATGTTCATGTACACTGAGAAGTGGGTATGATTCTATTCAGAACACTCTGATATGAAAGTGTTTGAAACAGCTTTTCCAAACCAGCCAACAAACAATGCTTCAGGAGTCCAGTGGGTGGAGTGACTTCCTCAGCACTCAAGCCTTAAATGGTGACTTTTCTGAATGCTCCAGGGAGTGCTCAACTTTACTTAAAAAAAAAAAAAAAAAACCAAATTAGTAATCTGTAACAAAAACAAAAGCCTTCTGCTCAAGAATGATATCTGGCTCTCCAGGGAACTCTCTCCCCAATTGAAACTAAAAATAATTTGATGTGGCACCGTTACCTATAGTAACACTACTATTTAAATAAATAAATAAATAAATAAATAAATAAATAAATAAATAAATAGAATTACATCAAAGATAAATGAGGATGGATGGAAAATAATCTTTTTTTAGTCTATGACCTTTAATCAAGGCTGGCCATACACTTCTCCATGGTTAAGTAACGTCAACAGTGTATTTTGCCTGCTTCACAAATAAATGTCAAACATGTATCCTTGTGTATTTTTTATTAGTGTGTATGCATGCCACAGACCACATGTGGAGGTCAGAGGACAACTGTGGGAGTCAGTTCTCTCCTTCCACCATATGGGCCCAAGGGACTGAACTCAAGTTATCAGGCTTGGTGACAAGTTTCTTTACCTATTGAACCAGCTCACTGCATCCCCCTCAAAATACATTTTACCAAAAGCACACTTGCCCAGACCCAGGGGACAAGAGAACAGAACACACCAAAGCTGCAGAGCTGGCACATCAAAGTGGCGGCTCAGCCGTGTAGGCACTGAGCACCAGTGTGTGGCTGATCCTATGTGTGGAGCATGACCCCTGCATGATGCATGCTGGACTTGGTAGCAAAGGCCTAGTACAAACACTAGGACACAAACAGTCCCACCTCGATAGTTTTCTCTTATATACATACTAGGGTCATAATTTTTACCTATCTAGAATTAATTATAATTTACAGTGAGGACCTTCTCTTGTTTAACTGTTTAAACATGACCATACTACATTTAAACCACATTTTTTGTGTGTCTTGGATGTCTACTGGACAGTGCCATGGATGAAGATGTTATAGCTCAAGTTACTATGAGAGGTGAAACTTCCATATGTCATTATCTCGCTGGCCTGGGTTCCATCATTTGGTCAAGAGGTCAAGAGCTGGACTACAGCTTCTCCAACATGAGGCACTCTGACATTCTACAACGTGCAGGCATGGGGGAGAAGGGACTGTGGAGGTGGTAAGGTGTAGAACAAGAGCTGGGAACAACACAGGAGACCTCAGCAAAGTTCAGCTCACTGCATAAGGAACACACAGCAGAACTGGAGACAGCATTGCTCTAGACATTCCAAACTCCTTACAGGATCCCAGAACCCTGCTTCCAGCCAGGCATGGTGCAGGAGGAGCTGAGAGTTCTACATCTTGTTCTGAAGGCAAACAGAAGACTGACTTCCAGACAGGGGCTTAAAGCCCACAGTGACACACTTCCTTCAACAAGGCCACACCTACTTCAAGAAGGCAACATCTCCTAATAGTGCCACTCCCTGGGCCAAGCATATTCAAACCACCACAGGCATCCTTTAAGGGGTGGAGCCTATGGTGGTGTTAGGAGGTAGTAGGATCTTTTAAGGGATGGAGCCCAGCAGAAGGTGATTGGGGCACTGGGGCATCTCTTAGGCAGGGTTATCACAGTGCTTACAAGATCCGAGTAAGGACCAATGAGAGTAAATCATCATAAAAGAGCAAAAATGGTCCCTCCCTCTCCCTGGCTTCCTGTCTAGTCATGTGTTCTTTCCCTCACACATTTGCTCCCACCATGATGCTATCAGCTATGAGGGAGGAAATCCCTCCGCAATGGCCAACCAGATCACATACTTTCAGCCTCCCAAACTGTGATCTAAATAATCTGTTGTATAAAATTCCCAGTCTCGGGTATTTTGTTAGAGCAATGGGAGAAGATGATCACAGACGTCTCCTTGTCTTTCTGTAACAAAGTCTTTCAGAGGACCTCCAAAGTCAGTTAACAAACAAGAGCATCTTAGAAATCAGAAACATACCAACTCCATTAACTGTTTGAGCTGACCTATCTCTTCAGGCAGTGATCCAAGCTTGTTGTTACTTGCGATTAAGACTTTGAGAGGCAGACCACACAGGCAGGCAGGCAGGGCAGACAGCTGATTTCGACTGTAAAGACAATACAACAAGAACACATGTAAACAGAAAGGCCACATAATGATGCTGCCTGTGAGCG
Organism: Grammomys surdaster; assembly: GCF_004785775.1. Lineage (NCBI taxonomy): Eukaryota > Metazoa > Chordata > Mammalia > Rodentia > Muridae > Grammomys > Grammomys surdaster. The sequence continues at coordinate 2,779,842 of NW_021620801.1, read as the reverse complement.
GCTTCTCTTTTGTTGGCGAGTGCGTTTTCCTTCGGGTTACTGGAGATCTCTATGGAGGGCTGTCCTGGAAACCCTCCATAGCCTAGAATGGCTTTAAACAGTATAATCTTCTTTCTCTGCATCCAAAGTGCCACAATCAAATCACAGCCCTGCAGCACCATGCTCAACTGTGAACATTTTGCAAATATAAAAGCTCCAATACTTCTTCTGTCTATGAAATCACTCAAATTTTAAATTTTAAGTGCACAAGGGGGAAAAAAACACATAAAAAAGCATGAAGGAGTGGATAGACAAGACTGGATATCAAGTATCAAAATGCAACCTGACAACTACCTTGAGTTTCATTTACACTGGTCAGAAAGGCCAAGATGGATAAAAGAAATGTCAGCTCATGCAGGTGGGGATACAGAGCAAGGGGTACACACATCCATTGGTGGTGGGAGTGTAAACTTATACAGCCCCTAGGGAAAGCCATGTGGCAGTGTGAACTGATCAACCTCAAGAACCAGCTGTACCACTCTGAGTATATAACCAAAGGATGCTTCATCCTACCACAGAGACGCTCGCCCAGCCATGTTCAATGCTGCTTTCTCCACAATAGCCAGAAATTGGAAACAACTAAGATGTCCCTCAGCAGATGAATGGATAATGAAAAAGTGGTCTCTTTGTACAACAGACTATTAATTACTCAACAAATTAAAAAATGCAATTCACAGGTGTAGGAGGAGCTAATGTGGGAGGAGTAAGGAGAGGAAGAGAAAAAAGGAAAAAGAGGAGCTAGAGAGGGCATAGATGTAGGAGGATGGAGAACCACACAGGTATGGAGAGCACTCGTGGGGAACAACTTTTAAACTTATAATTAGGTTAGCTAATTGGGATACAACTCTCTCTGTATGGGCATTTGTTATTAATCATTATCAAACATATAAAGCCTTTGATTAATCTATAAGAATTAGAGTCTCATTATCTTACTGGGCCCGCATGGATGGCGGAATGGTCTGGGCAATGCCCTGCCTTTCGGAGACAGCGTGGGAGATTGGCAGAGCTGCTGTAGCTCTGGTTAAGCTTAGGCTTGACCAGAGGCCGTTTTAAATAATTACCACAACACACAGGTAAGTGGGTAGAGCTAGCAAAAATTACTCTGCATGAGATAACCCAGGCCCAAAAAACAACTGTGGTACGTATTTGCATATTCATGGATGTTAGCTAACAAGTTTTCAGTAAGTAGAGCTATAATCTATATAACTACAGGGGTTAGACACAGAATAAGAGACTGGGCGGAATAGAATAGATGGCTATGGGTTGACAGGGGTTGGTAGAGAGGGACCATCTGATCCCTCCTGTCAGGGTTCAGGGAACTCCATGGAAGAGGCAGCAAAAAGATTGTAAGAGCCAGAGATAGAAAACACCAAGAAAGCAAGGCCTTCTGGACACAACAGGGCTGATGCACATATGAACTCACAGAAACTGCGGTAGCAGGCACAGGGCCTACACAGGCCTAAGCCAGATGGGATAAACGGTGAAGTGGACACAAAACCTCATCCCTAATTCAGAAGCTATCTCCAACTGATCACTGCTTACAAAAGAAAAGTTAGTTTTCTCCAATGGAATCTCACTGAATATACAAACCACTTGTAAGGGCAGGAACCATACCCAGCAGTAGATAATATAATGTTTTTGAAATTTGGGGGGAGGGGGAAGGTCTCTCATAATGCAGCTTAAGTCTGGGCATTTTTTTCAACCTTACAGGTCTTTTGCTAATATAGTATGGTTCCCAGTTTAGGGTTTTGTGGGATTTCTATATGTGGGGATGTGTGTGTCTCTGTGACTACATATGTTCTTATGCTTTGTCTTCGGCTCCCTTTGTGTCTGTGGATCTGTTTGTCTTCATCTTATTATTATTTTTTTAGAAGCCTGTTTTCAAAAGAGAGAGGAGGGGAGAGACCAAAAAAGGATACGGACTTAGGTACACGAGGAGGAGGGGAGCAGTTGAGGGAGGGGAAGCTGTAATTAAATATATAAAAAAAACGATTTTCAGTTTTTAAAATTTACAATTTAATATTTTTAAAAGAAATGTGCAATTCTAAGAAAAAGCGTAATTGGACACAAAGAATGAACTATGTGGTCCTGAAGCACATAGGCGAGCCAACCTTCCAGCTGCCCGTGAGCACTGCAGTACCACTGATGGGCTGCGACTTTTCCATCAAACACCTAAGCACAGTTTAAGGAAGTGAAGATGCTAAGCACCGGGTCTGATCACTCCACCTTACACGGATCAAATCATCATGCTGCAGGTCACAAGTCTCACCAACTTCTGTATGTGCATTAGAAACACAGAGTGGCCCTCTGTGGGAGGCAGCTTTGCACAGTGTGTTGCCATGGAGCTCCTTGGATAGAAGGACAGAAGGACAGGAAGACAGAAGAAGGCAGAAGGTCAACCTTTCTCTCAAACCAAGAGCAATGGAAGCTCGTGCCATAAATAGTCCCAGAGGTCCAGTGCTACAGGCTACCTCTTAAATGTCCATCACCAGGCTGGAGAGATGGCTTAGAAGTTAAGAGCACTGGCTGTTCTTTCAGAGAACCTGGGTATAACTCCCAGCAACCACATGGCAGTTCACAACGTCTGTAACTCCACTTTCAGGACATCTGACACCCTCACGCAGACACACATGCTGGCAAAACATGAGTTCACATAAAATTAAAACAAATCATTAAAAGAAAAAAAGCCCACTAACCTCTACCATGACATACCCGTTGTTTATTATTATTTAAACTCAGCCTCTGGGTAAGCTGACTATCTAAGCTGTGGTGACGCTGCCTAGCTCAGCCACCATGTTTCTCGGCCAGAGGCCACGTGCATGCCACAGCTAGAAATGGCCAGAAAGAAACACCAGCCCTGCCACCCACGAGACGCCAGCATGGGACATGGCCCTGCCAATCTTCCATGCTGTTTCCGCAAGACTGGGCATTGCCCAGACCATCCCACCACCCACGCAGGCCCAGTAGAAAGATGAGACTCTAATGCTTAAAGATTAATCAAAGGCTTATATATTTGGTAAAGATCAGTAACAAGATACCCATACAATCAGAAGTGTAACCTAATACCCAACCTACATATACTGCTACAGACACGTGAACATCCACCTCCATTTCCTCCCTCTCCCTCTCCCTCTCCCTCTCCCTCTCCCTCTCCCTCTCCCTCTCCCCCAGCTCCTCCTCTTCCTTTTCCTCCTCTCCTCCTTACTCTTCCTCTTCCTCTCCTAACTCCTCCCACATTAGCCCCTCCTACATATACCACCACCTCACCACAGCCCCAAAGCAATGGGACCTATGTACTAGATTGGAACTTCCAAAAGAAAGGCAAAGCAGGCCTTTTCTCTTTTTATGTTGGTTATTTCAATTGTTTTGTTACATTAACAGATTGCTATCTAACCAGACTCTCCTGACAACACAGACAGGAACCTCCGTCAGACAAGACCAAAACAACCAATTCTTCAGAGGCACTGTGTGGTCAGAATATAAATAAAATAAGTTAAGCACATTTAGAATTTACCAGTATATAACTTTCTTTCTTTCTCTCCTTCCTTCTTCCTCTTTCTTCCTCCCGCCTCCTCCCTTCTCTTCCTCGTCTTCTTCTTTAATGTTTACGAGCGTTTTGCCTGAGAACATGTATCTTATAAGTGCAGGTGCCCAGACAGCGCATCAGATCCCTTAAGAGTAGAATTATGAACGGTTGTAAACTACCATGAGGCTTCTGGAAACTGAACCTGTGTCCTCACAAAGAGCAGGAAGTACTTTTGACCACTGAGCCATCTCTCCAGCACCCAAGATTTTTAATATTGACTTTAAGCATGAAAAGGAAGAAAAAGAGAGGTGCTTGGGGAGTGGGGGGCAAGAAATGTCCATGGGCATAGGTGTAGTTTCTCAGAGGAGAGCCACTGTTGGTAGGGAGAGGAGAATTACAACAACCTACAAATCAGTGGGGTTCACTCAGCTCCACACTGTTACAACAAGAGCTGCTACACCTGAAGTCAGCCTGAGTAGCTGCAAACGAGCCAAGGAAAAGAGAAAAGAAATGTAGCCTTCTACCAAAGGATGCCTAGAACCCAGAGGGAGGGCTTCGGCTTCTGAGAGCTGACAACCAAGTCTGATGGAGGCTTTGCTCCATTCTGCATGCAGAGCAGGACCACACACAAGTCTTCAATTTTCCCACTGTCCATGTCTGGTATTCTAAGACAGAGAAAGAGAGTCAATTCATGAAGCTTGATTGACTCTCCACATGTTCATATCAGCCATTTATTTCCGTCTCCTCCCCAACACAGAGCCCTTTGTCATACTACCACAGAGACAGATGGGTACCATTCTGGGTCTTTCTTTCCCTGTTATTTTGTAAATGAAGCCAACAGCAATTAAAAACTACCCTGTGTTTGTGCACATACATATAACATGTCAATGTCATACCTCTGTGCATGTACATGTAAAAACATCTGTAAGTCACAGTAAGAAAGACAGATTTCTAACATATCAAAATATCATTGGTAGTCCTTTGGGTGTATCTACTAAGTGTTTTTTTTTTTTATTTTCCTTTGCATACATTGCTATATTTTCTGAAATTCTTACAACTGTTTTTATAGTAAGAAAAGAAACATCATGTAACAAGTTAAACTGGATTAGATGTTTCTCTCATGGTTTTCATAGGTAGAACTATGAAAACCCTCTGATACGCAGTATTCCATGTACTGCAGTACATATGCTATACTAGAAATCCTATCTCCCCTGCACATAGTAAGGGACAGGAATCTGGTCCAGCAAAAGGCAACTCTAACCTATGGGCTCAGAAAAAGCAGGTGCTGTGCAGAGCAAAGAGTTCAACATCACCCCTACTCCAGGCACGAGATGCTCAGCTAGCTCTATTAGGACAAGAAATAGCAAATCAATAATTTCTCCCATGCCCAGGTCTGCAGGAAAGCTATTTCTACAACTAGGCAGAAAGCTTTCCCATAAAGGTCCAGAAGCAGACAGTTAGTGGGGAGCCTCGCAGGGGCCCTGGCTCTGGGGACCAGGTAGCTACCTTCCAAGGTTAAAATCAAAGACAGACTAGGACACTCTCCCCAGTCTCTTGGGACAATGGAGGATGAAGTGGGCCCCAACCTGCCCCTCTGTCCTCTCACAGATATCCACCCCATAGCCCTCTCCCACCTACAAGGACCTGTTTAAGTAACTGGTTGGATAACAGTCCCCCGGGTATTCTGCTGGCTTTTCTCTGAGGAGGGTTCTACAGTACCTCTAGGAAGAGAACTCAGTTATTCAAAGGTGACATGTACATAATTCACAAGGTAATTTGTGATTCTGAAATATTTATAACTATGTAATCCAGGCATGGGGGTATACACCTGTAACCCAGCACTTAGGAAGTCTGAACACCAGGAATAAAGTGAGACCTGTCTCCCAAAGCAGAGCAGTTTACAGAGATCCTTTCACAAGGTAAAAACTGGCCAAAAAGGATGTGAACGGGGCAACTGTCTTAGAACAAAGACATATCTCGACTTCCTGCTGAAGAGAGGCTTATGGGGGAGGGAATGGATATTTCCAGAAATTTCTGCTTTCCAACCCATGTTGAGATCTTTCTTATACTTCTGTCCGGGTCTCGCCACCTGATAATGCAAGTGACTAACCAGGTCAGTTGACAAGACTGACTGAGCCATTTTCACAGCAGCCAAAAACAAAGCAGAAAAGGCTCTGCTGTGCTGGTTCACTCTCCCTGGGGGTGTTTGAGGGCCAGTGCTGCCTTCGAACTGAACAGTCTAAGCTTCTTTCTGGATGCTGGAGAGGTGGTTCAGTAGTTTATAGTGCCTGCTGTCCTTCCAGAGGACTGAGTTTGGCTCCCAGTAGCCATGCCCAGGTGGCTCACAACCACCTTTAACTCTAACTCCAGGACCACTCTTTTTCTAACCTTCAAAGATGTTTACACACACACACACACACACACACACACACACACACTTTAGAAAAATCTAAGCTTATAAAACCATCTATGGCCTCTCTGGTGGGCCGAATGGTTCTCAAACCAAAAGCTGCTTAGCACACCTTACGTCCATGGAGTTAATAACTTAGTTAATAGGTAGCACGGCATGGCATGTTTCGCCTTTGCCACATCTGTTCCTTCGGCATCTGTTTCATATATTTTGTCACAAGGTATTTTTGGATTAGTTGAAGTTTTCATAACAGTCAAAGGAAACGCACATGGGTAACCAAGACCGGTGGTCCCCAAGGGAAACACTCACAAAGGGGAGGAGCAACTGTGTCCTTTTAGCTCCGTGTCCCCTGCAGACGATGTCAGCAGCCTTAGCTTCCTGAAGCCATTCATCTGACACCTATTTCTCTCGGGCAAGTCCCAAGGGCCCCAAGTCTGCACTTCTCTCCTGCAAGCCTACAGGCTAAAAACAGATCCTTCGTGGAAAGAATGTTTAAGGATAAAGTCACACAGTGTCTGATAAGGTAAAGGCCAAAGTTTACTCTTAAATCTAATCAGTGTGCCCTGTCTAAAAAAGCTAATTTTCTTTATGGTTGCTTATTTTGGTTACTCTGTTACAAATGAGTTGATTTGTAGTGAAAATGGCTTGTTTAGCTGATATAGAATCACAGGTTCAATTGTGGTACCCTTGGATTTCTTGTCCTCGCTGCAGGAGAGCCTGCCTACCTCTTCCTGCCTCTGTCCCTGCCATGCCTGGGTAAACAAGGACAGGGAGAGAGGAGAGGGACGAATGCCTGGCTCTCACCTGGTCCTTTGAGATCACTTTCTCAGTAACTCCTCATCATAAACCATGTAACATGGCTCAAGATCAACTCTGGCTTTGTCAGTTTCGTGTAAAAATTCCCAGGATGAATTTTCACATGCCAGCCATCCTGCCCTTTCTTGTTGTGGTAAATATTTAATATTAATCAGGGTTTCTACCCCACCGTGAGTCATTCAGTTCTCTGATAAATTACATAAAACTTTTATATTTATAATAAGCCTTAATCAGCATTAGAGCTGGGCAGATATCAACCCTCTATGGCTATTAGTATCTACTTCCCTATCAATAACTCCGAGGATAAGACCTACTGTGCTCCTCCTGGCCACTCTTACTCTGACTGGGTGGCCCTCATGGCTAGTTCTAAGGATTCTTTACCCCCCTGACATCCTCTCTCCACCTTTTCTCTCTTTTCCTCATCCAGAAAACTGAAGCCCCTCTCACCTCTCCTCTGCCCAGCTATAGGGTATAGGCATCTTTAGTCAGCCAATGGTTTTAATTGGTGTAGAAGAAAATCTTCTTGTTCCTGAGGACAACCAACCTTGGGAGCCAGTATTTAGCATTACAATACATAGCAAAAGACCAAAACTCAACACTTTCTTCCTAAATTAAAGGATTCACAGGCCATGTTTCTGATGGGTTTATTTTTAGAGAGTATTATTTGTATGTATTTTAACTGAAGAACTTATCAGTGTCCATTTTGAAGGCCTAAATTAATTACTTTTTGTTAGTTTAATTTAGAGTTATTTTTCTTGAAATATTTTTTGAAAACAAAGACATGTAATATTCTTTTTCTGATTTCACTATCAAGGAATAATACTCTTTTCCCCTCTACAAAATATAGTTGTGTGTGTGTGTGTGTTCACACACACGCGTGTGGATGTATCTTCACTTAATAAACTGACTTAGAAACAATTCATAGAAAATGTTTATTGAAGCTTTATCTACTATGACCTTTGTATTACTGTGCAGAATGTCTACCAATTCTGGTACTATAAGAGAGGAATTGAAATCCTACCTTTGACAAAACATTCATTTCTATAGCTTGAGGTACGTCATTTAATCTCTCTGGTTTTGCTGGCTAAAAAAAATGAACATAGTAAGATGGACCTTGATCTGGTACGATGGCTCAGCAGGTAAAGGAGCTTACCACCAATACTGATAATCTGAATTTTGATCTCCAGGATAATAGCAAATGAGAAAACAGACTGCAGAAAGTTGTCTTCAAACCTCCACATATGCTATATGACTCACACGTGCACACATACATGTATACACATACACACATAAACATAAAAGATATTTTAAAAGATCTGCCTAGCACGAGCTCTAGATGCAGAAGTCCTTTAGCCAAACACTAAACAAAAGTGAAGCCATGTGCATCTGACAACTAACATGGCTTATCAAGGAGGGTTAACAAAAGAGCAGATATGTGCTTGGCTACTTCAATTTATTGTCCTTAATTGCTTAAAATTTCAGCTGCTTTTAAGTACTGACTAGCAAGACATCAGAAGCAGGATAGGGGAGACACCACTGGAGACCTAAAAGACATACGTACTTATTAAGTACAGAAATCATCTAAGTACCCTAAGCCAAACAGGCACATGAAAAACATGTAGCACAATTAGGAGAATTTTACCTTAGGTATTTTATACTATTAAAGAATTTATTGTACAATAATTACTGGGTTTGGTAAATAAGGCTGTCCTATTCTCTAACAGAAAAAAATAATGAAATATGAGTTTATGTTTCAATTAGTGAAGACATATACAAGATAAAAAATAAATATAATCAAAGACCTGTTGAGGAGTGCCAAACTGGGCTCTGACACCAGCCAAGTCCTGTCTTTAGTCCAGACAGTCAGGACTGGGGCATGCTCCTACCAATGAGCTCTTCCCTGCAGTCATCCACCCATTCTTTAGCAAACCATGAACCCTAGGATATACTTCTAGGTCTTCAGATAGTCATAGGAACATCGATGTGAAATGATTTAACCTCCACAGAACAGATAAGAAAACACCTCAGGGCTGAAGAGTCACAGGGCTGGTTTCAGTGTGGCCACAGCAGGCTCAGGCTCTGCAGCTCCCAGCAGAGAGACAGACAGCATAAACATCTGGAATGACTGCCGGAGTGTTACTGTCTGTGCTGGACACCTGATCTGCGGGAAGCAGCAGTTGCTTTAGCCAGGAAGTTTCCTTTTTTTTTGACAGGATACCTCACCTGAGATTTTGATTCTTTGGTGTGAAATCTGCTCGCCTTCCCTTAAAGCATCATTGCCTGTCTTCTGTTTTGCATATGACACCTGCCAGTTTTCATACGCACAGGGCAGTGAACAATATCCATAGAAGACCAATTCATTTTCCTGCTTCCTGCTTCCTTCTTCCTGAAAAGTCCGCCTGCCCCGCCAAAGCGTCTCATGCTCGCCTTCCCTTAATGAATGAGTACGTCCCGCCATCACTGCACTCCTACCCCTAGGCCCTTCCTTCCCACAGGAATGTGTGACAACTACAAAAGCTGTCTTTGAGTTACCTCATGATAGTATTGATGCACTTTAAATTTATGCTATAAAGCTAAAATCAAATAGACACTATCTTTATGCTTCATTGTAGAACAAAAGAAATATGTTACATAAATACTTCAATCTGAAAGTTTATTTATACTTAGTAGTACTGGGAATTGAACCCAGAGTCTCACAAGTTCTACTATTCTGCACTAACCACAGCCCAAAGAAAGGATTTAGTTGAAGTTCAATGCACCCTGTCTGGGAGCCCAAGTTTAAACTGCACTTTGAAAGCAATTGTAATAACCACAGCCTGACCGTTATTGTCATTTGCAATCTTAAAATGCCTTAAGACTAGAAAGCTACATGATTATTTCAATTAAGACTTGAACTGGGTTCTTGAAAAGCATGCCAATTAATTCCATGCCACACAGGTAAAAGGTATGTTTGGAGCAGGTTAGGGATTCGGTTTGAAAGGAGAACTGAATCAAAGTCAGACCCCCAGAGTGAACCTTCAAAGGCACTGCCACAGCTTTGAGACCAATTCTGCAGTAGCTGCTGCATGGCCTTTCAGCTGTGCATGCCTGTGCCATATTTGGGGACTGCAACTGTACTGGTTTCCCACAATAACAGTCCATCAGTCTCCTCTTGAGTATAAATAACTCACTGCTTAAAATATTCCATATGTTTACACCCCAACTGGGTAGCAACCACTGCTAAAAAATAACCACAGCTTGATTAGATAACGCCTCAACCTCAGATAATTTCTCTCCTTATGACTACACTCTTTAAATTCAAAGAGCATGGTAGTCACTGAAAAAACTACTGCTTGAAATCTGCTTCATTTGAAATGAAAATAAACGCTTAAAAATCAAGGGGGGATCCTTCAAGGAAAACTCAGTATCGGTGAGAATGTTAACTTATCAAATACTTTCAAAACCAACAACATAGGTTTGGGGTTATATTGTTGTATGTGTTTGCAGGGTTCGTGCGTGCGTGCGTGCGTGTGCGTGTGCGTGTGCGTGTGCGTGTGCGTGTGCGTGTGCGTGTGCGTGTGCGTGTGCGTGTGCGTGTGCGTGTGCGTGTGCGTGTGCGTGTGTGTGTGTGTGTGTACTCACTCATGCATGTCATTTACCTTGTTTTTTGTGACAGGTTCTTTCATTGGCCTCTAACTTGCCAAATAAGGTAGGCAGACTGGCCAGCAAATTCTCGATACACACCTGCTTTCTTAGTAATAGGTTCACCAAAGCTCATGGGTCATCCCTCCATACATTCATTCTGAAGTTTAAAGACAGGCAGGAAGCAATAAAATGCTGCACTGAGAGTTAATGATTGGTCTGTGCAAAAGAGGGTGAAGGAAAGGGGTCAAGGAAATTCTGAGACCTCGAGCAGGTGTAATGGAGAAGAAGAACAAAAGCATGAACAAACTCGAGAAGGAAGCCAAAGTACATGAGAAATGGCCTCAGTCTTGGTTGCTTTTCCATGGCTGTGGTAAAACACCACAACTAAGGCAACACAGAGAAGGACTCCTTTGGTTTATGGTTCTAGAGGTATAATGGTCCATGATGTCAGAGGGGAAGCAATAGGCTGAACCACAAGCAGGAAGCAAAGAGAGAGCTAACTGGGAATTGTTTGTAGCTACTAAAACCTCAAAGCCTGCCTCCCCATCCCCCAACCCCACCATCCCCACAGTGACACACCTCCTCCTTAGGGGCCACACCCCTAAGCCTTCCCAAACAGCCTCAGGAACTGGGGACCAAGTATTTAAATATAAGAGTCTACAGAGCCATCCTCATTCAAACCTCTACACTTTGTTTTGTCCATGCTAGATTCTGAGGCGTAAATGAGATATCCAAGAGGACCTGGATGGCAGGCAATGAAGGAAGCAAGGAATGATGTTCAAAGGAGCCAAACTTGGAACTTGTGAGACAGGAGGTCTTAGAGGAAGCTTTAGGGACCAAAGCTTTGGGAAACTCCAGCTTTAAATAAGTGCAAGAAGAGAGAGAATATTCAGACTTGGGAGCAGAAAAGAAAGAGGAAGAGGCAGCAAAGTCCTTTCCTAGGGTGATCAAGGAAGAAAAACATCGCTGGCATCATTACCAAACAGAATCCCATTATTTCCCACACCTCCTGAGCTCTTTTAGGCTCATGAGCCATGGGAAGCTTCTAGAAACTACGAGCGCAGTCCTGCTTCATCCCTGTCAGGACCAGACAGCATCACTCTGAACTACAATCAAGTGTACTCTACCTTAACTGTGAAATTGCTTTTCTATAGTATATAATCTGCAGAGTCTCCCTAATGAGGTTTCTGAAGAGCTAAGTATAAAAGTTTGGTGACTCCCAGGGAATAAAGGAGAGAAACTTCCTTTAGGCGGTGATAAAGGATTCCTGGCTAGTCTCATGGATACTTTAAGTTCACTGCTACCAAACACTCAATGGTCACCACAGGAAAGTTAAGCTATTTTCCAGGGTACATTCTGGATAAGGGCACAATGGTATCATGGAAGGCATCATCTACAAAGGGGAGAACGCTCCTAAACAGTTGCCTGAACTCCCTGTAGGGCTGTCATTCAACTTACTGACCAACTCAAAGCAAATGAACTCCCGAAGCACACAGGTCATTCTTCGGTTCTGCACCAGGTCCCTCACATTCCTTAAGACACTTGATCTGGAAGCAAAAGAATTCATAACCTCCAGGAAATATTTTCCCCATCTATAGTCCTGTTCAATGAGCTCACTGCTGTACAACTCTTTCACATAACTATAGAAATCTGAATCAGCACCATGAATGCAGGCGACACCAGCCCATAGGCTAAGGACCCAAGAGGAAACAGAGCAGGAGGAGGAAGCCCATTAGCTCAGGCATCCTTTACAGCTGCTTCCGGGCAGCTAGGAGGAGAGCAGCACTGCTCTGCCACTCCCTCAGGACCAGGGTCCCTGCAAGCTTCTAAAACCCGCAGCCAAAACAAAGCTTTCCACCCTCAGGAAGTTCTGCTCAGTTCTTTAATCACAGCAGCGAAAGTCTCGATAACACACCAGGTACAAACACAAAAAGCGTAACAAAGGAAGAGATATGAGTGACTATTAAATTTGGGGTTGACAGCTCTTTTTACATATATGCATTATTACATATATGTATTACTTCTCCACAGAAAATACTCATGAATTACTCATGGAATTAATTGCACAGACTAGAAGGAAAATCTCGAACAATCTAACAAATCTACAAACAGAAAACTTAGCTTAAAACAATGAATCAAATTAAAAATAAATTTTTAAAAAGTACCTTAGAATAACTCTATAGAATTTAAAGCTCGCTGGTTGGAATAATCCTGAAAAGCAGAAACAATTTAAGGGTGATTTTAAAAACAAACAAACAAACAAAATCCCAACACTGTGTACTATGCTTTGGACAACTGACCCCCTAAGGTCATGTGTTAAAGGCTTAGGCACCTGAGTGGTGATCTTAGAACAGAAGGTAAGGGTTTTGAGAAGGTGGGTGGTCTGGAAGAGAGCCTCATTTTGTCAGTTTCTTTGCTTCCTGGTTCATGAGGGTTTTTTTGGGCTCTGTTTGTTTGTTTTCCTGCCACATGCTTTGGTCATAATGTAGTACTCACACCGAAGACTCACATTTATACAGCTACCCAATCTTATCCTGAAGCCTCAATTACTGTAAGTCACAACTGTTTTTACGTTAATTACGTTAATTTTTGAACAGTTTGCTGTAATACCAGAAACTAAAATAAAATCTCATACACACACACACACACACACACACACACACACACACACTCACACACACACACACACACACTTCCACCGAGGCCTCTATGTACTAAGATTCCTATGCCTTAAAAACTTTTATAAGGAAAGGGAAGGAAGGGAAGGGAAGGGAAGGGAAGGGAAGGGAAGGGAAGGGAAGGG
>NW_021620801.1:2736074-2761624 GCF_004785775.1 Grammomys surdaster | reverse complement strand
TCTGGGGACTGGCTTGGTCATGCATACTGTTAATCCCAGCATTCAGGAGGCAGAGGTAGACATATCTCTGTGAGTTTGAAGTTTGAAGCAAGCCTGGTCTGAAGTTCTAAGACAGCCCTGGCTACAGAGTGAGACCCTGTCTCAAAAACAAACTTTAAAAAAAAAAAGGCATAAGGAAAAGAATGGAAAAATTTACAGTTTGAAAAATACAAGGAGGAACCATAGCAAGCTTCAAATACAAAGGTGTCTTCTTGTTTCCACACTTGGGCTGTCCCTGAAAAACTCCCTCACAATCACTTTCAGGTTCTTGAAATGGTTCTACAGTGCATGGAATGCAGGGGAGTTGGCACTCAGCAAGATAACAAGGTCAAAGCGCTCAGTCATCTACGAAATGCCAAAGCGGTAGACCCACTCGTTTCTGTCACTCAGTGACTTAGGGAAAAAGCTCCCTTCTGCCTCACACCTACCACAAAGGCTGCCGGGGGCTCACTTAGTGTTGTCAGGACTAAATGGTGCTGGTGGAGATGAGGACAATGATTGTTCCACAGGCCTCAAATTTTCTTTATATGTATGTATATTTGTGTGTGTGTATATACATATATATGTATATAAAATATGTGTATATACATATATAATATATGCATATACATAAATATATACATGTATGTGTACATGTATATATGTATGTTTTTTCTCCAATCTCTTCTCTCATACACAGCACTATTTTTATAAGACAGTATATTAACTGCAGGACTTTAACAGGAAATGTAATGAGTTGATTATTGATAGAATGGCAATGTTTCACAGGACTTTTACTGGTCTAGTTAGAAAAATAAATACAATTTAGAGCTTGCTCATTTGGGACCTCAAAAAAAAAAAATAGAGAATTACCATATGTGAAGAAAAATGTCTGCAGCGAATTCCGAATAAGGATTCACCTCATTTCCAGAAAGCTACTCTAGGGCACAAAGATCTTCACATCCCTATTAAGATCAGAAACAGAACAGGAAACGAAGCCAGGGAACCCAGACTTCATTCTGCTGAGGGCATAATGTCGCTTTTGTGTTGCGGCCTTTTTTTCTCCCAAAACAAACAGTGAGCTAAAACATCTGTGATCAGGTGTGTATAATGGAAAAACCCTCCTCGGAAGTCTTGCCAAGTATGGTCTACACTAAAAGGAATGGAATTTGATAAGAAATATCCCATTATTAATTTACTTGTATTTGGTAGCCTGCCAGCACAAAACATAGAGGCATAGATTTACGCACACTTTACACACAACAATTTATAAACACACCCAGAAGTTTAGGGTCCACGGCCTATATGTTCAACCATATGAACAAATGCCTGGGAACCTTAGAAAACCCAAGACTATGTAGACAGTTTGCTATGTCGCCTGGATGTCCCAAAGGCCTCTTCTACTTCTACCGTTCCATGGAAATTGTTTTAAGATTTTAAAATGAATATTACTGAATTCTAATCTGGTTCACTGTGTTTTGGTATCTCTGTGTATCTGAGATTTCGTAAGATACAACATAATCATCATATTTGCACATACATGTGTACATGTATGCACATGCATGTATACACACATGTAAACAAGCACACACACACACACAAATACTCAAGCAAACACACACATACACACAAATATTCAAGCAAACACATACATACACATACACACACACAAATGCAATCATTTTCCTTTTGAATACAGCTTCATAAAAAGGAGGAGATTTAAATTTGTACTAATTGAAACAAAATTCCAAGTTCAGAAAAACAGTATCAATTTTCCAATTTTCTAGAGAGAAGATACACTGTTTTGCCACCAATGGCTTCTTTAGAAATGACAGCATGAGGCAAGAAAACAATGAAAATTAATTTTTTGCTTCACAACAACAACAACAACAAAATGAAACAACTGTGCTTTCTAAAGCTGCCCCGCTGGCCCAGGGTCCCTCAAATGAGAGAGCAATTGTCCAAAGGATTAAAGATTCTTTCTGAGAATGAGCCTCAGAAGAATGTGGGGATACGGGTTGTATGACCATCAGGAAGTTGGCTCCTTCTGCACATTGTTTAACAGCCAAAAGGGATACCAGGCAGCAGAGATGGCAGCCAAAATACATTCCTTTTCCAGTGTGATAACATCTTGTGGAGCAGACAACCCTCTATACCGGCAACAGCTCCAAACCGACTCCAGCTAAGCTGAGGGGACACGGGGTTTCTAAGGAGCAATCCAGGTCCAGCTGGGCGTGTTTCCTCTGAGAATAGGAAACCCACTCTCCCTCATCCTGGAAGCAGTCTGATTAAATGCTGTGAAGAAGTTCACACCTCTGTTCTCTGAAATGAGTCTGCTACACCAAAGTCTGCATTCTAAGATTCACAGCACTGACTGCTGCCAAGTCCTTTGAGATATTCTAGTTTCTTATGGTACTCTAACACCTTTCCAACCGTTTAAAATAGATTCTAGACTTGCCCGTGTGGTGTCGGTTCTAAGTGTTTGTTGCTATACAGTAACAGGCTTGCTGAATCAGTTTTATTGTTCTTGGCCATGTTTCTTGGACAAAGACATTTTCTAACAGGAAGACACAGGGGGGCGCATACACTAAACTAACATAACCTTTGGTTGTGAACAGCAAAAAGCAAAGATGAAAAGACTCCATGCTTCAGACACGGGCTACATAGACAGCAATAGATCAGTATTTTCCACAAATGTTATATTTCCATCGTGTAAGAAAATGCGGGAAAACAGTTTCATGTTTCTGACTGCAGTTCGTGGTAAAGATGTTCTCATGTGTGAATTAACCCTGCTGCTTGAGAGGACGCAAGGGTCCTTGGCACAAAGCAGCCATTTGAAAACTGCAGGTCACACGAAGAAGAGACTATACCAGCCAAGAACCTGGCTAAGCAGCTGCAACACGTCTTTGCTCTTCCTCCTCTTCCTCTTCCTCCTCCTCCTCCTCCACCACCACTACCACCACCACCATCATCATCATCACCACTACCACCATCACCATGACCATAACTGTCCTCAAATATTTCTGGCTGTTTACACTGCTATAATAAATATACAGTGTTTCTCGGGGGATGAAACCAACTTCGAACATTTCCCATAAATTCAAAATATCTTTATATGGGATCCTTTCTATTTTAGAATGTACAAAATTAGCAATTCCTGCTTATAATTTATTAAAACAAGGAGAAATTTTCAAAAGTGCAAGAATGGGGCTGGCACTGTGGGTCTGTGATAAAAGACAAACATTCCGAGTACAGTGCCCTGAAGTTGATCCCCACCATCCCAGAAACAAAACAAAACGAAACATAAAACGAAACAACGTGAGTGCTTAATGTTAAGTACAGAACAAGATCTGGGAAGATGGTTTATCAGTACTACTTTATCTAAAAGGCCTTTCTTTCTAATTAATAGGAGAGGTGGGAGGCAGGGAAAGGGATGGGGGGTGGGGGTGGAGAAGGAGAACCAAGCACCAAGCACCAAGCACCACAGAAAACAAAATGTTTTAGTTGTTTATAAAAGGAGACACTTTCAGGGCAGGCGGAAGACTCAACCTGAGCACCTAAATTCAATCCCGAAAACACATATGTCAAAAGGAGAAAATGGACTCCCAAGCTGTTCTACACATACAGCCAAATAAATGAATATTTAAATACAATAACTCCGTATTTGTTAAAGCTGTCGCCCAAATATGACCCCTAAGCCCCTCCTGTTACTAGCTTACAGCCGGCTGGAGTCAGGGCTAGTCTGAGTCAGGAAGTTGTCACACAGAAGACACAGTGTTGTGATGTTACTCAAGTGCATTGTCTAGACAAGGTTACAGATGTGCAAGTAAACAAATAAACTAACTGTTTCACCACCTACTGTTTCAAAAACAAACAAACAAATCTCAGGCAAGAGCAGTGATTCATTCTACCAAAATCATTCCCAAGCCTAGAAATATAACTAAAGTTCAAGAGACAGGCAGTACTAGCAAGTACAGTTCCTAAGTCTATTAGTCAAGTGGGACTTAAGGACTCTCACTGAATAACAATGTAACACTCAAAACCTCCCTCATCATCTTTTCATATTTACATAGTCATACACAGGGCATCAAAAGTGTCACTTGTTTTTGTCACCCTAATACAAAGTAGAGAGTCACCTAGGAAGAGTAACCTTCACCTGAGGAATTGCCAACATGAGACTGGCTTGTGGGCAAGTCCCTTGGGGCATTTTCCTGGTTGATGACAGATAAGGAAGGGCCCAGCCCACTGTGGGTGGTGCTACCCCTAGGCAGGTGGTCCTGGGTTGTGTAAGAAAGCAGGCTGAGCAAGTCAGGGGAAGCAAGCCAATAAGCAGCACCCTTCCATGGTCTCTGCATCAGGTCTTGCCTTAAGCTTCAGACCTGACACACCTCAGTGATGAACTGTAAGCTATAAGCCAAATAAACCCTTCCCTCCCTGACTTGCCCTTGGTCGGAATGGTTTATCACAGAAAACCAGGAAGTTAGTATGTTGGGTTCTCAAAATGGTTCATGGGGTAAAGGCACCTGCAACTAAGCCTGGGGACCTGAGTTCGATCCCCAGGACCCACAACGATAAATGAAAGAACTGACTGCTGAAAGCTGTCCTCTGGCCTGCACACACATGCCATGGTACACAATACTTCCCACACACAAAAGAAATTTAAAATATAATGCAACAGAAGAGGAGGAAGAGGAGGAAGAAGCAAAAGCAGCAGCAGCAATAGCAGTAGTAGCAGTAATGCCTGGCCTTTTAAAAAACTTAGAGGCTAGCCATCCGTGCTTTATACTCCCCCATATAAAGCTTCTGGGTGGTAAGAGACAGACTCTTTCTTATCTGTTTTTCCTTATAGCACGTTTGTTCCTTCAAAGATCACATGTTTGGTGCAAGAAAGTAAGTCTCAGCCATGTTAATATTCACAGTAGGAAATGTGGAAAAAGAGAAACAGACCAAATTTAAAAACTACAAATACAGTTGGAGACAAGACACCACATGGTGAGATGAAGCCACAAGTACAATTAGCAGCCTCTGCACTTCCTTCTCCACACCTCACGCAGAAACTCACCACAGAACACCCACTGCGTTAGTCCATGCCCATCTCCAACAGTTTTTCTCAGTCTTTTTTTTTAAGTTTTTAACTTTTAAAAAATAGATGTATGGGTGATTTATTTGCATGCATTTCTTTATACTCTTTGTATCCTTGGTACCAGAAAAGGGCATCGGATCCCCAGAACTGGAGTTACAGACAGTTGTGAGCCCCTTCATGAGTGACAGGAATTGAACTTTGGTCCTCTGGAAAAGCAACTGGAAAAGTGATCTTAACTGCAGGGCCATCTCTCCAGTCCCTCGCCTGTCTTAAAGAATTCTGAAGTGCAGACTTGATTATAAACTTTCTACTTATCTGAGGACAGCAATAATTCACTCTCAACAGAGTGCAATCTAGAACTCCTCACAACACTCAACATTGCTATGTTTAAAAAAAACAGTTAAGATCATTTAACATTTAAGATTTAGACCATCAAGGTTTTTAGGATTTTATAGTCAACTAAGCCCTAAAGTTCTTGGTGCACATGGACTTAACATGAAGTTATGCTACATTGATTCACTTATTATTATTATCATTATCATTATCATTAGCTAACTATTGGGATAAAAATGTTATAGCAGGTCAGAAATAGGTAAGTAAACAGGAGAGTTGCACCGGCTTTGGCAACAATCGCCGTTCCTGAATAAATCTCTTGAGAAGTTGGGGAACCTGAATCTATAGACACTGCTGTGTGGGTTTCCAGTCAAGTCCTGGGGAGCAAGCTTTCTGCTATAGCTAAAGCTGGACAGACAAACCAGAAACCTGTGGAACTGAAAACCAGCTCAATGAACCTGCAGACTACCCTGAGAGTATCCTGCATTTTATTTTTAAAAAGAATAATAATGATAAATTAAAGCTAATGACAACTGGGCCTAGGAATGGTTTTACCTTGAGGGGAAAATGTAGACTCCTAGAAATGTGTTGGAAGCCCTCTTTGTTGTTTTGGCTACAAAGAAAGCAGAAGGCCTTTCAAACAAAAGCGAAACCAAAAGAACAAGAAGCCCACTGGCAACATTATCCCTTATAAAGAGCAGCTGTGTCTGGCCTACTGGGAATTCTGAGCTTTAAAATTGGGTGTGTTTGCTATACTGCACAAGTCTGCTGACTATGTCCTACCCCTTACACACCAAGATGCTGGCTGCATGAGAAAGGACTCGGGCTGGAATCTGGGAGCTTGTTTCCATTCAGATACAAGGAATAGAACAACTTCACTCTCTCTCCTGAAGTAGCCAGAACAGTCAGCTGCAAAACCTGAACCCAAGGATTAAAACAATCAGTTTTCTTGAAAGTCTAGAACTAGTCTGCAACATTAGCGTGTTACACTCGGCTATCCGGTCTAGTCTCTGGCTTAATTCGATGTGAATTAAGAAGGCAAACTCTGTCTTGCCTAGGGAGCTCAGTGTTCTCCACGCTTCCTTTTCTTTTTTTCCCCCACTTTCACCCTGGCTGTCTTGGAACTCACTCTGTAGACCAGACTGATCCTAAACTCAGAGATCCAGCTGCCCCTGCCTCCTAAGTGCTGGTGTCAAAGGTGTGTGTCACTTTCTTAAAGGGATCAAACTCACAAAGAATGGCTTTCTCCCCTTCCCCTTGAAATGCCTTGACTATCATTCTTGTTCACTTTCTTCTCCCCTCTTCCTTCAAAGGCTACATGAATTCTCGAAGACAACATACTAGCATCCTTACACACGCCATCAGACAGGACACAGTGATGCTACTTAAGTCCTTCTCTTTCAGAACCCTGCCCTCCTGACACCTGGGGAAGCCCAGCACCAGAGTGACACTAAAGACCCTGTAAATCTAGGACAAAAGTCATTCTTAATGATCTCTATGATTTACTTGCAAGTGTGATCAAGAATTGCAAAGATGGCAGACAGGAACACAGGATGGTTTTGTGTTGGTCACTGAATGAAAGTGATCACAAGTTTCCACATTAAACCTACCTCAAGTTTAGGTGGGTCAACATCTGCAAGTTAACGATGGCCTCGGGAATGACTCTGATACAGTTGTGATACAGATTAAGGATTTCCAGTGACACGAATTGGCATAGCTCCATTGGCACTTCCACCAGTCTGTTTTTAGATAGATCTATGGAAGAAAGGAAAGAACACTGTCAGCACATCGCCAGCATCCCCGCAGCATCCCTGCAGCATCTCGCAGCATCCCCGCAGCATCCCCAGTGCTGTCAGCACATCGCCAGCATCCCCGATACCTTGTTCCTGCTTTCAATGCTATGATCTAAACTTCATCAACATCAATGTCTTTCTACCTCGTTTATAATTTCTATTTATTGGACAGATTCAGAAACACACACATACGGGACACAAAGATGCTGGTGAGACTTGGGGTCCCTGATTTGTGAATCTGGCTACATAAGAGGAACTTTTCACCTATTCTGAAAATTATCTTAGGCAAGAATATAACTCTTTTCACATATATAAATACCATAACTGCCCACTCGGTTTTGCATTCATTATATACACTTACTTTCCGATTAGAGTCTGCTTCTAATAGATACAAAATACGTCTTTTATATCTTCTACAAATATATAACCAGCATTAAAAAAAAGTTTTATTCACCAGAAAACTTACAATGTACAAGACCAAGAGGAACCAACTGTATCTGTTAACAGCCAGTGTGTGTTTGGCGAACAATTACCAGTAAAAGTGGACTCCACAGCCAAGTGTACAAACAGAGGCCTGTGGAGTGATTCGAACACAGAACATTCCCAAACCAAAATGAGGCGATATCCTTAAGGAATAAATATGGGACCAGTAGACAGGATGCCAAATACAGGAAGGAAAATACAAATACAGACACCACAACTGTGAGAAGTAAAGGTCAGACAGTTACCTGGAGGATAAACTGGGAACTTTATGCTCACGAACTTAAAACTTCCCAGACAGCTTGGAGGAAGATTTGACCCATGAGCACAAAATTATGACAAAACAAGTAACGATCTCCCTCCACCCTGAAACCCATGAGAAGGAATGAGGGACAGCAGCCATTCCATTCACTAACCAAAAGACTCTTCCTATATAAAGATAAGGAGATGCATTTGTCAGTAGGACTGGTGTGGGGGATGTGGCTTGAGGAGACCCAGCCATGTGTGAAGTCCTGGGTTCAGTCTGCAGCCCCACCACCAAAAACAGGGAGACAGCACACACAGAAGGGCAAGCCAAGGGCTCCTGAGCATAAAGCAACCCAACATTGTTTCAATTAAAGTAACACAAACTGTAACTGCATGAATGGCCTTTGTTTACCTTTTACACTAGTGAGTATCAAACAGTCTGATACAGACACTGCTACGATGACAACATGGTCAGTAAAAGGCTTTTAAGTGGTGACATTTTAGCAGAATCCATCATAATAGAAATGAGGGCAAGGAGAAACTGAGGCAGAGATCAAACAACACGAGGTTTCAGCTATTTAAAATGAGTAAAGCTGAGAAGGGTTTTACAGCTTGGAGTTCCAGTTCCTATTAGGAATGATGTATAGCTAGTCAGATGGATCAGCGGGTAAAGGCACTCCCCACCAGGCCTCATAGCCTGAGTGCAATGCCTGGAACCCTCAGAGTTGATGGAGAGAACCGATGCCTGTACGTGTGCCTCTGTCCTACACACACATGCCACTCCTACACACACATGCCATTCCTACACACACATGCCATGGCACTTGCCTCCTAAGCAATAAACACTAAAAATAAAAGTAAAATAAATTTGTTTAAAAAAAAAAAAGAGGGGCTGGAGAGAGAGCTCAGAGGCTAAGAGCACTTGTTGCTCTTGCAGGGGACCTGGGTTCAGTTCCCAGCACCCACAAGGAGTTCCCAACCATCTGTAACTCCAGTTTCAAGGGATCTGGCACCCTCTTCTGGCCACCACAGGCACCAGGCTCACACTTAGTTCACATACACATATGAAAACAAAAACAATAGACATAAAATAAAAATAATTCTTTAACAAAAGACTATTGGGACCAGCAAGCTGGCAAGATGTCTACTAAAATGGCTTAGTAAACAAAGTCTGACAGCCGAGCTCACTCTACGGGACTCATGTAGTAGAAGGAGAGAATGGACTCCTGCAAGCTCTCCTCTGACCAACAAGCTTGAGTCACAGCATAAGGGCACATGCTTGCATACCTACACACAACACATTGTTTTTAAGAAGAAGAGGGCTCAGTAAGACATCTCAGCAAGAAAAGAGACCCTTAGTGAAGGCCTGGCAACCTAGGATCCACCTCCCAAACCCAGGTAAGGGTAGAAGGTGAGAACCAACTCCACAAAGTTGGTCTTTCGACTTTCACATGCATGCTGTGAGCTGTGCATAACCACTCCCTCATGCGCACGCGTGCACACACACACACACACACACACACACACACACACAAGAATAATGATGAATGCATTAGTAACGGTGCTGCAGGAATGGCCACAGCTTTGACTCGTCCCTTGACTAGCTCCTAACTTACTGAACCCATTCAAGCTATTCTGTCTTACGCATGCTTAGTCACTTCTCAGCTTCATGCCTCCAAGTCTGGGGCAAATCTCCTCTTTCTTCTCTCCTGAGTTCAGCTACCTGCTGGTTTACATCTCCTCAGCAATACTGGACAAGTCTCCCACGTATCTCACTGTTTCCCAGAATCCTCTCTCTCCCTGCCAGTGCCCCACCTCCTATTTCCTGCCTCAGCTCATTAGCTGTCAGCTTTTTTTATTGACAGGTGGTGCTTATAAGACATCGTCTCTACATGGATGGGCAGCTTCTGGGCTCCTCAGATAACTTGCTGACCTCCTGCCTTCTTCCTGGTTTGGAATTCCACCTTTGTTATACATTTTCTTTCACTGTGTGTGTGGCTTTGGCCCAGTTCCATCTTGGTCATTTGTTCTCTTGACTTCCCCTCATGTTCACTAGCCTGCTTTCCGATGTTCTCCCTTTTAAAAGAATATTGTACACTGGAGATGTGCTAAAAGATTTTATGTACTTCCTATCTCCACACATACAAACGTCAACTATGTGAGACAATACATAACCTAATTTGCCTGACTGTAGTTATTTTCATTACATATTAAATGCATACATAGAACAGATTAGATACCTGACATGTGTACATATATGTACACTTTAACCCAATCTTTTTACAGCCACAAATATGGGTAGTATATTTACACCCACAAATATACATGATATATTTTTCAGCAGAGTCTGAAATCATACAAGTTAGAAAGTAATTTAAAATTCAGTGGAGGGCTGATGAAATATTCATACTCCATTAATAAATATCATAAATAATGCTAATATTAAATTAAACCAATAAACATGACTGTAACAACAATTGCATTCCCTGTGAATCCTGGAATACCCATTAGCATGGATGCAAGGACTCTCTGTGGCTGACAGGGAACAATCTCTAAGATAAACTGACCATGCTGGTAAATGGCCATGTATAAAACAAGGTGTGCAGCATTTGTGGTTTTACACAGTTACTTAGTTGTAAGCTATTCTGGAGAATTAAGAAACTGGTGAATGCTGCACTTTCTAGACAATGGCTCTCTGGCCAGATGGACAGGACTGGCTTCTCACTGTAGACCCCTCTGTTCCTGCGAAGACTTGAATGCATTCATACACACACACACACACACACACACACACATGAGCACACTCGCGAGCATGCACATACAGATATGTATGTGTGTATGTATCCAGATGAACAATATATGTGGCTATATATGATATATCATACATACACTATTAAAACACTCAACTCTGTATAAAAGCATCTTCCGGAACATTCTCACTCTCACCACACAATGAATTTGCTTTGGACAAAGACTGGAGCAACTGTCAAGTCCCAGGCAGTAAATGTGGGGAGGAGGGGTGTGAAGTAAATTTCCTTTCCTGAAATTTTAGGATCATCATAGAAAGAACAATTCTCTGCAGAAGACATGCAGATTTTCCTGTGCCACAAAGCAGGAAATCTGCCCAGAAAACAAGCTGTTTCCAGACACGCTCAGCTCAGAAAAATCCCATGAAGTTCACAGAGAGAAAACTTTGCCGTGTAGTCTGGTCTCCGGTGTTTACAGTGCAGACTGTTTGCTGTCCTCACCTCTTATCTCCTCCATGGTCACCAGGTGTGGAGGAAAAGTCAGCGGCTTCCTCCCATTACTGCTTCTGAGAGGACCCACCTACCTTCCACAAAGCCTCTACAGAGATGGGGCTAGTCCTACCTGCTGAAGGGAAAAGCCCTAATTTTTGCTCATTTTAAATTGGGTCTAGTATCTTCCTGTTCAGCTCTTTTGTGTTTCTTTGTTTGCTTATTTGCTTGGTTTGGGGTTTTTGTTGTTGTTTTTCCTTTTGGAGGCAGGATCTTCCTATGCAGGCTCAGGGTGGCCTAGAACTCACAAGCCACCTGCCTCAGCTGCCAGCGTTACCACTCAACCACAGGCCTGCCTTACCATGCCCATCTGAAACTGTTATAGCTGTGTTGGTTTTGAGACAGAGTTTCATGTAGCCCAGATTAACCTTGAACTCTCTATATAGTATAGAGGTGGTCTTGAACTTCTGAAACCCCTGCTAGGTCCAAGGTAGGTACTGGTATATCTGGCTTCTAGGTCTGTGCAGTGCTGGAGAATGACCCTCAGGCCTCAAACCCTGGGCCTCGTGAACACTAAACAAATGTGCTACCAACTGAGCTTTCTTAAACCTATGTTTTTAATTTACTATTCTTTATATATCTTTTCAATGATCCTTTCTTTAAAGGAGTTAGGCTATATACATCATAAATAAAATTCTAAGCCAGTGGTGTTTCAACCTTCTAAGGCTGTGATACAGTCCCTCATGTTGTAGTGACCCCCCAACCATAAAATTCTTTTAGTTGCTACTTCATAACTGTAACTTTGCTACTGTTATAAATCACAATGTAAATATCTGTGTTTTTCCATGGTCTTAGGTGGCTCTTATGAAAGAGGTGTTCAACCTCCAAAGGGGTCCCGACCCACAGGTTGAGAAACACCGTAAGCTGTTGCTCGTGGGTATCCATCATGAGCGGGTCTTCTCTGCGCCCAAATAAGTAGATCTTCCTATTCACCAAGCTACTGGCAAGCCCTGTGCCATAAGCTCCTGTATTTCTGGATTTGTGTCAGTTTCTACATTAGAGGGTCAGAAATCTACACACAGCCTAAGACTCTCCCAACGCCTACACAAAACAGCTGCCTCAGTCAGCAGTGTGGAAATTAAAACAAAACCAACAGTCTGTTTGGGTTAATTAACTTCATGCTGAATTATTTACACATTCGTCCAACATTTCCTAAGTATATGCTTTCTACAGAAATAAAAAGCCACACACATTCAAGAAGCTTAACCATTTAAAAGAAAACTGAGGCACCATCACAGTAAACCATGGGGATATTCCAAACTATGCTTCTAATATAGCCTAAATCAGAGGCTGGAAAGAGGGCTCAATGTTAGGAGCCTGTACTGGTCTTCTAGAGGTCCTGAATTTAGTTCACAGAACCCATATTGGGGATGACAATCGACAGTAACTCCTGCTCCAGGGGACATGCATTGCTCACACCCACACACAGACATACATATAATTTAAAAATTTGATCGTACGCACATATATACATACATACATATAATACATAAGTTTGAAATAAGGCTGAATACTGGATGTAAGGACAGATACAGCTGGTGAAATGTGTCCACCACAAGGCAGACATTCATGCAAACTATAAGTGCCTCCAACATATGGGTAAGAACAGGCTAAGATCGCTTGCCCAAACCACAGCGGTAACTCCACAGCTTGAATGTGCTCCCCCAGGAGACCACCCTTCTTCATGAAATGATGCCAACAAGACCAGGACAACAAATCAATCTTCCAGTTTGATTCATCCAAACTACAACCAAAATACAGTCAACATGGTCTCTGCACAAGGCCATAGGAAAACCGAGTCATGTCTCTAGCACAAACAGAAAAGCACTGAGCTTGGTAAGTTTTCAAACGTATGGCTGCTTTTTCTATATGCCTCTTAGCGTTGTTTAATTCTCAATTTTGTTAGTGGAAGACAGAAAGAAGAGTGAAAAAAATGGGTATACCTCCTCCTCTGAACTTCACCTAAACTTAAGAGCAAATGAACAGATGCCTGGAAATGAAGGTAAGTCTGCACTGAGGTGTTTGGACTTAGAGTATCAGGTTACAAAATCAAATTTGGTCACAGTATTTCCTGTTACCTGAAAATCAAGAACTAAATCAAGGAAGAGAGGGAAGAGGGCAGGAGAGTGGGGAGAAAACTGGAGAACCAGGCTTGGATGCAGTGTCCCAGCACTCAGAAGGCCAGCTGTGGGCTGCACTGTCTACTTTCTGTCCCAAAAAATCAGAAAGAAGAGGAGGGTCAAAGAGAGGAGAAAGAATGGAGGGGAGAAGAGAAAAGGGAGAGGAAGGAGGGAGGTCAGAGAGAGAGAAAGGAGAGTGGAAGAGGTAGAAAGGGGAGAAGAGGAGAAGGGAAGGGGGGAGAAGTCCAGGGAAAGGAGACTGGGAGAGGAGAGAGACTGGGGGAGGGGAAGGGAAGGAAGAGAAATACAGAAGAGAGGAGGGGAGAAGACGTGAATTTAGAACTTAGTTATAATCAAAGGCACAGGACAGTGAGCACTCCTAACTTAGACTCCTAACAGAAGGCATCAGAGCCCAAGCAGACACCCCAAAGTCTGAGCAATGAAGGTTCTCTACATAAAAAAAAAAGGAAAGGAAGAAAGGAAAGGAAAGGAAAGGAAAGGAAAGGAAAGGAAAGGAAAGGAAAGGAAAGGAAAGGAAAGGAAAGGAAAAGAGAAAGTTCTAGACACCAAGCACAGGCTAAGAATGCAATTCACATGTTAATCTCCAATGATAGCCAAAAGCAGGCTGTGTACACTGGTGAAAGACCCAGTAAGTCCTGAGCCATGCAGAGATAAACAGGCTTTACAAGGGACCGTGGACTTGGATGGATGATTTGTGTTTGTTTTGGTTATTTACAGTTCTGGTGCTTCTATAAACAAAGAATGGGTATCAGTGAATCCATTTAAGGCTCTTTCCTTAAGTAAAAAGCTCCCTAGAACCTCTCAGTCTGTTGGCATGTTAGGGTCACTTTAGAAGCCTGGGGATCACGGCTGGAGCCACGGAGATTCTTGTGGTATCCATGTGATGCTCCAACAGTCTACATGGATGGGGGAGGGGGCAATGAGCAGCCCTTCCCCGTCCCACCGTTGAGAATAAAACCACTATTACAGCAAGCTTTAATTAAATACTGGCCAGGATGACAGACTCCGGCCAGGTCTATTCTAGGGTTCCCACAAAATGGTCAAGAGTCACATTTTACAAAGGCTTATAAGGCAAACCCATAAGACTATATGTATTTCTCACCACATCCAATCAGGGGCAAGCATATATTGTGACATATGTCCTGCCTCCGTACCTCCCGCCTACATTACATCTAGTGAAGTTGGGTCAAGCTTCTTTGGGGAGCAAAAGCTTGTTATCATATATAACTAGCCTCCAGCATTTCAGTATCTGTCCTAGGGCAAGGGGCTTACAGATTAGAGGCATTTTTGTTTTATGTATCTCTTAGTTAGGCACAATACTTAAAACATAACTTTGGGAGAGTGTGCCCTATTCCCAGAAATAGGGGCTACTCCCGAGAGGATGTTGGTTTGGACACACAGAGAGAGCCCCGTAGCAGGATCCTAAGGTGGGGTTGAAAATACTGTCCAAGTTGGAGTCAGCCCTCGCTGGGCCTGAGCCTTAGGATCTGAGCCTTATTCCCATTGTCTTCTCAGCAAGTTTGCAATACAAGCAGGGCAACAAAAATCTAACCAGGAATGAAGTTTTACATATTTTAAATGAACCATAGACATGAAAAATTAGTTTTTCTCCTTCCTTTGTTTGCATGTGTGCTCCATATCAGGTGCCTGTTTCAAGCGCTCTCCACCTACTTATTTTTTTGGAAAGACTCCCCTCCACCCCTGCTCTCTATTATGGGTTTACTTGGAGCTGGCCAGAAAATCCCAGGGAGCCTCTTATTTTTAAAGTAGGTGCTGGGGATTGAACTCAGGTCCTCAAGCTTGCACAGCAAGCCCTTCTCTGAATGACCCACCTCCCCCTCTTCTTTTCCTCTTTACACAAGAACCAGACAAGACAGATACCTCTGTAATTCCTAGTTCAGACTAGTAAAAAGCAGAACTAATTCCCAGCTGTGTGAATAGTCACGAAAGCTTCCTGAGAGCCCTTCCTGGCTCAATCTCAGAAGCCTGGAGTCCCAGGAAGATTGACTGTCTGAGTAAATCTTGTAAAAAGACAAAATATTAACAACTGGCTCATTTCTGGGGCCTGGTCAGCAGACAGTCCACAGCCTTGTAAAGGCTACAGAACTTCTGGCCAGGTCTTTAACTTGTTTATCAAATGAAGGGGTGTGTCCTGGTGTCTTTGTTCTCCACCCAGCCCAAGCAGGCAACTGTCCTAGCCATCCCACCCTGGGGTCTTGCTCTTCAGTGAAGAGTCAAGTACATCCCAACACAAACACACTTGGGCAGCAAACCAGCACCCCTAAGACACACGTCTGCCCACATCCGCTACTTAATTGAAGTATTCACACGAAAGCCAACCAGCCAGAAATAAAACAATAAGTATCACGCTGCCAAAACAAGCTTTGCAAATCCCTAAAATAAAGTGGCCAAATGAATAAAAATAAGCAGGGCAGGGTAGAAAAACAGTACGTGGAATCCAGTGTACAGTCAGCAAGATTGACTGGAGGGAGGCTGTTTTTGTATAAAAAACGGAAAGTGGTAGTTCACGAGGAACGGATTGAATCCCCCATGTGCCAGCAATAACATCCGAAGTTTGCAGTCACTAGCATACTCAATGTACAAGCTCTGAAAAGCCAGGACAGCTGGGGACCTTGTGGGCCACATCCTGTTGGTCAGAAGAAAAGACCCACTCGTGGAAACCAATATCATGACCGGTTTCAGGAAAACCAAGTAAGACCATAAACATACTATCACGTAAATTAACTTCAGAAGCCAGCAACTCCTAGCTAATCCAAGAGGGTTGCAGCCCCAGACTCCCAGGAGATGCCTAAAGAGCCCAGATAATACTGAGCCCATCTATCCTGTCTGTTCTTCTATATACGTGCCCATGATAAAGTTGAATTTACAAACTAGGCAAAGCAAGAGCATACCAATAAGGGGTGAGAGGGAGTAGAACAGCTTCAATAACAGACTGTGGTAAAAGTTGTGTGGCTGTGGCCTCTTGAGAGGGAAGGTAAATGTGATCTTAGGATCACAGCTGACCATGAGTGACTGAGACAAGATAGGTAGGAACTACTGTGTCAGTACCAGCCATGAGGTCCTGGGTGAGAGGTGTGCCTATCACAGGGAAGTCAAGCCCTGGCTCACTGGTGCATAAGACCTTGTACCTCCTAATGCTCTGGAGACCTGATTCCTATTGTGGCTCCTCCTGAGAACATGGTGGCCTAGGGTTACCACCCTTCTTCAATGTCTCCTCTACCTCTCTATCTGAACTGAGCTTCCTCTCTGTCCCACAAAGACCCCACCTGGGAACCTCACTTCCTATTGCTCTCCATAAACATAGGAGCCCAGCCCCATGACTCAACACTCACCCACAGGAGGGGCATTAAAATAAGGGAACAAGGCTCCAGGCAATGGGAGAGAGCCCATGGCTGACTCAATCCTGACTCTGAAGATTCTACCACCAGAGTCTTCGAGGACCAAACAGGCAGAAATAACAAGCAAATTCCTAAAATACTGGAGAGAGTCCAGCTCTCAGGCATAAGAGATCTACCAAGAAGTAGGTCTCACTGATCAGCTTCCCAAGACTTTATCTATCCCAAGGATCTTCTGTTCCATGATTTCTTTTTCCCTTAGCACACAGATATCTATTTAGCTGTGTATTTAGTTAGTGGATAATTTAAAGACTCACAGCTAGAGCTCGGTGAACTTTGCTGAGTGAATGGAATGTCAAACACGGTTGGAGAGCAGGTTCTTGGGTCACACAGCGTAACTTCAAGCCCTTGTCTCTACCACTCAGCTATGAAGACTTGGAGTGATAATCTGCCTATGCATCTGTTTCTTCACAGGTCACATGAAGACAAGAATAGTAGTTGCTCCAGAGTTCTTAAAAGGATTAGACAGGGCCATACAGAGTAAGCCCTCAGAGTGGTGCCCTCAGGGAGCAAGGCACTCTAGGAAGGATAGAGACAAACATGTTGCCCTGTCTTACTCCTTTAGATAGCAAGAAATAAGGTCTGAGCTACAATGTTTTATTTGAAGAGAGAGTTTGAGACAATGTCTTTTTATTTAGTCTAGGCTGGCTTTGAACTTATGGATGCCCCCCTGCCTTAGCTTTCAAAGTGCTAGGATCACAGGTATGTGCTGTGGTGACTGGCCAAACTAATTATGCTTCTGAATAATGAGTGAGAAAAATCTCAAAATCAGTTTGATGGCTTCTCTGTTCACTAAATTGCACAACAGTTTGCTCTCCTGCCATCCATTGCTCTGCCTACCTATCCCTCCACTCCTCATGCTGCTAGCCATGTACCAGACTGGCTTACACCAGACCCTGCTGGGGAGTGAAATGATTCAAAGGAAGCAGCTTACAACAGCCCGGGCTCAACTGATGACAGTTGACCCTGGTAGGTCATGGCTCCCACTGTAACAATCTCAGTATGGAAAGAAGGCATACACAGCTCCGTGGGGGAACTCATGAGAGACGTGTGGGTGCACACAGGAGCACAGACTGCTATAGCAAAGGGCTTTCTCCAGATACAGAGAAGCCTGGTGTTGCCTGGTAGGTACAATACAACTTGGGGCAGCTGCTCAGTGTGTGAGGAGAGGAGGAGACCGGGATTCTTGGAATGCAAGGAGGAGTGTGGAGGCCCTGGAAGTTCCCGTTCTGTGGTCTTTCTCTGGTATCACATGTAAGGAATGTCTCACTGATGGAGCGGAGCAGCTGACATCAGAGAAGCAGGTCCGCCACACAACTGTTAGAGACTAACTCCTCGTGATTAAGGATTCGAGCAAGTGCTCCATGGTGAGCCATTCTGAAATGCAAAGACCACGATGCTCGGAGATGCTGAGGACTCTGAAGTCTTGTGCTTTGCCGGCACTGTAGACTTGTAATCAAGGACGAAGCATTGTACGCTGTGAGAGTACTGACAGAAAGACAGGGTAATATGCTGGGGAAACCACAAAAAAGCTCCTTAAAAGAAAATGATGAGACCAAAATTATTCTCCCAAAGTCTTTACTTTGGTTGGAGATCTCAGAAATCAAATAGAGCATTAAATTCCTATTAAGTATCAGTCCTCTAGGACCCACGGTTAATTGGACCCTTTCATTATACGCAAAATGGTAAATACAAAAATAACAACAAATGAAGCAATAAATACACTGGGCATAGCAGTGTGAGTCTAAACTCCCAGCTACTCCAGACGCTGAAAAAGGAGAATTTCTGGAGCCCAGAAGTATGAGGACACGCTGGACAACACTTTTCTTCACGGTGATAAAGACAAAAAGACAAACAAGACCACTGAGAAATTCAGTCCCTCCCAAACCTGAGGCCACATTCACACAAGGCTACTGCAGCATGTAAAACTTCCACAACTATTTCTAATCTGATTTCTCCATCTACAAAAACAAATGGCTTCTAGAGGCAAATCAGTATGATCATTTTCGTTTTTCTTTTTTTGAAAAAAAAAAAAAAAAAAAAGTAGTGTGAATGATGCCAGTGATAAAAGCACATACATCAGGCCTTTCACCAATCAAAGATAAAATTATTCTCTGTCTAAGAGACCACTGAATTTGGAACAGAAGGTGTTAGTGCCATTTTAAAGGATTCCAAGACAGAGAAATGAACCTCTCCTTTGATGTGGAATGAATTTCAGGCTAACTAGTGACTCAAGAAACTCAAGTAATGGCTCGTGTCAAACACGAGAAACAGTGAAGTTAGCAATATCGTTTTGAAGTAGAAATCCCAGGGGATTCAGAATTGATACCAGATGGTATCAATCACATCAGTAAAATGAACTTCAAATAAGAAAAACTTCAAGAAGTAACCACTGCATCCACTTCAATATGCTCCTTAAAATGCTGAAGGAAAAAAATCATTGCCACAAAACCCCTCACAGATATTACCAGTGATGCTCCCACGCAGATAGAAAAGAAAATTTAAAGCTACTACAACATACTTAAGTGTAATATTCTTTAGGAAAGAAAAACTTAATGTTTGAAAATCTACAGCAATTCATTTGTGCATATAAAAGTCAAAAATTGTACCATTAATGACATATTATAAAAATGTTCAGCACTAGCCAGACTGTGGTGGCACACACCTTTAATCCCAGCACTCAGGAAGCAGAGGCAAATGGAGCTCTAAACTCAAGGCCATGTTGGTCTACAGATTGAGTTCCAAGACCTGTCTTGTCAAGGGAAAAAAGGTTCAGCACCATAAAAATTAAAAATTTAAATTTCATATATATGTTCTTAGAAAACATCATCTTAGGAAAATTTTTTAGATAGCATACAAAATAATCAATTTCATTAGGACATTTTCATATATATACTTTTTGTTTGGTGCAATTTAAAAATCATCTTGGTAATCATTTGGATGAAATAAGGCTTTGAAATTCCAAATTAAGTTTAAGAAAGAGGGAGGTGGGCAATTAAGCACACTTGTCTGTTTTGTAGAAACTGAAAAGTTACTTGATAAATATTGACAATGTGCTTACCACATCCCAGAAATAGTTCTACACAGAAGGCAAGTACAGATGACGCAATCCAAATCCCAGCCTTCCAGAACTGACTTTCTAGGGAGGCCAGATGACCTAACCTAGCAGGTAGAACCAAGGACAGAGAGCCACTGGTAAAACTGGAAGAAGGAAGGTGACAAACAAAGGGAGAGCTGGGATTTTCAAACCTGCTGACCAGGGAGGAGCTCACACTATCAAGAGCTGCAAAGAGTAACAGACATGTCCCAGAAGACCTAGCCGCTAGATGCCTCCCTCTAGTGAACAGTCAGTGAGTGCCTAGGGGTCAGGGTGGCAGACTGAAGGGTCGCCAGGGAAAACAGTGTGGTCCTGGATGGGAGAACCCAGATAAGACAGTAAGAACATGACACTGACGAGGTGTCCAGTGACCTCAGGGTTTCCAACAACTGCAAATATCCAGCACCCACTAGTCCTTGGAGTGTTTAACCAGGATCTGACTCATTTTTCAAAGGACTCTCATTAGAAGTGTATCCAGTCTGAAGGAACCAGAGCCAGAGCAGCTGAGGGCTGCTGCCACAGGCAAAGGAAGGAGTGCAGTTAAACTGAAGTACTGGATGGACACGGTGGGTATGACAAAGGAAGTGACGGATGTAGCATACAGTGGTCAGGCTCAGCTCATGCTTTCTGTTGTGCTTTGAGTGTGAAATACCTCCCATAGGCTCATGTGTTTGAACACCTGGACCCCAGGCTGGGGCCACTGGTTGGGAAGGCTGTGGGACTTTCAGGGGATGGGCCTTTGCTGGAGGGAGTGGGTCACTAAGGACAGATGTTGAGGTTTTATAGCCTAATTCCACTTCCTGAGGGCAGATGCAATATGACCAGCTGCCTCCTGTTCTTTACACTACACCTTCCCAGTCATGGGGGACTGCGGCTCTTCTAACTGTAAGCCAAAATAAGCCCTTCCTTCCTTCCTTAAGTTGCTTCTTGTTACATATTGTCATAGCAACAAGAAAAGTGAGAGGCATAGCTGGCAGGATTTACTGACATAGCTCTGAGAGAAAAAGAGTAGCCATCTGTGACTCCTGCAGGAAAGAAGGGAGTGACCACCCTCAGGCGCAGAAACCTGGGCAGACACCTGGTGAAGGTCAAGGTCATTTGAGAGTTGTTAGTGGAGATGTCTACTACATACACAGGTAAAGACATGAAGCAGGGAAGCATGTGAGGTGAGAACTTGGGAGACATACTTGGAGGGCTGTCGAGACATAAGTGACACAATTCAGATCTCTCTAGAGAAACCACCAAGGAACTCAGTGAAGTATGAGAAGAGAGTGAAGCACTGGGCCCTGAGTCACTAAACACACATGGGCAGGGCAGTGAAGAAGATAAAGAAACAGTCTGTGGAGAAGGGGAAACCTCATCGAATGGGTCAAGTGTTTAACTGGAGAAGTTCTCATTTTGCAAGCTGAAGAGTTCTGGACACTGCCTATACAACAATGTGATATACTTCACATTCCTGGACTTTGCAAACATTTATACTAAAAATTTATTTATTTGTTTCTTTGAGAACCGTCTATATAGGTCTGGCTGTCCGAGATCTACCTACCTCTGCCTCTTGATTACATCACCACGCCCGACTATACCGTGCTATTCCATCACAACTAAAAACTTTTAAGAGAGAAGTTACAGTGGCTTTAGGTAAACCAAAATAAAGGGGAGCAAAAGAGGCTTTGTATAGGGAGGAACTATGTCAGCATGTTTTTGTGCTGACAGGAATAGTCTTAGGGAAGGGAAACACACTTTAGAAGAGAAAGAACACAGCTGATAGGGTTGTTCTAAAGCAGGTAGTTGGGGTGTGTCCTTCCCTGGACTACTGATGATCCTCCTACAGCAGAAAGGCTAGCTATCAGACATAGACACAGATGCAGATACCTGAGCTGTGGTGAGGACAGAGAGGTGTTCCTTCTGAGGGCCTGCTGACCCAGTTAGCTGGGATTGGGGGGCGGGGGGGGATAGAGAGGATCCCAAAGCTTGAAAGGGAGTAGCCAAGTAAGAAGCAGTCAACAGAGAGTGTTTGGGTAGAGATCACAGTAGTAAAAGACAGTATGGGTTACCACGTGAGTTTACGGATTAAAAGTGAAACAAACTATGCTGAAGGCCCAGGCCCCTGAATGAAACATGTATAATTCACAGCAGTCTTTCAGTCATGTTCAACCTCAGGACTTTTGCTCATCAACAAGCTTAACCTGGGAGCTGGGAGTGCAGCACAGTCATGTGATACTTGCCTTTACTGAGCATGTGCAAAGTCTTGGGTCTAATCCCCATGATGGGGGATGAGGAGGGATACAGGCAAAAACACCTCCCTCTGGAGATCACGGAGTGCTGAGGAGAAACTTGTAAGTGCCTCCCCACCCGAGCAAAAACCACTAGAACATTCTCCCAGTCACTTACTGAAATGTCATTTATGAGACACATATGCCATATTAGCCTACACAGACATGAGTGAGACTTCATTTCTATAACCTATAGTAACACTGAGACTGATGGAGGAGGCAGACGTCAAACCAAAGAGAAGGCACAGAAAATAGAGGGACATTTCTAAACATGGTAAAAATGCCACTTGGTTGACAAAGGCTAAGGAAGGTTTTCACGAAGCATGGACCTGTGGATGAGTCTCTGGACAAGTACCTGGGAGCTAAACAGGGCAAGCAGGGTACTCATTCTTGGATCACAGGCACAGCCAGGATGCAGAATGTAAGGATGGGTAGCTCTCTGAAAAAGCATTATTAGCTTCCCTGAGACCTAAGATACTCAGCAGGGACCCACAGAGGAACATCTACATACATTCATGAGGGGAATCGGGAAGGAAGACTGTGGAAAAAGATGAAATGGAAAGAAACAACCAGCAAGAGAGACATTTGTGAAGCAGTGCTAACAGAGCTTAGCCAACAGTCTACTCTTGTAGGAGGAGCTAAGGTGGGAGGAGTTAGGAGAGGAAGAGGAAAAAGGAAGAGGAGGAGCTAGAGAGGGCAGAGATGTAGGAGGATGGAAAGCCGTGCAGGTATGGAGAACAGTGCGGGTAATTACTTTTTTTAGGTTAGCTAATTGGGAAACAACTCTCTGTATGGGTATATTGTTATTAAGCTTTACCAAACATATAAAGCCTTTGATTAATCTTTAAGCATTAGAGTCTCATTTTTTTCTACCGGGCCCCCGTGGATGGCAAGATGGTCTGGGCAATGCCCAGCCTTGTGGAGACAGCATGGAAGATTGGCAGAGCCATCTCCCACACTGACGTCTTGTGGGTGGCAGGACTGGTGTTTCTGGTGGGCCATTTCTAGCTACAGCACACACGTGCCCTCTGGCCACAGAACATGGAGACTGAGCTAGGCAGAGCCACTGCAGCTTAAATAGTCGGCTTGACCAGTGGCTGTTCTTAAATAATTAACACAACATACTCTGCAGTGTATCTCGGGGCTTCCAGCCTATGCAGGACAGTGCCCACAAGTGGACCACTTGCTAAAAGGAATACAGAAAAAAAAAAGAAAGAAAAATTAGGGAGCGACCATGGGAGAGAAGTCACAGTGCTGCTTGTTTCTACTAAATTGATTTAAGATCATCATTGGGCAGCCAAGTAGAGGGTCATTCTCCACTTGACTTGGGATTTAAGGTCCAGCCACAGGAAGTGTATTGGCAAAACGTGAGGTAGGAAGACATCAGTCTATGAATAAGGAGTGCAATGTCACCTCAAGACATGTGACAAAGGAGGAGTCTACCAGCAGCCTCTACACCAATGTGGGACTGCATAAGGGTATCTTGGTTCTTGGCTGGGCATGGACCTGGAACCCCGAGACTCCAAGGGAGAAACAGCAGGTGTTCGGCCATGTCCCCAGAACCAAGGGTCCTGACATGCAGTCTAGTCTCCGAGGACCTACACTATTCAGTCATGTAGACCATTACAGCCCCTTCCAAAGTGCACAGGTAAAGGGTGTGACTACAAGCCTCAGGCCCTAGAGAAATTCACATACTAATGAAGGCCAGAGGGCGGAGCCAATTAAGCATTCTTCCCAGACCCTCTCCCTTTCTCCCTCCCTATTTAACTCAGGTCTGCCCTGAGTTTCAGGGGGTTACATCCAGATCTATCTACCATCCACCATGAAAATAAACCCTTTTGGAACCAA
This sequence comes from Grammomys surdaster, assembly GCF_004785775.1. Lineage (NCBI taxonomy): Eukaryota > Metazoa > Chordata > Mammalia > Rodentia > Muridae > Grammomys > Grammomys surdaster. Next base: position 2,737,600 of record NW_021620801.1, on the reverse strand, counting down.
GGACTTTCTCGTGTCATTGGGGCCTGCTGTCCCCAAAGCCTCAGGCCTCTGGAACCTTAAACTTTCTTGTGTATGTGGGACCCACTGGCATGGAAAGCCTCCGGGACACCACTGCAGCTTTTTCCCACACACCATGAGACCCACGTCTTTCTCTGTCACAACCTCTCAAAGCAAGAGAAACTGTGAGATTGTGGAATTCATACCTTCTGACCCCAGGCCCAGTGTGATCCCTACCTCAGTATGTTCTGCACATGTATTCTTTAATGCAACAATAACAATAGTCTTACCCCGATACCCTGAATCTCATCTCTAATCCAGCACATGTAGCTGAGTAATGAAATTTAATTAGACATTCTTCACTTTTAGAAAACAAGTATGATCCATGCTTTAGAAGTAAGAGTTTGTTCAATTAAACTTAGGGTTACTACCAATTCCCCAAAACAACAACACTATCATAGGCCAAAACACCAGGCCAATCTAAAAGCTAGGCTCCTTCCATGAGATTTTTCCCTTAGGCAATTTTTTTTTAAAGCCCCAAACTATGAAACAAAGAGTAAACTGTCTAAAAAAGTGCCTGATTTTCCCATTTTTAAAGTTCACATTTAGCTAAGACAGCGTGGCTAAGAAAGGCATGTTTGTGGTGGGGACTGAATATAGCATTGTAAGAACATGAATTTTAAAGCCAGCCAGAGTTGATTCAAACAATTCCTATCTCCTTTTTGCAAATGAACATGGATATCTCTTGCTGAAGCAGATGCTCACTGTAAAGTACAAACTAACTCACGCTATTTTTCCCCCTAGAAGTGCAGCTTGGCTTCTTGGGACAGTTCACAGTGCTATAATTAACACACATAAAATTTCCAAAAAATTTAAATATAAGCAAAGTGCTTACTGTTCACGCATGGTTTATCTTTTTTCTCATTTTGAGCACATCTATTTCTTCATCTTGAGTTCATTCTAAGTAACAAATAACTCACAACATCTTAAAAAAGGAAATTTCTTTTAAGGCTCTGAAAAGGGCAAAATATATTCAGAAGGCCTCCCCCTTTCAAGTCTCCTGCATTGTTTTATATATGGATATTAAGGTCTTATCTTTTTATTATTAATTAATAACAATCTAAATCTGTTTTCTTTTTTTTTTTTTTTTTTTTTTTTTGGTTTTTCGAGACAGGGTTTCTCTGTGTAGCCCTGGCTGTCCTGGAACTCACTCTGTAGACCAGGCTGGCCTCGAACTCAGAAATCCACCTGCCTCTGCCTCCCAAGTGCTGGGATTAAAGGCGTGCGCCACCACCGCCCGGCCTAAATCTGTTTTCTAAAAAAACAAAAACAAAAAAAAACAAAAATAAAAAATCCTCCTGAAGTCCAAATCTAGCCCTGTGTTAAAGTCACACAAAAATGGTCCAAACTTATCTGAGCTTTGCAATAAGAATTCTGTCTTCACAACAAAGAAATGAAAAGTAGTTATTTCCCGTGTGTGTATGTGTGTGTGTGTGTGTGTGTGTGTGTGTGTGTGTGTGTGTGTGTGT
>NW_021620801.1:2677933-2736064 GCF_004785775.1 Grammomys surdaster | reverse complement strand
TGTGTGTGTGTGTGTGTGTGTGTGTGTGTGTGTGTGTGTGTGTGTGTGTTATACAGGGCATGATTGAGGCATGAGACGCTAATACTTCTTAAGTAGCCTGTTGGTAGTGTGAGCCTTCTTTGTTCATTTGGTTGGTTGGTTGGTTGGTTGGTTGGTTGGTTGGTTGGTTGGTTGGTTTTTCAAGAAAGGGCTTCTCTGAGTAGCCCTGGCTGTCCCTGTGAGCCTGGTTTGTTTGTTTGTTTGTTTGGGCTGTTCATGTGAGCCTTCTAAGCCACAACCATGATTGAGCACTTGCCATACAGCCTGATAAACACCCAGGGTTTTCTAGCTCTCGATCTCATTTACAGACAACCTTGCCTGGCTCTGTGACACACTCCTGCAATCCCAGTACTCACAAGGCAGAGACAGTAAGATTGTAAGTTCGAGGTCAATCTCAACTAAGAAAAACTTAGCAGGGTACTTCCCCTTACAGAGAGGAAAGTGGGACACAGAATGTTAAAATAACTTGGCTTCTAGGGCACAGCTTAAAGGTCAAAAAGTTACAAATGCCATCGAACTATACACATAAACAGAAATGTGTAAAGTGGGGGATGGGAAAATAGCTCAGTCTGTAAAGCGCTGGCTGTCTAGTCGGCATGAGGACTTCATATGGAATAGCCAATACTCAAGTTGAAGCTGGCACCGTAGTATATGCCTAAAATCCCAGAGCTGGGGAGGCAGAAACAGGCAGGCCTCCAGCCAGTCTCAGTAAGCAATGAACTCCCAATTCAGTGAGCCATCCTATCTCAAAATAAAATAAAATAAAATAAAATAAAATAAAATAAAATAAAATAAAATAAAATAAAATAAAATAAAGGACTGAGGAAAGCAGTGCCAGCCCTCAGCTTCTACACACACATGCGCTCACATATGCACCACACATAGCCACAAATGTTTAAAATGCTATATTTAACGTCATGTATATTCTAACACACATTTTAAAAAATGCTTGAAAAGAATAGCTAGATCCAAGGCTGATTTCTTATACCAAAATAAATTCCAAGCAGATTAAAATTTTAGCAGTTTAGAAACAATAAAATTCCTAGGGGTACAGGGGGTGAAAACTCTAGGATCCAAACCCCAGTAATCCAACAGTCTGTCATGAGTATCCCTGCCACTCACTAATGGTCTCCCACAAATTACTGATTTATGGGTAAAAATCTACCCAAAGTGCTATTACGCAGAACTACCTCATTATCATCAAATTAAGTTTCATAATAACTCAGCAGTAATTCGTGGCTTCCAGGGAATCTGCCACACAGTGGGCAAGTCTGGCTGCTGAGCATGTAGAGACCGACGACGAGGCACCTGGAGAGCCAGCCCAAGCATTGCAGCCAGCTTGTTCACTGTGGGGACAGCCACTGCCAAGGAGCAGGGTTTGTGGGACAAGTGCACTCCAGAACCTACTTTTGGAGCCTGTAGTCGAGGAAGAAATGTTTGCTATGGAAAGGATGCAGAAAATAATCACACTCGTATTTGAAGAAGCCACAGCATACAGCAGGGAACAAACAAAATTACAGTTTTCCAAAATACCTCAGAGTTGAAAGCTTGCAAAAAGCCGCAAATCTTTTCCTGTAAGTCTAAATAGAGTTCAGAGGGAGGAGGGAGGGGCAGGGGCCGATCATGGATTCTCCCTGTGGCCTTCAGAGTCCTAGATATGGGGAGACACTCTCCATTCGGGCCTAACTGGAAAGTGGGGATACAAGGTATAAGGAAGGGTAAGAGTAGAACTGCAAAAACCCACAGGGTGGGAAAACCAGATCTCTCTGAAGTCTGAGCTCACCACAGAGATTCCAAGCTTTCCACTGTGCCGTTGCTGTACCATCCCATGCTTTGTTACCATTGTCCTAGGATCAACCTAACTGCATTTCACAAACAGGGAGAAAGTCAAAATATACCTCTCCCAGAATACAAAGCTTCTCATTCCTATCGGTTAAGGCATGTCATTTCCCAGGCCGGCTGCTTAATAAACACGAAGCTAAAAGGAAAACTAGAACTCACCTCGTGGTAGCTCTTTTACCAAAAATCTGAGCTTCAGGAGCAAGTAAACATTTTGACTTCTTATCCCACAAGTCTTCTAAAATAGGAAAGACATGCCTCAGATCCTGATGGCCCTGCTGTAAAGGAGCCTTAACTCTATTCTTGCTGTATAACTAATTCCAAGTGTTTTTCTTGAACTCATAGACGCGGGGTCATTTCCTCAATCCACTGATTCCAGTACTACCCTGTCCTCCACCAAGGCTGAGACTCCACTGAGCTCGAATGCAGTGTGGGTCCTAGGCTGGGGATAGTCCTAAAGACAGAATCAAAATGTAACTACAAGGGGCTCCAGTGAGTGGCGCATTGCCAACCTCGGCCAGCCAATTAGAGGCCTTACCCATGAGGCTGGTTAGCAGCATTATACATGCTGTTCTTTTAACTTTTGCGCAGCACACATGACACAAAATGCATTTCCATGAGGCTGGATAAGAAGTTAAAAATAATGAGGAAAACCAAGAAATGAAGGAAAAGATGGGCTGCATGCAAACGTGAGAAGACAATGTCTTCACGATGGTCATGGATGCTGTCTCAGTGTTCTGGAGCTGCTGTCCCATCACTGACTTTGCCCTAAGCATCTCTGTAACCTTCCCTTGGGCTTCTGCAATGTCCCCCCACAGCTTTTTGGCAACCTGAAATTAAAAGGAAAAGGCTGGCTCTCTGAGGTGCTCATTTCCTGGAGTTCAGAGAGATTTTACAGGCACTGTCAAATCCAGAATAAATAATTTAAAAAATGATTTGCGACACTTGCAAGATGGCTAGTCCAGGGGGTGCTTTATAAACCTTAGGAGTAGCAAAGCTGTGTCCTGTGTCCCATGCTCCAGGCATTTCCATGGTGAACTGGAGTGATCATAGGGGGCTGGGGGCAGCAGAGTGCAGAAGCCACCATGGCACAGTCATGACTGGACCAAACATTAGACTCTTTGTCCTTCAAAGCAGCTGGCAGTGAAGCGTACTAGGAAGCTGAACAGAGGCTCCATGTGACTCCAAAGTCCAGGGGGGTCACTGCTGAGCCTGTGCAGCCTCGTGCCTTAGGCACAGCCCTACACATCTCGCAGCTAACACCAGCTTACAGCCATTCTTTCTACGTTTTTTATATTATTATAATTATTATTGAATATGTCTGAGGCAGGGAAGAGAACACTATATGTGTGTGTGTGTGTGTGTGTGTGTGTGTGTGTATCTTTCTGTCTCTCTGTGTGTGTGAGGAGGTGCACACACAGGCACACTCGCACACATGTGAGTGCAGAACCTTTAGTATTTGTCTTATTCCTTCCATTGTGAGATTCAAAGATGGAATGAGGTCATTAGGATTACACTGGTAAGCATCCCACCATCCCCTTCGTATTCTTGCTTGTAGCCTCTTTCCTTTCATCAAGTAGCCCCCTCATAGTTTAGTATGCTAAAGACACAGTGGTATACACCTACAATACCCAACCCTGGGGAAGTGGAGGCAAGAGGATCAAGAGATCAAAGCCAGCAAATTGACTACAAATTGAGTTCTAGGTCAGCCTGGGTTGCATAAGACCTTGTCTCAAAAAAAAGAGGCCAATCAATAAATCGAGCCATGCTTACCGTATGATATTTATGTACAGGAGAAAGTTTATGAACACAGCTGCTGTTTAACGGGCTTCTATTGTTTAACTGGCTCTCTAGCTGCACAGCAACACGGTTAAAGTGGTTGGCCCCAACCCCGCACCACCCAAAGTCATGTCACTGTGAGCCTGAGGCTGGAAGAGAGACAAGTTATAAAGAGAAAAAAGTTAATAATGTGGATGGTAAAAAAAAAAATAATGTAGACGACTCAAAGATATCCCACAGGCTCCAATCCTGCGAAGGACAGGAAAGCATAGAAAGAGGGAACTTTATTTACCCTTGAGAGCAGGCTATCGCTTCAGTGACTGACAGCCGTGTCCGGCAGGAGCAGCACTAGCAGGCTCAGTGGAGGAGGAACTTGGACCAAGTATCCTTCCTGATCTCAGTATGTGTATCCATGCACACATCTGGCTAATCAGGATGGAAAGATGGGGAGGGGGCGGGGAATCACAGGAAGATAGTGAGATGTGACGTAAACAAAACATGACAAAGTCCCTGACAGCCAGTCTCTCATGACCACAGGGCTGCAGGATTCATTCTGCTTTTCTGAACCTCAATTTTCTGCTAAACAAAAAGCTTTAGTGCTACCTAAACGTCATGACTAGCAAAGGGTCATAAAGAAAAGCATCCTTTGGCATGACCTTGGCTCCTGAGAGGTTAGACGATGTCGCTTATGTCACGTCCACAGACAGCAGCAAACCCCAGAACATCACCATCAAACACTGCATGGACTCACATACTCTGCAATGTTCAGCTGGATTGTTCCTAATTTTGACTCTTTCCTTTTGGTCTATGAGGTTACTGTTCTTTCTTCTCTTTCCACATAGGACATTTACAAGCAAATGATGAAATCCCACTACCAAATCTAAAGGTCTTTCCATTGGAACACGTCGTCTAAATAAGATGTTCAAGAAGCATCTGAAAACACCTAAGCAATTCCTCAAATATTCACATGAGGCTAAATCAATCAAGACATTAAAAGAAAAGGCTATTTAGTGTTTATCTCATTTATAAAGACAAGAAGTCAGGAAATCATGGCCATTTGGAGATTTCTGCTTTTAATTAAACTTATGCATACAGGGTGGTTCATGCAAGAAAAAGAAAGTTTGGTTATTCATTGGGTCTTTAAGTGTATCTCCTCCTTTCTCCATGGTCTTTAATTTAAAAATAGCAAGGCAAAGGTAGCCTCAACCTAAGTTTTATTATCACTCTCCTGTATTCATGGTCAATGACAGTGGGCTGGCTTCTGGTTTACACTGTTAGAATAGGCTGCTACGGGCTACCACCCAGCTTTGCACATGCATGGGGCTAAAAGCGAACTAATGAAAACCAAATCTGGTGTTACACATTCTCCCCATAATATGACATTATCAAGACTCACAGGCTTCCTTCCATTTTAATTAAAAGCAGGCTAACCAATATACAAAGGAAATGGTTCCACATCATTATCCCTTGAACTACATAGAACACTGCTGTGTATAAAAGCCACATGTTAAGCACAGCGGATGATTTTTAAAATGTTGGAAGCATTAAAATATCATCTTATAGGTACATGTTATGTTTGACAAATGCCCTGTCCACGGTGCTATCCAGTAAACATTTGAAAACAGAGCGGTGTTCAATGTGACTGCTTTTGGACCTCCCCAGTCCCATCTGATGCACCCTGTCATACGTAAGAAGTGAAGCCTCCCTGGTAGGATCAGCTAACATTACTCCATCCGTCCATTTGTTACTCACTCAGCAACTACTTTTTTGTGCTTGTCCTGGGACCTGGGGATTTCCACATGAAAAGTCACTGTCCTTACCCTCCGAAATTTCCAGTTCAGTGAGGAAAAACACTTGAGAAACCAGAGTTAACGGTAACTGTGATGTTTAAACAGCCAAAGGCAAGGCAAACCGTGTGTTCACAAATGGGAGGCTAGAGAATCAAAGTGCATATACGCTCTTTTAAAAAGGAAGGGAATTATCACACAAGCTCTAACATGAATTTGGGCGTATCGTGCTCATTGAAATAAGCCAAGGGAAGCCAAATACTACGTTGCGCTTACATGTGAGGTATTTAGAGTCAAATTCATGGGGAATGAATAGTCAACATTTATAGACCATTGGATAGCCAGTGGGGACGGGGGATAGGGAGGATGGAGAAGCATTCCATGGGCACAGAGTTACCATGTCATGACAGGAAATGCTCTGAGCCACATGAGGGTGGGGGTTACAAAAGTAATTTGAATGTACTTAACATCACTGAATTGTACATAAAAAGACTGAGATAGTAAATTCTGTCATGTATGTTTTGTCCAATTTAAAATAAAATATTTAAACCACCAGGTTTTCCACAATCTTCCACGTTCCTTCCTCCAAGAGGCAACATCTAAGGTTCTCTATCCCCACTCCTCAACGGTAAGCAGCCCACTACCTGAATGAACAGGAGGCAAGAAACTTAACTGTGGGACCTCCAAGGTGAGGTGGGCTCTTTCAGTTTCTCCCAGAAAACTCACTTCAGAGCCTTGGCCTGATGCAACAGAGGCTTCTTACAAGAAGAGGCCAGGTGCAGAAGACACAGAATTTGCTGGGATCCCAGCAGTTCCTGTCCAGGCTGTTAGATTCCTCTATGCTCAGTGTTAGAACTATGAGCAAAGGAATCTTTGGGGTCAATTCAGCTCTTCTGACAGCAATGATTCGAAATGCTCCAAGCCAGAACTCCTGGCTGAGCCCACTCATGTCACAGAATAAAGAACAAGATAAGTGATTAATACTGTCTTAGCTCTGGCCCACCATGAACACACCATAGGTTACTTAGACAACAGCTGTTTATTTCTGGAGGTTCTAGAAGCCAGAGTTCAAAATTAAGATTGACAGCTGAGATGGCATCCCACAAGGTGGAAGTAACTGATCCATGAGGGCTTCCTTCTAATGGGCTGATCACCTCCCACCAGCCTCACCTCCCAACAACATTCATTGGAGATTAGGGTTTCAACAGAGCAGTCTGAGAAGAATACAAACATTCAGTCTCTAGTGTTGTTTTAAGCCATTATTTGAAGGTGAGCAATTTCACAGCCATAATTGGATGAAGCATAGAGATACGCAGATGTTAGGCAAGTTTGAAGTTTAATGCCCATGACTGGGATGAAGGGAACCAGGGGCGAACAGAACATCTGGGCTGGATGTCAAGGTGCTAGGTGCTAACAGGGGATCACCAAGCACTTGGATGGGAGAGAGGCTAGTAATCCAATTAGACAAAGCTGCACCATTGCATGGGTAGGTGGATGGACTTGGTTAGACACAGGGCTAGAACAGGAGTCACTGCAGCAAACCAGGCTGAGAAGATGGCACAGGCTGTCTGTGAGCCTAACCCAGGGGCTATGAATGACAGGCCAATGTTTAGTTATAAAAAAAAAAAAAAGAAAAAAGAAAAGAAAAAGAAAAAAAAGAGGAAGAATTTGGATAGCAAGATGAATCTATCTACCCACCACAAAATCATGCTAAAAGCCACTGTCTCAAGGGTTAAAATGTATCTCTAACACATAATTAACATTCTTGGGGTTAGCCAAGTGATCCATCATGATGTTAATGCCTTTCTTCTTCATCTTGATTTAAAACAGATTGTGTCGCCAGGGCAAACAGCTGAATCTAAGTCCCGCCCCCACAGCTGCCCAGCCTCCCACCTGTCCCCAGAACCTCCTCAGAATGGAACACCCCTCCCAACTCCCCTACCCCCACCCCCATCCCCCGTCCCCACTCCCCCCCCCCCCCCACCTCCACCCCCGCTTCACTGATTTTTCTGCAAGACTTTGAGCCTCTATGGCTTCCATTAAAACCCAACTCAAACCACTTTGTTGGGAGATATCTATACTCCCTCACCAAAGGAAAAAGAGCACTCCACTGAAAGTAGAGGCGGATTCACTAGGAAATAAATGGGAGAGAACAGGGCACTACCAAGTGACATGGATCCCAGCCAGTTCCCTGAACGCTGCAGGGAACGCTTCCATCCCTCCAGTCTCCAACCCACGCCATCCACGGTACAGGCGACAAAATGAAGGAAGACGACTGCACAGTGGCGTGTTTGGTTCTGTCTGTCTTTCAGCAACTCAGCCTGGCAGGCAATTGTTTCAAGTTAGGAACAGAGGCTGGGCTGCATAAGTCATTGTGAATTAAGAGAAGCGGGTGGGGCAGCAGCCATGGAAAGCATGATCCATCCACAGTCACTGATAAAAGGTGACAGGCTTAAACACATCCCTGAAGGAAAAGGTTGACTTCAATGAAAAGTAGGGAAATACACACACACAAAGGAAAACAGAAAAATAAACTGATGAGGATAGGTAGGTATTTTTCAAAAATCTAACTAATCCATACTTTGTTTCATTGGCGCTGGGAAGCTCACGCTTTATGGGCATTTTAAGAATCTTGCATTAGAGCCTGTGAGATAGCTCAGTAGGTAAAGGTGCTTGCTGCCAAACCTGAGGACGTGAGTTCAATTCCCAGGTCTCACATGGTAGAGAATGACAGACTTCTGAAAACAATCCTACGTATACATGGTGAGCATGCACAACCACACTAAGAAAAATAAATGTAATAAGCATTTTAGTGAATCAGTTTTAAGAGGCTCTTAAGCCAATCACATTTGTGGATCTCCCCATCCTTACAAAATAGCAGTCTTGTCTCCATCACCATCCTTCTATACCTGTCTCCTGTGAGAGCCCCTACCCAACCTTCACATTCTAATCACCGAGCACTATCTTACACTAAAACTGGCCTTTGTCACCACCATTAAATAAGAAACTGCTCCCAAGATAAAGCTGGATTACATTAAATCTCCCAGTTGATGAGTCCCTAGCTCACAGGGACTCAGTAGCCTCCAACCAGCTGCTCCCAGGAGAAGCAGAACGCTCGGCTCAGTCTGAAACCACTCGCCCAATTACAGTGGAGGCCAATGACAGGCCAGCATCTTCAAACCACACTAAAAGCTTCAACCTCTGCTTACCCTGGGCCACGTGCCAGCGGGATCAGCTATCATACCGTTCGGCCCCTTGTAAATGCTGTTTTCCCAAAAGGCTTCAGCTTTCAGTGAGCAGCACATGCACAACAAAGCCAGTTCAGGGAAATTACCAAGGGCAAACTTCCTAAAGAAACAGCAAGTGCAAACCCTCCTCAATAGACTCGCCAGTGATAGCCCTGAGTTCCTGGATCCTGCTAGAAAATCCTAGAGTCAGGCAAGATTAGAAACTAATTTATATCCTTAGCTTATTCTTAGTATAAATTGATTTAAACAAATACTCTAGTACAAAAAACAAACAAGTAAATAAACAGACAAACAAAAAACTAAAAGACATATACTGAAATTTTTCATCTTTCAGGTCCTTTGGTCCCTGAGCAGTTCCTTTGGGGGTTATGTAAGTGACGTTCATAATGAATATTCTAGAGCCACACTTCCATGTCAGTGGTACAGTGAAGAAGCTCAACAGATACTGGAATACAAATCCACTTACAAGGGCTCTGCAAGTCCATACCTGTTGCTAGAGGTAAGGTCAGGATCCAAACTGCTTTTTAATGAGCTTCTGCGGGCCAGCCTCATGCAGACACTTGCCGGTTAGCAAAGATGCAAATCATACCCACCCAGGCTGAAGGGAAGCACAATCCACTCAGCAGTCAAGATGTGGCAGGTTATCTCTGTGCCCTTGGTAGGTCTTCAGTGTTACCGACTACCTTAACGGTCTCAACCAGGCTGGCCAAAGGAATCTCATCAACACAGAAAGCACAAGGCTTACAGGGCTGCTGTTTTTGAAAGGGTGTGTGTGTGTGTGTGTGTGTGTGTGTGTGTGTGTGTTACATAAATCATGGGTATGTGTAACATTCTAACAATCCCAGCACTCTCTTGAACTAACATCAAATAAGTATGGTAAGCACTCTACCAACTACACTACCACTCCAGGCGCTCTGTGAATGTTCTTCATCACACACATTCTAGCGCTGGACTCCTTCGGCAACTTAGCACGGTCCATCTAACTCAGTTCCTTAAGACTGCTTTATACACCAGCTTACATAAAGACCCTGCCACAGAAAGAAGAAGAATGCAGTTTGATATGGTTTAGAGTCTAATGTCTGCAGCACAGATACAATAAACCTAGTCATCAAGTAAATCCCTCGAGCGCTTCAGAACACAAACTAGAGAAAACAGAAGCCTTCAGGATCGACAGTAGAAGCTGCTCAGGGCCAGCTCACCCACTTGAGGAGTGTTCCACTTTAACACAATGCAGTGTCCACAAATACCACAAAAACACAAGGTGACTTTACATTTTCTTCACTTGCTGGCTTTATGGAACTTTATAATATCGAGGGTATTATAATATCGAACTAATTCAAATACAGTAAGAGTCTGTCTTAATACTTTTTTTCTGAGAGATCTAGTTAGAGCAAGAGCAGAGAATCGGGCACAGTCTCACCCCTTTCTGATACACCTTACCTCTCCCTCCCTCTCTCTAACACCAGCAGAGTCACTGCTAGGAAGCATATGGAAGCCTGTAGCTCACCTGTGTTCAACACCTCTCACAGTTTGCTGCTGCCCCAGATCAAAGGCTATGCTTGATTTTCTGTTCCAAGTATGGTGGACTCAGAACTAGGTTCTGACTACTCATTTGAACAATATGCCTGGCATTCCTTCAGTGAAACAGCACTGATCCCACCACTCCAAGTTCCTCAGGGAATGAGAAATGCACAGATGTGGAGACAGCCTGTAGCACACTTCCCAAGAAGGGGCAAGTATCATTTTGCTGACAGAAGTGTCCTGTTCGCTATATGTTCGACAGTGCTCATAGAACCTTGTCAACACTAACGAAGTAGAGAGATAAAAACTTGTGGATACCAAACATATGTGTTCTGCATACCCCTCATAGAAGACTCCAAACTGGGAGCTGAGGCATCTCTATGGCAGGGGGGGCAGAGCTGAGCAGGCACCTAAGGCTGCCAGCCTCTGCTCTCAGGGCCAGGGATGCCCATAACACTGGCAATAAAAAGAACTCGATAAACTGAATTACACAGCCCATGGGAGTCAAGAATCCTTACAATCAATCCAGGAAACGTGTCAGCACACCATACAACACAGCTAATTAATTACCCTTAGTTAATGACCGACTCCATGTCTTTATTAGGCATAAAATGAGGGAAATGCTAATCTGACAATGTCTGGTACTATCATAACTAAAACTTAGGTTAAATACTAAGCAAGGAAATATCCAACTCCAAAGCAAACTTCTCCATAGTTAACAAGGCAAAGAGAACAGAAAGCTCCTGTGGACTTCAGCTATGCTTCAGAAAGACGTATTGGCTTTCAAGTCAGTTCTCTAGACATAGCAACCTGTTCTGGTAAACTACCTAAACTGGCTTTGGCTATGACTGAAACTCTAACTGGGGGGCTGGAAAGATGGCTCAGTGGCAAGACAACTTACTGTTCTTCCAGAGGACCCAAGTTCAGTTCCTAGCACCCACATCAAATAGGTCACAGCTGTCTATAGCTCCAGGGATCTGACATGGTCTCCTGGCCTCATGGGCATCTACACACATGTAGCATACACAAATACTGAGATATACACATGCACGCATAAATAAAATTAAATCTTTTTTTTTTTTTTTGGTTTTTCGAGACAGGGTTTCTCTGTGTAGTCCTGGCTGTCCTGGAACTCACTCTGTAGACCAGGCTGGCCTCAAACTCAGAAATCTGCCTGCCTCTGCCTCCCAAGTGCTGGGATTAAAGGCATGTGCCACCACTGCCAGGCATAAAATTAAATCTTAAAACCTTGATTTTCGTTGAACCACATATCTGTTTCTATAGAGAATTCCTTAAGAATTGTATTTATTTCATTTTGCTCTTTAAATTGTTTTTCTCAGGAAGTATCATAACTGTAGACACTACTGGATAATAGACATAGCATATCAGCATTAACATAAAATTAGAGGACAATGTGCCTTTAGTGTTCCTAAGCCCAGTTGTCTGGACAAAGGGCTGGGTGGCTGAGGAAGGACCGAGGAAGTCCTCTGCACTGATACCTGCTGGGCATCTCTGGACATGGAAATGCATCACTGAGTCAAAACACTTCAAGCACCAAAAGCAGACACTATGGTTACATTATCTCCATTCATAATTTAAACCGGTACTGGTCCAAAAGGAAATTAAACATGTTCTCTCCCTTAACTACAAATTTAACCCAGTATTAAAAGAAACGAAACATAAAATACAATTATACACTCTGGAAAGTATCTCTGGCAGAAAATGTGTGGATACAGAACTGAAAGAATCTACTGGCTTGAGGATCTAGTTCAGCTCAATGTCTGAGCATGTAAAATCTGTGAGGCAACCATTTACTCTGTCACAGGAAGAAAGGACGGTGGCAACTGCCATGACATCCAACAGCTTCTCCAGCAAAGATTCGCTTCTCTTTCTTCTGCCTCCAATACTGAGCTCAGTGGGAGATTTCCCTCCAAGACCCTGACAATGACTCCTGTAGGCAGGAAGTATCTTCTCCATGGATAAACCCTCACCATCTCCCTTGCCCTATCTTACAAACCTGGGCTCTCACTTCTAGCCTGTTCTGTTGAAACATTGATTCCTTAAAAGTTTTCCTGAAAATTCACGGAGGTGGTTTCAAGTCCACCTTCTTAAACCAAAGAAAAGGAAAAACTTTAAATAGGAATGTTAGGTGCCAATGTGGTAAGACTCAAAAGTAGAGCACCGTTTTCTAATACTTGCTCTTTTTTTTTTTTAAACCCCAAGAGAAATCCCCTTTCTTTCACAAGACAATCCCACACTGGACTCACAGCCCAGGGGCAGATGGAAAGCAGCAACAGTCTAAGTAACTGTGAATGAAACTCAACCCCGAGCGGCTTTATGAGGGAAAAAAAGAATACACCTAGGTAGACCAGTTGTTCCCAACCTACCTAATGCTATGACCCCTTAATACCATTCCTCATGTTGTAGAGACCCCCAATCACAAATTATTCTGATGCTGTTTTGTAGCTGTAATTTTGCTATTGTTATGAATCACAATATAAGTATCTGATAAGCAGGATATCTGATCTGTGACTCCTACGGGGGTTGTCCAAGGTTAAGAACCACTGGCATAGACATTTCACAGCTTGCAGAGAAAGTCCCTCAGGGTAACACCTGACATTCTCATCATCATCATCTCCAAAGATGAAGAACTCATGTAAATGCATAGAATTCTCTGCTTTTTTTTTTTTCTGGCCACTGGTAAGCAAAAAAACATTTCAGCAAAGTTCAGTACCGACAATGCAAAAAAACTACCCACCCAACACCAGGCCTCCCCTGTAATTTCATATACATGTGCAAACACATTCATGGTTTATGGAACATACTGAGGACATCACAGTATCTTAAAGACAAGGGCTCTATCTTACTGAACTTTGTGTCTAAACAGCTAGTGTTATCAGGTGTTCAGCAGATTCTCAGAAATATTTCTTGAGTAAATGAAAACTGAACCAAAGCAAAGCAGAATGAGGACATGAGATTCTAGTGTGAGGAAGAAAGTTCTAGACCTATCATAGAAAGAAAGCTCCTTAGACCCTTTGGGAAGAAAAGAGAAAGAAAGGAAACACTACGGGTTGGTTGGTTGGTTGGTTGGTTGGTTTGGTCTTCATCTTCTAAGGAAAATCTGAGGGAATGTGTCTACAAATGCTTAATTAATACGGCAAGAGAAAGAACGCTAACTTATCTCTTTCATAGAGAAGGATGAAGAATGACTAATACCATACAAGGACTCGAGGCTGAACTCAGCCTGCAAAAGTCTTGCTCCATCTCCCTAAGTGTGGGTAGGAGCCGCCCACAGGACCCTTGGGGAGGTCGGATAACACCACACTACTAGCCAGTGATGAGTTTGGGATGAGAACCAAGTTCTGCAGCTCAAACTGTATCTAAGTCTCTACTCTCCTTCGCCTGTCTGAAAGACTGAGGTGCTGCCATCCCCCATCTAAAGCACGAAGTATAAAAACTGAACATACTTCTGTAGACTGAGAGTCCAATACCACCCAGGGCTATGTACCTGGCATATGGGAGGGCCTTTCCTGAGCTTTGAGGTATAGACTTCACCAAAATAAATACACATATAGATACACATATAGAAGGTGTTTCTGGGGCTGGGGAGATGGCTTAGTTGATAATGTGCTTACTGGTTAAGTATGAGGACCTTAAGTTTGATCCCCAGCGTCCATGAAAAAGCCAGGCTTAGTGGCATTCACTTATATTTCTAGTGCTGGGGGTGGGGAACAGGTGGGTCCCTGGGTTTACTGGCAGCCAGCCTAGCAAGCCCCAGATCCCAATGGAAGACCTTGTCTCAAAAAACAAGTCTACTTAGCTCCTTAGGAATAACAACCAAGGTCAATCCCTGGACTCCATCCACACACAGATGCATATGTACCCAATGCATGCATTCAACATGGAGGGGGTGGGGCAGGGGAGAGGTGACAAAGACAGACAGAGGTAGAAAAGCTTCAGATCAGCTACCTTCATGAAAAGACATGTGCTAGCTAGATTCCAAAGCATCTTACAAATGCATGATGGTCATCTGTGATTTTCAACGTAAGAGTTCTCTGGTAAGAATCGAGAGTGAGTGCAGACAAACCCACTGACTTTCCCCTTTACAAATTCACTAAGTAAGAGACTTCAGCCTCCACTGATACTAGGAACCTGCACCTCACCACGCTAGGCTTTCTACACATCACTGCCTAACTGCCAAAGGCAGGAAGTAGAAAGATCCCCAGGCCAGAGACACAGGAAGGGCCACCTGTCTGCCGATGGCTGTTTTATATTTATTTTGATAGCAAAGTTGTTTTTCTGGCACTAGAAATGCAAAGCTGCATACAGGCCTACCTTTCTGCTGCCTACTTTCAAGTTATATTCTAGTGGCCTGTTCTATGTTATGTCAGCTCAACTAAGAAGATAAACTGATACACATTACAGGGTCTTGTCAGGTTCCAACTCTTAAATGAAGCTTATTTCTTCATCTGTAACATCTACACCCTCTCCAAGATATTTTCCTTTTCCTAATACAAAGCTCATCTGCCAAATGCATCACAATTCTAAGCAAATCACATTTGCAAAAAAACAAAAACAAAATCTTATGCTTAATTGCTCCAGGAGCAAAACATACAAGAGCTATACTCACCACTGACACATGATAGCTCCTAGAACCACCTGCCTGAGAACAGAAAAGGAGACAAAGGTCTGTACTGAATCTGACAGGGTGTCCTCCCTTCCTAACGCCCAAAGCAGAAAGCTTCCAGGAAAATTTTTTCCACCAAGGTATTATCCCTGAGACGGCACTTGTAAAAACATAGCCAATCAGAAGACCATAGCTGAATACATCTCTGTGTGTTAGAAACATGGAGAAGAATGGATGGATGTCCAGCCTTGAGGACAAAAGCAACTCTGAATGTCTGTGCTTACGCTATGTCTAGAGATGGAAATACCAGCCACTCTAAGTTGGTCATTCCATGTCATATACCTATATTTAATTATCTGTGCGCCCCCAGTGTGGAATTGCTATTATCAATTAAAAATGTTTTAAATCACTTTAAAGTTTAAATCTTCATTGTCCTTGGGAATAGTAACACCAAAGAGGTTGAACAAAGGAGGGTTCAAAGCTGAATTTCTTTCCTTATTTATTCATTTATTTACTTTTAAGACAGGGTTTCATGGATCCCAGACTGACCTGGAATTCCAGTGCAGTTGAAGATGTCCAAGAATGCCTGCTCCATTCCGCCTCCCCTGCTCCTGAGTGCTGAGGTCACAGGCACTATACCCTGTTTTTTTGTGGTCCTGGGATCAAACCTACTATAGCTGTGCTTCATCTCCAGCCTCAATGATGGGTTCTTAAAAAGCAAGATTTATGATGACCACATCTCATCCTTGATTGTAAGAATGAAAACTCAAGCGTGAGTAGTAATAACTTGGATTTACTGCTAGCCAATGAGTAAGTAGATCAACGTCTCAGGTTGAGAAAGTACGAATAGTCCTGAAAACAACATCTTCAAAATAAAACCTGGAAGGAGAATTGAGGATACAGCTCTGTAACTCACTGGTACACTTTCCTAGACATAAGGCCCTGGGTTCTACTCTCAGCACCACAAAAAGAGAAAATAAACCACAAGGCAATGTGGCTACTGACTGAGGTCAGAGTCAAGGTCCAAATACCTAAATGTCGGACAATGATTCTGAAACGTTTCCTACATTACAAGACAACTTCGGCGGGACCTTCTGAGTCACTGTCATCCCTTCCCAGAACACAGCGTTTGATGTCTCCCTGTGACATACAATAGAGTGAGTCCTTCTTACACCATCAACCTCATCTCTAATGTCACAATATCCTCCATGTGAGTTGACAGCCTGAGGCAAAGGGAGTCAACACTGTGATATACAAGGAAACTGGGAATTTGTTTTCTAAGAAAAAACACTTGTTTTCAAATGAAAAACAAAAACATCAACTAAAAATATGATTCAAGATAAAGTCCTAAATAGGATTTGAAAACAGTACCTACCACTAAAGATGAAGCTTTCTTAGGATTCTCTTTCTAAGCTCTTCCTAAACTGGGTGTGTTCTTCTAGAAGCCGCCTCAGCTATTTCACCCTTTATGAATAACACATTTCTTTTCTTTTTATTGTGAAGTTGTGTCTGCCAGGTGTTTATGACTTTAGTTTTATGATTTATTCATGTATCATCTTTGATTTGGTCTTTCTCCAGCAATTCTATTTCCCTACAACCAGATAAAATACACCCAGGGACTAGAGGTAGGAGGGTGGCATGGGCATTAAAGCACTTGCCCAACAAGCAAGAAGACCGGAGTTTAGATCCCCACAGAACTCATGGAAATGCTAGCAGTGAATAAAACTCGCCTGTAATTCCAGCCTCAGATATCTGAAACTCAGGATCCCTGGAGCATGCTAGCTAGCAAGACTCACTGATAAGTGAGTTCTGGGCTAAATTGAGAAAATTCGCCTCAGAGAATAAACTGAAAAAGCAGAGTGATGGAGTAAGATTCCCAAGATGGGTCCCAAGCCTCTAACACACACACACACAAAATATATATGCATATGTAACATACACAAAATGCACATGCATACATACACAATGCACAAGTACACACACACACATACACACACATGCATACGTTTACGCACATACCATTCATATACATGTAAAAGGGTGAACAAGTTACCCAGAATTCACTGGTGGCCAACCATCACATTATCCCATCTTCTAAGGCACAACTGTGAGACGTGGAAAGAGAAAGAGATGCAGATCAGAGGGCACAGAGATGCCGTTATCCTGGATGAATAAGATAGCAATATACGGTATCGCGTGAGGACCATAATTAATAATATCATATTGTGTATTTGAAATCTGCTAATGCCATCGGTTTAGGTACTCTTTCCATCAAAGAGAGGGGAAAAAAAGAAAAGACACAAAAGAGTGGTCACTGAGTGAAACTGTAGATTTGTAAAGTGACTTAGTGACTTGACTGTTCTTCACTTTCAACACACAGAACTAGAAATTAAAAACAGATCCCAACAAGTGTACTTATGGAGCCAGCTCAATATGAAAAGCACGTAAGACCCTGCTAACCTAATGATGTGTAGAAATTCTCGTGAGGAAAGAAAAACAACCTCACGGGGGGGTGGGGGGGGAGAGTGGAGGAAGGGAGCTCTGGCAAGATTGCTCAGTGCATAAAGGCTGGGGAGCTGATGCTAATCCCTGAGACCCACATGGAAAGAGGAGAAAACTGGATCCATAAATTGTCCTTCCCCATACACAGCATGGCAAGTGCACACATGCACACACCCACCCAACAGCACAGACATACACACACATACATACACATAAAATAATATTTTAATAACAGTCTTAACGGTGTTTGACTAGGTCGAAAACTTAGGAAGGAAAAGAACAAGGCATATTCCTTTAAAGTAATTTACAAAGCACATTGTCAACTGCATGGGAAACTGATTTCTTTAAATCTACTGCAACTCTATAAAAAATTAATTCACTACAAAGTTCTCATTATTAACACTCTTAGCAGCAAGCTGATAAGTGTCCCTTGGTATTAATGGAAGACATTTACAACTCCATTCTGTCTCCTTGGTTACACTAGAATAGAGAGAAAATGGTACTCATCTCTGTTGATAGTCAAACATTTGTTACTGAAATGACAAGCTAAGTAACGGTTCTTTTTGTTTATTGTTCTTTTTTTAAAAAAAAAAATCACTCCAGTTTTGTGTTAGTTCTTTTTCTCCACACTGAGTAGAAATACACATTAAGTTACTATAAATGACATACGCTGCGTGGGACCCGTGATCAGCAGCAGAAACAGGGCATGTCTCTACGAGCCTGCAGCACCTCTGAGAGACAGCATGCCCTCTTCCGTCTTGGGATGTACCACACCTGGAAAAGAAACCTTGGAGCATGACTCCACTTTTCTTCTGCTCACCAGCAATGATCTGTGCAAGGAGTCCCTGAACTTAGACTACGAGGAAAAAAAATGTCCTCTGGAGCCAACTTCTTTCACTTCACGTCCCTCACCTTCCCACCACTGGGTTGCAGTGCACCCAGCAGGCCCCAGCCTTCTGCTATAATCATATGATTTAGGACCTTTCTACTCTCTGGAGATAAACCTGAGGCATCCTGCCCTCCCCGATATGTGTCCCACAATAAAACAGAACTCAACCTTGACTTCCTTACAGAAGCACGGACCCATGGGGCAATGCTCTCTCTGTCTCCCAGAAGTTCTCCATGATTACGTCACCTTTGACTCTCTGAATCCCCACCTTTCCACCCCACCCCTCACTGCCAAGAAAACTGTTCCCTGGTTAGGAGACAATAAATGACAGATGCTTTCCTAAGGAGGCTAAGGGCCTGAGATTTTATATTATGCTTTACAATGGGACCAATAAAAGTGTTTAACAAGCCTAATTTAAATATGCGTGTAGAAATCGGAAATTCACAAGGCACTGAGAATGGGTCTGGGCAGAAGCTGTCTAACATTTGTCACTTGAACAGAGTTCTGCTCTCAACTTCTGGTAAGCATCTTTTCAGATCTGAGGGTAGTATCCACACAGGAGAGGGATACAATACATACATCTCCACCATTTCTCTCCAACACAGGGGTGTGTGGGGGGGTGGTTTTTGTTTTGTTTTTGTTTTTGTAGAATCTCCCTATGTAGACCAAGCTAGGTTTCTCTATATAGCCACAGCTGTCCTAGCCTAAGATCCCCAGTGATGACTGCAGTCTTTTTCTCTGTATACAAAGGACATATTCACAAACTTCAGGAATTACAACCTGGGCATTTTTTCTTTTTCTTTTTTTTTTTGGGGGGGGTGCGGTTCTTTGGTCAACTGATCATACCACTGACCTATATTTCAGTGTTATCCGAAAGCCTTCTGATGCATGAGAGTTTTATCCAAATAGAAATATAATTTCACCTAACCTATAGGCAAGATTAGGTTGAAGTGCTTCTGAATCAGTATTTACTCTCCAGCTCAGTTATCCGAAGCCCCTGCCTCTGCCTCAGTGTGTCTACCTCTAAGAACTGGACCACTCCACTAGTCCTATAAAAGCTTAAAAGGGCCTGTCAGATATAATGCCTTGGCTTCCATTCCTTCAACAGTCAGCCTCAACTACCAAGTCTCGCCTTCGATCGGCAGGTGAATAGTAGTGAATTACTAGCCCCCACAGATGATACTTGACACACCCACTGAGCACATGGTTTGACGCTGGATGCTAGACCACATGCAAGAAAACAAAGAACTATGCCAAGAGTAGGAAAGAAAATACACAAGGGAGAATCACACCAACAGGTGTGATTACCATCCTGGACATGCAGAAGGAAGCCAGACTTAGGCTTATAGGAGCTGAGCATGTGGGGGACATGTTAACCTCCAGCACTTGGAAGGCAGAGGCAGGCAGACAGATCTCTGAGTTCAAGACTAGCCTGGTTTACATAGCAAGTTCCAGGGCATCCAGAGCTACACAGTAAGAACCTCTCCAAATAATAAATTTTAAGAAAATAAATATGTAAATATATAGGTGACTACTTACACAAAGACATCACACAGATGGCATTTGGGCTCTATTTAAACTGGGTAAGATTTCCAATTACAAAAAAAAAAAAAAAGAAAAGGGAAGAAAAGAAATTTCACCCCAAGGCAAGAAAGCTGTCACTAAGAATCTACAGAGTTTCAAACAAAGGAGCCTTGTTTCTAGTTATGAAAATATCTAGCCTTTGCCATGAGCCCAAAATCATAAGAAGAGCTCGAAGTAAGATAGATCTCACTCCTCATAAAATAATAAATGCCCTCCCCCAGACATCTACAGAACACACGCAACAAACACCATCTAACATGCCTGACTAAGGGACTTCTCAGTTCCTCCTAACTTTGAGGAATTAAAACACAGCAGTCCTTCCATGCTTATTTGCCTTCTGTTAATGACAGGGACACACTGATAGTCAAAGTGTTTCCCATCGGGTCAGCAATGCAGAACCTCCATGTCCTTGTCTCCCATATTCAACACACATGTCCCTGTCCCAAGTCATCAAGGCCAGACCATAGGCAACCTAGTCAGTGTCTGGAGCCTAGAAGCCACTGACATTATCCAAACGAACGAGCCCTGCACTGTTCCCTGCCCAGCTTGTTTCTCTATGGAAACCATAAAGAAGACCTGAGCCCAGGCTTCCCCTTCTGTTTTTGTAGCTTCCCTGTGAGGGCCAGCATACCATCCATGTCCCTTCTTTAGAGACAGTCTGCTTTCACTGGCCATGGCCTTTCTGTGGTATTGTCAACATCTCAGGCAACTATAATCCTGTGGGTATAAATGACAAGGAAGAGAACGGGGCCGTGAACATCAGCCCTAGCGCAGCAAAAGGTCCTTAAGTAACAACAAGGAAGGGTGAGATCCATGCAAGAGGCTTGACATAACCAGGCCGAGAGATCCATATGTCCCCAGCTACAAAAGAATTAAACCTAAAAATAAAAGTCAACACTCACAAAATAGTGTCTGATTAAAACAGAGAAAGCTGAATTATACTCCTCATAGTCAGCGTTTTGGAAGGTAAAGTCCTTTAAAACAACTTTCGGTGGCTGAGGTGTAGGTCTGTGACGGAGAGTTGGGCCCCACCCCCATCCAAAGAAGACACTTTGACCCAAAAGCAGTTACAATGGGCACTTTCACTTCAGCTGTCTGAAAATCCAGTTCCACTAAATAGGCATTCAAATGCTGGGAGAGAAGTCTCTGGAATCAGGCAAAGCAAGGTCTGCACTCCAGCTTTCCCAGTCTCCCATCTGGTGGCAGAGCAGCTTCTATTTCTGCTCAGGGAGAGCCCTGAACCTGCGAATTGCAAGCCTCCTTCCAGCCCTATACCCATCAACATCTTGCCTCCAACACACTCAGTGCCTTTATCACACACTACCCATCCGTTTGTCCTTAAAAGTAGAAATAGCACATTTTCAGAGAGCAAGAAAATGTCAGAGAAAAACCCTAAACGATCAGAATGGTTCAAACCTTCCCTTAAGGAATTTATCTCTTGAAGAAATACTTAACCTTCCCCACATAGGGATGGCTGGAGACGGTGGTCAAGAATGCCTAACAAAAATGCAGAAAGGCAGGCATGTGAGCACCAAGTACATGCTTATGGTTGTTTTTGGAAAAGAAAAGCAAGACTAGAAGAGAGGAAGGGAGAGGAGGAGGGGGGAGCAGAAATAGGGGAAGAAGGAAAAAAATAAGCATAAGGGGTTCCCTCTTCCTCTTCCGCCAAAGCCCACTGTCACTGTGGAACGTCAAAACAGAAAATTCTCCACAAGTTCTGAACCTCTGCTCTAACAAGACCCAAGCATGTTTTCAAAGTGGGTCTGAGGAGATAAAAGGCCCACTGGTTCTGTAAAATAAATATATAAAGTAGCATGGAAAGAACATGTTATTGTTCAGGAGTCGGGAAGCTTTGGAACCCAGCCCAGGAAAGCAATCAGCAAGCAAAGGTGTTCCCTTCCAAGTGTTGGTCTGTTTATAAAGGACTTAGATAATTCCAGACATGTGTGAGTCCACATCAATCCAACTTTCCTTAGAGAAAACACACTTGAGCTCAGAATAGCTACAACGTAAAAAGGGCTGCAAAGATGACTTCAGCATCCTTGTCTGAGAGATAATCCTGCACTGCCTCTTCCAATGAGGGCCACTAAAGAAATGGCAGCATGACGCCACTGACTGCCACCCAACTCAATTAGGAATGCC
This sequence comes from Grammomys surdaster, assembly GCF_004785775.1. Taxonomy (NCBI): domain Eukaryota; kingdom Metazoa; phylum Chordata; class Mammalia; order Rodentia; family Muridae; genus Grammomys; species Grammomys surdaster. Next base: position 2,714,107 of record NW_021620801.1, on the reverse strand, counting down.
AGCTCCTAATTCCTCAGCCAATACTGAATATGGCTAAGAAGATTTTCGGACAAACCTCTGGCTCTCATCTGGGCTCAGGGGCTAAGTGTGTTGCTGACATCATCGTGTGGTCAGCAGTTGTCTGATTCCTTAGAATGAGAGATGAAAAGTCCGCAGCTAGTGTTGAAATGAGTTAAAAAGACATTTTTAAATTACATTCAGTAAAAATCACCTCACAGATCCTTGTCACATTTCGAGACTTGTCAGACAATGACAAGAGAGAGGAAAGAATCGGCCTTGGGTCAAGAGCAGAGGACAAACCCTACCCTACGTCTCTCTAGTCACCACTGCAGCTCACTCAGTAGCAATGGGGAGAAAGGGCAGACGACTGAGCATTGCATCATGGCCTGGGAGTAACTGTTTCCAGGACACCGGCCCACTGTGTTCCTCAACTGAGCTGTCCCCATGCCTCGAGTCACTGTATCCTGAGTGACAACAGAGAGAAGGCTGGACACCCAGGGCGGCAAGGATGGGTGGCAAAAAAGCCACCAGACTCTAAGCCTTTTCTTCTGGCTCCCTCTTGGGCTGTCCTTCCCTCAGCGCCTTTCACCCAATTACAGATATCAGATAAAACAGGCTTCTGGGGTTGCTTTGAACTACAGATAAATGCAGTTGCAGATAATCCCCTCATTTGGTGGGAAGGTAAGACCACAGACTCATTCTATGTTTGACATTAGCAGAGCATTCAATAAACTCCAAGAAAGCCAACACTATCCTAAAATAGGTTTCATGCTAAATGATTCTGCCCAATTAAATGCTAATGTCCCTGTTCTGAGTGTATTGTGTTAACTGAAAATCCCCATCCATGCAACTCTTCCTTGTCCCCACATACACACAATACACACATACACACAAACAGGCAAATGAAAAGGAAAGGAAGAGCACACGGAAAGGAGGCTGCACATAACACCAAGCAAGACAGCTAGATTTATCAATGGATTTCAGACTTGCGGTATTTCCCAGTTTCAGCAAAAATACAGTATTTTCAACTTCTAATCATTTTATCTGGACACAATCCTGTGGTAAGAAGGATGCTCAAGAAGCCTCTTTAATTATTTTTAACATAGAGCCAAACTACTACATGGATCATGCTTTTATTTTAAAAACAAAAATAATCTTGGACTGTCAGAACGGTGTAGTGGATGTCTTACTTAGGAGTTCTATGACTGTGATGAAATACCAAGACCAAAAAACTTGAGATTTATTCAGGTTTCATTTCCACATCACTATTCATCATCCTAGGAAGTTGGGACAAGAACTCAAGAGGGCAGGAACCTGGAAGCAGGAGCTGATGCAGAGGCCATGGAGGGATGCTGCTCACTGGCTTGCTCCTCATGGCTTGCTCAGCTATCTTTCTTACAGAATCCAGGACCACCAGCCCAGGAATGGCCCCACCCATCAATCACTAATTAAGAAAATGCCCTACAGCCAGATCTTATGAAGCATTTTCTCAACTGAGTTTCCCTTCCTTCAAATAACTCTAGCTTATGTCAACTTGATACAAAACTAGCCAGCACAATAGATAAAGGCGTTTGGTGTCAAACTTTGGTCCTGAATTCAGTCCCTGAAATCCACATGGGGAAAGGAGAAAACCAACTCCTTCAAGTTGTCCTCTGACCTAGCTACAATCAGACCGTGGTTGTACATGTGTGTAAACACACACACACATGCACACACACGCACACACACACACACACAAATAAATGCTTCTAAAGGTTTTAAAAATTATATGGACATCTTTTATTTTCTGCATCTCACATTCTGACCCTTTCATCTTTTGGTCTTCCATGGCAGTCTATTATATAAAAAGAAAAATAAGGTGCAAAGATAAATAAAAACAAACTAACAACTGGTAGGTGGGGAGGATTCAACAAGCCAAATGTGTTTATCATCCAAGTCAAAAACTCATAACTTTGTAATGGTATGTGCCTTGTCTTATTGTAGCTTGTTATATCCTGTAGAGTTGATGTCCCAGGGAGGCTGGAGGGGAGGGGGAGAGAGATGAAACTGCAGTCTGGCCGTAATATATAAGAGAAGAATAAAGTTCACCATCATTACCTGAAACACGAAATCTTAAAGAGGTGTGGAGGAGAGAACTTTTCTTCTTAGCACTCTGAAGTACTGAGTATCCAATCAGAAAGGTGGAAACACTGTTGACATCCCACGCTGGTCCTCAGCTTTCTACTTGCATCACTGACCTGGTGGCCCCCACCCCCACCCCAGTTGTTTTTGGTTTTGTTTTTGTTTTCCTGTTATACACAGACAACCCTGTGCCACCAGCTTAGGAAGCAATGTGGAAACCCAGCTGGGTTATATAAGGAGGGTGAGCGTGCTTGATAGAAGAGACCAGGCCTGGAGCTGACAGAGGACTTCAGGGAAGACTTGAGTCAGGGTCAGGAGGAGGAAACTGGATAGCTTCCCAGGACCTCAGATTCACAGTGTGGCTTTGTTGTTCCTGGTGACCAGACACACCCATGCTCCCTGCCAGCAACAGTTCTCTGGAGACAGGCCATATCTCTGTTCCAGGCCTGCAACACTGGGAAGAGCTTTCTCCCTCCTGGATCAGAAAGCCCAAGAGACAAAACACAGCTACAAGATGGAGCCACAGGAGGCAGAAACTATTACAACAACACAGCCCTTTATCCAGAAAGCAATGACTGACTGGGTGACTGCTAGAAACGTGTGATGTGGTGACTATCAATAAATAACCCTGAGGGCACTCTTTGAGACTCACCTTCAGGTAAGTGTTGATGGAAGAGAGAAAAGGGAACTCAACATCCCCGTCTTAGTCCAAAGCCATCAGTGCCTTTTGACTAACTGTTAATAGTGGTGGACATTTTCTGGGTGGGTGACAGCCATTGCACTGAATATATTGTATTGTCTATCACCATTTGTCACAAGTCCCCTTTTAAGAAAAAAAGCAAAAGCCTTATTGCCTGCCATTTAATCTCACAGGAAAGATCAGTGTACAAGAAGCCAGGGAGCCCCATCAAACACGATAAACTGCAGGAGAGGCTCGGGTCTACTGCAAACCAATACAAACACTGCCCTCCACCTTCAGCAGACACCAGGCTCAACTCCATGTCGTCTGCGTAGTGATCCCAACATGATGGAAACACACCCTGCAGCAAACTCACCCAGTTATATAAGGAAGCTAGGTCCTCTCTAAAGATCTCCCCAATGCCCCAAATCAAGGCTCTGTTCAACTTGAACCAAAAACATCACCTAGTCTCTCATGTTTGGAGTGAGTCTAACCTTTTGAGTCTCCATCAAGGGCAGTCACCATTAAAGCAGAGCTGGATCCACGTCTCCAATAGGGTGACAGTGTGGCAAGACGGAAGATCCAGAACAGAAATACAATACAGCAAGTATGAATTCTTAGGCTGTCAAACAGGCTGTTTCCCATCAAAAGAAAATGTAACAGAGTGAGGGAAGGGGAAGGGGGGAAGTAATGTTATTATATCTTAATTTGAAAATGTATTTAAAATGTAGTCAATTGAAAATGTATTTAATTGAAAGTATACTTAAAAATAAATGAATAAAAGTTTCACAGGAAGAAGTTAGAAAAAATTATGAAAGAAAAATCACTGAAAACTTGGTCTCAGTAGATGGGTACCAATTACCAGTTAGGCAGGAGGGGCGATGTCATGAGGCAAGTCAAGTTTCTGTCTGACATCCCATGCACTGAAGACCACATGGGAAGGCCTGCCACTCCTCCCTCCACCCTGGCCCTGTGAATACCAAAGTTCCATGACAACAGCACACGATGCGACCTGGAGACACAGCTAGGCTGACAGTGCTTACCCAGCATGCACAGCATTCTCGGCCTGATCTCTAGTACTGTATAAAGCCAGGTGTGGAGGCACAAGCCTCTCAAAACGCTAGAGGAGGTAGAAGTAGAGCAATCTGAAGTCTGAGGTCATCCTGCACTACCAAGGAGCTCAAGACCAGCGTGAGCCAGAGACTCTGTCTCTATGATACATGATGAGATGAAACAGGCAAGACATGAAACAGATCCGGTAATAGGCATTTTGTATAAATTAGAAATAACTGTACTATTACCAACTTGAAACAAATGCTAAGGTTTAAGATGCAAACTGCACTTCTTCCTTGAGAAGCTCCCTGCTAGGTCAGTCACAAACTAAACCCTGAGCAAGCACAGTAATGACCGTGACCTACAGAAAGGTGAACAAAGGAATAAAAAACCAGGCATTCTTTTGAAGGACCAACCATGTGGTTCACAGTCTTGACCTCAACTTGGATGTTCTTTCCAGCTGGAAGCCAGGCTACCATCTGAGAAAACCATTATAAAACACTAAACATCTCAAGCACAGATGTCCAGAGGGTATATCCATGGGAGAGGAAAAGAAAGAAGAGGAGGCAGGTTCAGAATACAGTTCTCAAACATAAAGATGCTTACAAATAAAACTGCTTATGCTACTATGACAAAAATCCCAGGCAGACAACATGCATTACAATGAAAGGCTACAAAGCAAGAATCATCACCACACAGGAATGGCCTTCGTGTGGGAAAACAGAACAGGATCCCCACCTCCATCCATGTACATGTGTGTGTTTGTGTGTGTGTACACATTTATCTGCAGGTATGCGGTTGTGAGAGCCAAAGGCAAACCTCAGGGTGCCCTCCACTTTGGGTTTGAGACAGGATCTCTACCTGAGACCTCCTTAGTTAGGCTAGGCTGGAGGACCAGCAAGTCCTAGGCTCTAACAAGTGTGTGCCATGATAACCAGCTCTCTCACACTGTGCCAAATTAAATAAGCTAGTCACCAAAAAGCAGAATCATAAATGCCATATGTGTAGCTTATGTGACTTACTTGGAGTCGTCAAATGTATAACAAGACAAAGCAGAACAGTAGTTTTAAGAGACCGGGATAAGAAGAGACAGAATGACTGTTTACTGGACACAGACAGAGCTTCAGGCTTGCAAGACATTAAGAATTCTAGAAGCCCCATCATTTAGCAGTATTGGATGCACTAAAGTAGTACTGAACTGTGCACCTAATGGAGAGAATGTTATGTGCATGTTACCTCAATTAAATCCATGAACATACCAGACCCAAACAGCACAAACAGCCACCACAGACAGCAGGACAGAATGACAATAAAACAGGCAAACAGGGACACACACACACACACACACACTATTTCTAAGGTTTCATGTAATAATGGGATAGTACCCATTATTCTAGAAGCGGAGAGTCACTTTGCAATGACTCTGTAGACACTGAACCCAGGCCACGTGGCAGACTTCAGTTCCCTACCAAAAGCCCATGCCGGAAACGCTGCCTCTCTCATTCACTGTCTAGCCAAATGACCTCAAAAAAGCACTTCCCCAAACAGAGCCTGTTTTGTTCTATCACTTCCTTCAATCCTTTTTTCCTTGTAAGTGATGAAACAAAAGTTATATGAAATACAGAAAAGTAAACCCCCTCCCACACACATGCTTTTTAAAAACTAGATACTTTTCCTCGAACCTACAGATAATATACATTGAAATGCAAAGTCTTCTATAGACTTAAAAGCAACTCTTGCCACATACAGTAGGTTCCCGTGGAGCCTGCTTTAACACTGACTGCATGCTGCCAGGGCACCAGCTCAGGAGGCCAGTAAAAAGCTACAGAGATCACTTGAAAGAGCCCACAGGTATCAAATGAAGGACTAGTGGGACTTCTGGGGGAAGAATGTGCTATACACTGATTTCCTGTCACCTGAACTCTACTGCTGGTTTGTAGTTCTGGCCCATACACCCACACTTGCAGGGATGCACACCAACCGTAACACAGGTTCAACACCCTTCAGAACCCAACAGGCACCACACACTCTGGAAGACTAGAAAGAAGCAAAGGTTTTCCCCGAGGGCCCCTCACTGATGGCCTTGAATACTCCGTTAGCATTTACCAATCCCCTGATCCTACTGGATGTTCAGAGGCAGGTTCCTACAAATTCCCAACATACTTTGCTCAAACAGTCAACACATAACTCTGTTGTTCATGTTTCTACTTTTAAAAAACTTCTAGTATATGGCTACCTTATGAGTATTAGATTCACAGGCAACAGTGGCTTTCTAACACAGATCTTTCTTCCTAAGACACATTGCAGCCCCGTCCTAAGGAACACTAAACACACACCAGCCCTACAGATGGGAGCATTTTAAATGGAAATCACCAACAGAAACATGAAAATTCAAAACAGCCTGGGGTTAAGTAGACTGCCACAGAGACACTAACTGTTTAAGGAATAGTCAAGAAAAGTGTGGCCTTGTCCAGCCTCACCTGGCACTAGCATCCTGAACTACTGGTGTATTTTTGGTATCATACACATCCATCCACCACCAACACCCAGGAAAGCACCTCAAATACTGCTTTGGGGTAACAAATTTTAACACTTTTGTTTAAATCAAATGTACATACGTCACAGATACACAGCTTTGCATGAAGAGGACCAACACTAACTCTAATCATATTGACTGACTAGACTTTCTTAGACCTTCAAGTATATCAACAAATACAAAATCTATTCAACCCTATCAGAAATGGCTTCCCTGAGTTTTTTATCCACACAGCATCCAGGGCTAGATGCTTAGGAATGATGGGAACTCCCCCTTCTGTATAAAATTCACCAGAAGGCCAGTAGCTCAGGCCCTAGCAGCTTTGACTTCCGGTATCTAAGGCCAGCCTGACTTTGATCCAATCACAGGCCACCTCTTTACCCAGAAGGGTCCCCACAGCCTCCAGACGGAAGCTTCCAGCTTCCTCAAAATCATCTCTTTTGTCTATTCACATCTTCCATTAAAATTCATGGATATTCTCCCACATCCTAACAAAGGGGTCTCTGTTCCAAGATTTCTGTATCCGTTCCATATTCACACTTCAGATAAAACTCAAGATTTTAAAATGCCCGGCCTGTTCCAATTTGCTATTTCTGGTAATATCAAGTGTCTTACATCATAGAAGCGAAGCAGATGGCAGGCATACTGTCACCAACACGCATCCTTGCAAAATAACAAATGACGTTTTTCTTTTTTTTTCTTTACTCCACGGAAAAGACAGATACATGGATTTACAATCAGAATGAGCCACCTGCTTGAGTTACAGAATGTTTAGGGCCAGGGGACCAGGGCCTTGAAGTTCATTAAAGAAAACTGTCTTCCACACTGTGTAAGAAGTTCAGGCCTCCACAGCAGAACACTCTTACCTTGGAAGAAACTTTTGATTTTGATTTTAATTTTTCATAGACTAGGGGTTGGCTCTGGTCTCAAGCACACAGGCCAGGCTACCCCAATCCTGTCACCTCCTCCCCCACCGTACCGAGCTCCTTCTCCTTTCGGTGAAGCTAAAATAAGAGGCACGGCCTGTGAAAACTTCTGCTTTAAACTCTCAAAGTGGGTCACTGTGAGAAGCTTTTTGATATCACAGTGAAAAGCTTTTAAGCCTTCGCTGATGCTGTAATTAACATGTTTATTCCTAAAATATATCTACCAGTCTTTTCTCTTTTGGTTTTCTGAGATAAGAGTCTCACTGTAGCCTCGGACTCAAAGTAATTGTCCTGCCTCGGCCTCCCAAATGCTGGCATTACAAGGGTAAGACATCACACCTGGCTAGATCTATTATTCTTCATCGATTTCCCAAGTTCAACATCTCATTCCTATGCTGGCTAGTCAAAGGAGAAAAAAAAAACCAGATTGCAAGGAGTTGATTTCACTCTGAACCAGTCTCCAATAAAGATTTTTTTTTTTTTTTTCTGGGCTGGGTAGGATTTTGTGCCTAGGGCTTTGCCTGCCTGACCTGTCAGATTCCTTGGGCCTATTCCTGTCAGGTGCAAAGGCTCCAGAAGTATGGAATTATGACATCTGGACTCACACTGAGACATAGCTAGAGCCTGTCTTTCCTCTGCATTCCCCATCAAAGACAAACCAAGCCTAAGATTACCCTTTAAAGGCAGGAGGAAGCCAGAAGAGCAGATGTGGCTCCAGCCCCAGCTGGATACACTCAGGGAACAGATGTCAGTAATCAACCTGGGCAAGCACCATGAGGCTAGCTTGGATGCATCTCCAGTCCTGAGTGAAAATCCTCACTTGAATATAATGGTTTCTACCACTCTCCTGCCCAACTTCGACAGCAGTGTGGGAACGGGAGAATCAAGCCATGGGATAGAGCTGCAAAGCAGGGTACGCCATTACAGAGGATGCATGCAGTGTGACAGGGTACCCTGTTACTGAGGATGCATGCGGTGTGTCAGGGTACCCTGTTACTGAGGATGCATTCGGTGTGACAGGGTGTCCTGTTACTGAAGATGCATGCAGTGTGACAGGGTACCCTGTTACTGAGTATGCACACAGTGTGACTCACACGTCAGAAGCATGGTTACTCAAAGCAGGAACAGGATGTGGGTTTTCAGTGCCCCTGTGCAAAGCCAGGTTTGGTGGTTGTATGTATTGGGGTGACGGAGGCAATGGATCCCTGAGACTCCATGACCAGCCTGTCTAATGGACAAGTCCTGGGCCACTCACTGAGTGATCCTGACAGGAAAAACAAGCAAACACACAAAAACAAACAGTAGACAGCTCCTAGAGACTAACCTCTGATCTCCACACACATATGCATGCACAGAACATGCACACACACACATGCATGCATACAACATAGGTAAGAAATGAAAATACACAGTGACTATCTTGACTTGTTTTCTAGAATCAGACTGCTTGCACCTAAATCCCAGCTCTGCCACTTACTGGCTAAGTGACATTGGGCAAGTCCCTAATCTCTCTGTGCTTCAATGAAGATAATAATAGGTATTACCTCATGACCCTTAAATGAGTCAACCAAATACTTTGAGCATTTAAAACTGTTTCTGTCATGAGACAAATGCTACAAGGTTCCGCTTTTACTAGTGTGAGTATTTACATAAACAGGTCATCCCAAGTTTCATTAATCGATAATGGCACCTTTGCATTGTATGTTACCAATTTAAAATTAGCTTTCTAAAGGAAACGACACATGATTTAAACAAAAAGATAAGTCACATAAAATAATCCAGTGTTTTTCCACTTTCTGATTTGGGGGGTAAACGTAATCAAAACCATAATACTGAAATCCTATCAGGGTGAGCTCAGGATTTGGAGGGCAGGAAGTTGACAGAGGCTGGGAGTCTCCCTGGAACTGATACTCCACCTTGCTCCTCACCCGGGCCAGCAGAGGCAGCAGGCAACTGCCAGACGGAGGCATTAATTACAAAAGTACAGTGGCTAACACAGAACATTGACCCCCAAAACAGCTGAGGCACAGTGTGACCTCCCGTATCTGAGGGCCCTATCTTACTACAGTAACTGAAGTCACCTTGGTTACCCCAGTTCTAAAATCCAGTGACTCAAGCTGGGGTGTGGCTCAGAGCTGGAGCACTTCCCAAGTACACTCCTGGCTCTGGACGTCATCCCAGCATTGGGGGTGGGGGGAACAGCAAGTCCCGTGACTCGCCATGAAGACTTTTTAATAAACAACTTTTTACACCTAGCCATGTCCTAAGCACTGAGATTTCTAAAACAGTCTGAAGAATGACATGTCCTGCTTAGCTAAATTTATCTAGGTCACTCATGCCTTGGGAAGACAAAAATAAATAAATATAAAACATTTTTGTTTAAAGTCTTGTCAAAACATGCTTGGCTGGAGCTGGAGATATGGCTCAGTGGTTAAGAGCACTCCCTATTCTTCCAGAGGACCTCGGTTCAATCCCCAGCACCCACATGGCAGTTCACAATCATCTATAACTCCACATTCAGCTGGCCCTGCAGGCACCAGGCATGCACACGGTCCACAGACATACATACAAGCAAAGTGCACATAGACGTATAAAAACAAAATTCCTCAAGTGATGTTTGGTTACACATTAATAAAACTTCTTGTATTGAAGAAGTGAAAATACCAAACACTCACGAGTATCTTTCGAACGCCTTGAAGTCTAAACTTCCATAAGGTTTAGAAAAAGCAGAAACACAGGCTTAGAGATCAAAAATGCTTAATGCTTGAGAGGCTTGGGAAAAGCTGCACTGAGGGAGGACTTGGGCCCAAAGTGACAGGAAGGACACAGGCATGCAGGAAGCACTCCGGGCAGAGGCAGAGAAAGCATGCTAAACAAACCATGCACTCTCTCCAGCCTGCATCTCTTCCACAGAAAGCATGTCAAAAGCCAAGCCTAGACATGAGGGGAGAGTCATGTCACCAGGGCCGGGTTCTCTAACAAACTATTTTGGATTCTGGCCTGCAGAGCAGCAGAGAATCATCAAAGGGAGGACTCAGACCGAACTTGGGAAGACGATAACATCGGGAAAGGAGAAAGTCTGGGGCAATAAAACTGTCCATGTCAAATATGGTTTGTAATATGTCTGCTGGGTACAACATCGTTCACCAACACAGCCATGGAGGAGAAGGCCAGACAGACTGCAGTCATCAAGTTATATAGGTCAATAGGTCTCATTACACCCTGTAATGAGAGTTGGGGGAGAGAACCCCACATCCCGACAAAGGACTTAGCCCCAATACTTAGCAAGAAGTGTCATCCATTCTAATTTTCTCCTGCCCTTGCATATGACGGTGTAGACCCTGGAAGCAGGACACACAATGACCCAGTGACCCACCTCAGTGGGACTCTTTCACACACAGCACAGACTGGCAAGCTAGCAACAAAAGTGCAACTCTGTTCATAAAAAAAAAAAAATGAATAAATAGTCGGTGATGATGCATGCTTTTTATCCCAGACCTTGGGAGACAGATGATGGCAGATCTCTGAGTTCAAGGCCAGCCTGGTCTAGAGTGAGCACCAGGATAGTCAAGCCTACACAGGGGAATAAAAAAGAAGTAAATAAATATATGCTAGGCATTCCTCACTATGAACAGATATGATTTAAAATCTATTCCACTGCACATTACAAAGAATACTTGCAGGCTATTGGGTTGCATAGTTATATTCAAAATAGAGGCTTGAGCTGCATACGGTACTGCAAGGTGAGACATGGTGCCTCTCCTGAGAATTGAAAACTGGATTCCATGTCTTGATTCCTAAGCCACACGATTCTGAGAAGCCTTGCAAACTGGGAAAGGTTTTACACCCAGTTCCATGACAAAGTGGCAGAACACCTGCAAAGAACCTCTGAGCCCCTCTCAAGCCCCAAACTGGGGATATTTCCCAAGCTACCAATCTAATGGGCTAAAATGTAAAACCTTTAGAAAAACCATGACCAAGTGCCAACACCCTACCCTGCTTTATCAACTCAAAGCACGAGTGTCCACTGTCCCCAAGGACAGCAGGGAGCTTGGTGTAAGCCTCTTCAAGCCTCATTCAGGTGCAAAGACTCAAGAGCAGTTTAGTAGACTTCGAGTTTTCTGAAATCATCATTTTTACTTTTGGTTATTCTCTAGGGAGCATACAAAGTGATAGCTTCGCTGTGCCATTTCCCTACATCCAGAACTAACCTTTGTCCTTATCTTAGTTGCCATTGGACAGGGAGTGAGGTTGCTAGCCTGGACCTCTAGCTGAGCAAACTGTACTTAAAAGTGAATGCTGGATGTTGTGGTACACACTTGTGATCTGAGCACATGGAAAGTGAAGGCAAAAGGGTGGAAGTTCAAGGCCAGCCTCTGCTACACACCAAGTTCTAGGCCAGTCTGAACTTCATGAGCCTGGCTCAAAACAAAAACAAAACAAGTAAGACTAGAAAATGGCTCTGTGGTCAGTAGTGAAGGGTGCCTACTGCTCCTGCAGAGGACCTGAGTTTGGTTCACAGCACACATTTGGGGTAACACACTACAGCCTGAAATTCTAGTTCCAGGACATCCAATACCCTCCTCTGGCCTCAGTAGGTACCCAACTATGTGTAGCACTCTCATGCACACAGACATGCATGAATACATTTCAGTAAAAACAATTTTTTAGTTTGGGTTTTCTTTTTTTTCTTTTTTCTTTCTTTTTTTTTTTTTTTTAGGGGAGGGCTGACTGTTTCTTTGTTTTTGAGATAGGGTTTCTTTGTGTAACAGCCCTGGATATCCTAGAACTCACTCCGTAGACCAGGCTAGCCTCAGACTCACAGAGATCTTTTATCCGCTTGATTCTGCCTCTGGAGAGCTAGGATTACAGGTGTGTGCTGCCATGACCTGCATTAAAAACAAATCTTAACAACAACAAAAGTACATGTTAGGAGCAGCCTTTCCTGTGTATCAAAGGCATCTCAGAGCAGAATTTTTTTTTCTTCAAATTCAATGACATCATTTGTGCCTCACCCCAACGGGAGGGGTGACAATGTGGAACAAGAATCACTGTCATCTCAGTAAATCAGATATTCAGTAAGGTTTATCCACACAATCGGAGAAAGGAACTAATTCATAATGAAAATGACTAGCCCATACACACAAGCCTACCGAAGGCTTCTAAAATAAATATTTTCATATGAAAGCTATGTTTTTATACTCTCAAATTATTTCCAGCATTTGGCACGGAGCCAAAGCAATCCAGTAACTTTGCCATTTATAGCAAAGCTGAAGCCGGGTTTCGCTGTGGGGCAAACAGAAAAGTCTCCTGGCTGCGAGTTCCAAGGCCACAGGACAGGAGCGTCGAGCAGGAAGGGACTTGGTCTAAGTGCAAGAAATGCCAGGGCAATGGGAGGAGGACAGGAGCATACCTCAGCTCCTGAAAAGAGAAAATACAAGCACACAAGGGAACTATCATCTCCTTCTCCCTGGGAGTCAAGTGGCAATTAAGGGGAAGCAGCTAAACTAACAACTGACTCTGGCCAGCATTTGAGACGACGTGGACTCACAGTGCAGAGGAGATCCACTGTGGGCCTGGAATCCTTCCCCTCACCAGTTTAGGAAGAAAGTGCTACATGGGAATAAATCACTTACTTGGGATGGCCCGAGTTGCCTTGGCCTTCAAGAAATTATGGAAAAAGTAACAGTATCAGGGTGGGGAGAGAGCTCAGAGGCTCAAGGGCTTGCCACACAAGCATGGGGACTTGAGTTCAATCCCCGGTACTAGAAAGCCAGGAGACATGAACTTGTAATCCCAGCACTCTGGATGGGGCTTGGGAGGCACAGAGAGTGGCAGATCTCTGTCTCTGGGGTCTGGCCAACCTTGCCTAAATACGTATTTCAACCAGTGAGAGACTCCGGCTCAAAAAAGAAAACATGGACAGAGACTGATAAACAATATCCAAAGACGACCTTCCACATTCATAAGCATGTGTACACACACACACACACACACACACACACGGACACACACATGAAAGCACCTGCACTCGCACATGCAAGTATACATACACATATACAATAATAAGGTTCATTTTGAGGATTTTTAAAATGAAATAAGACTGTTCTTGCTGTCGACAACACTAAGGCTGCTGGGTAAGATAAGAGACATGGAAGGATTGCCCCATTATGGGAAACACTCTTAGTGTCATATACTCATGGTCAGGAGAGGCAAAGGAGAAACAGGCACGAATTTCGGGACAAACCCAGCCAGGTCAACCACTAGTCTTTTAAAATCAAGAGAGGCCAAACAGATGTGTATAGAACTACTGTCCAATAAACTGGACACCATCACACACACACACACACACACACACACACACATTTTTCCCAGTACTAAGAGGAAGCTTGGGTTTGAACAAAAATCATTCTGCAAAGAGAATACCAATTACTCCTAAATCCCTCTGCCTCACCTATCTGAGAAACTAAACGAACAATGGCATCCAGCCTTCTAGCCTGCCTGACTTCCGTTTCATACAAAGTAGAAACAAGAAAAAATAAAAGCCAACACCATAAACTGGCTGAGCTCTTAAAACATCAGCCTGGTAGGAGCATGAAAACTGTTCTAGTTTCCAGAATAAATGCTGAAGAGATCCCAGAGTCAGCAGGCACATCACAGAGCAGAGCATGAATGGAACTTAGCTCAAGGGAAACACAAACATCTGCCAGGGACATCTTGGAGACAACTGAGGGGTGGGAGTGTGGGCTGAATGCAGCTCACATGAGGAAATCACTGCCAGGGTTTGTATTTTGAAATGTTACTGCTTTTTTTGTAGGGTATGAGACCCTTGCTCCAACCTGCAGAAAGGAAAAACACACTTCAGAATGGCAAGGGGAAGGAGTCTGGTTACCCCAGTTACCCCAAATTGTGTGTGTGTGTGTGTGTGTGTGTGTGTGTGTGTGTGTGTAAATGCATATATGAACACATGCATATATATGTACATATATGTACATACACATATATTCACACTTATAGATGCATACACACATTTGTATGTGTGCATCTATGTGTATGTACATACCCACAACCAAATATACCAAACATACAGACACAGCACACGCAGAACAAGAGTAATGATGAATCTAACTAGTGGGTTTATAGGTGTGTAAAGTGTACCATTCATTCTATTTTCCGGAGGTTTATAACCAAGAGTCAGGGCAGAGGAACCTGCTGCTAAGGCTCTAAACATCCCAGAGCAAGCACATCTACCAGGAAAAGAAACAAGGAAAAGAGCAGAGTCAAGGGTTATTTAACATGTAACTGGCAGAGACTTTAATCAGAATTATAAGTTACTTATTTATCTCTGAAAATTGCCATCACTTTCAGTACAGTAGGTCTGTGGGGGTTTTCTGCTACAATCTTTCCCAGATTTACTGTGTACATAAAAGATATTTTATGACTTCAGATAATAGCAAAACTCTATGGCTCTGTTTTTCACACTTGAGTGAGCAGCGTGTTGTAAATACAAATGACTACAAAATAAGTCACTCAGGAGAGATCAAATAACTCTGCATTTACAACTATCGGGCTCATCGGGGAGAAATGCAGCCTATGATCTGTACATTCCTCCGATTTCCTCACATTAAATCATAATTTAAGGTTTCCATAATGCTAACAGCCCCAGTCCCACCATCCCACAATGACCCTGGCATAGCAAAATGAAATGGAAACCCTACGAGTAATTAATGTCAGCAGCCAGGAGAAGAGAACGAAGAAGAGATGGGCTCACTTCCTGTGTACAAAGGCAAGGGACTATGTCTGCACACTGCTGCTCAGGGCTCCCTGAAGTTAGGTCCCTGGGCCAGTCTCACTCAGTACCTGCGGCCCCACCCAGCTCTCCTCACCCCTCCCTGCTATGCTAAACCTCTCCCTCCCAGGGATCAGCTTCCTTTCCCCCACCTTGATTTCCCCAGCCATTTTGGCTGCACTCTCTTGGTTCCCATGTGCTCTCTCTGTTCCTTCTCTTCTCTTCCTCTCTGTCTCCCTCTTCTCTTCCTCTGTCTTCCTCTTCTCTTCCTGTCTTCCTCTTCTCTTCCTGTCTTTCTCTTCTCTTTCTCTCTGTCTTCTTTTCATTCCCTGCCTCCCACAGCCCATTCTGCTTGCCATGCTCAGTCTGGATTCTTCCAGATGCCCCTGGCTATGCTTTCCCTCATATCTACAACAAACCTCTTCAACCATACATAGGAGCAGCCACATCTTCATTTACATTCACCTGAACCTATCCTATGTGGGCATAACTCTTCTGTGAACCGTTTAAAGATTACCCCTGTATTCAAATGCTGATTTCTCTGCCCACCCACCCATCTAGCTGCAATCTGAACACAGGACTGTAGTGCGTATTCCAAGTATCTCCTGTTTCAAGTTTGTGTAAACATTTCTCCCCATTTATTCTCTAATTTAGCCAATGGCTGGGCAAAAGAGAGAATGGGGCGGGACTTATGCCAGCAAGGGAGAGAGAAGATGGAGAAGTCAGCCCAGGCGAGACTCAAACAAGTACCAAGGGACATATGGCTGGGACTAAGTTAGAATCGCTCACGACCTACCCAATCTAGGCTTACAGCATGTAAGTAAAATACCAGGTTTCTCTGTCTTTTATATGGGCTAGCTAAAATAAATAACTCATTTACAATCCTAAGATTCTCATTTCTAGTCTGTAACATCCCAAATGTTAACAAGACAGACACGTTTTTCAACTTTTCACCTGAAAAACAAATGGCGTTTAACCTCTAAAACTTTACCATAACACAAAAACAAACTAATTTGTATTTTTTTTCTATTCTCTTAGTAACCATACTTGTCGTGAGTGTCCTGAGAGATTCATCTGCCAGTTAAAACCCATCCTCTCAGGCAAGTCACCATGTACGCATACCTTAATATCTTCATTCCCTCTCCTCTGATACTTCTAAAATGTCTGCGGCTTAGTCAGACTTGTCAGAAGCATCCTTTCCCTAGGCATCAATGTTATACACGTATCTGATGTGCAGCCTACCGGGACCACTGGAAGAGTTGGAGGGCTGCCACCTCTTCCCAGGGCTCTGCCTTTCCAGGTGATAGAAACAGCACAGGGTCAGGAACAGAGGTGATACTGAGGGCCACACCCCTCTAGTATCTGGAATCAGAGTAATGGGGCCAGGAGAATAGGCAGTATCCCTGGAATGAGGACATTACAAACCAAGTATCTCAGAGAGGTAAAGAGAGGCCTAGACTTGGCGAGCCTCTTCACATCTGGCAGGTGCTATTTGCTCTTCAGCAAATCACAGTATCTCATGAGTCTGATCCAGTAGCCATCTAATGGCCAGTTCCTTTTTCATGATGAAACTGAGTCACTGGCCCTACTACAAAAGCTAAGATTCTCATAAAATCTTGGATAAAACCGCCATATCTATCCAAAATGCCTAATATTCTTCTCTGCTTGGAAAGATCCAGAAAAGCTGCCTGTGCCAACAAAATGCAGTCCAACATCCTAGAACCCCAACCGAGCCCAACACTACCAGTTACAGCTCAGTCCTGGTCCTCAATGAAGAAGGGAACTCTACAGACCAACCAAATGAACTATTCCTGGCTGACAACTGCAAGTGACTGGCAGTAATGGACCTTTTGTGTAGCCCTTCCAGGACACTTTCCCAGGTACAAACACAATGTTCCCAGGACCCACGGCATCCTCATGCATAATGGCGGCTGCTCCTTCCTCCTCACAGTTAGGTTCCAAATGTTCTGAGATAGGTCACAGACACTCTAGCACACTCCAAACCACCTGAGTGGTGACAGTGTTCATCAAAACGTCCCCTTGCTGTAGCTATGGCCACACTCTTCCTCTGCTTGCTGTCCTTTCCTCCTTTCTCTCTTCCTACCTACATCTATGGACTATCATCTGTGAGTAAGCCTTTCGGACTCACTAGAGGTAGATCTCTTACCCATGTTCAAAGCCCTGTGATGAAAATAGGTAAGGCTTTTAATGCAGTAGGACTCAAGATAAAAAGTAAAAGTAAATTCTGAAGTGCTGATTCCTCCCCCTCTACCCTCCTCCCCTCCCACACAACACTGGCCTGCAAGGCAGAGAACTGGGATTTTACACAGCAGGGAGGGTCTAAAAGCAGACATCTGTAGGGACAGGACCAAAAAGACTAAAAGTGAAAGGGGGAGAGAGAGCTGCAACCCGAAGTGGAAATGACTTGAATTAACAACACACCTGTAGATGAGGCATATTCAAGGACATGATTTTGGGTCACATTCATCTCTGTCCAATCTTGGCAAGCTGTGGAAAGACCCACGGCCTCCTCACATGTGTCAGCAACGTGAGTGTCGGCTGCTCCTCTCCTCACAGGTAGGTTCCGAACCTTCAGAGATAGGTCACAGAAACTCTAGCACTCTCCGAGTGGTGACAAATGGATACCTGCTCCTGGGCCAAGCTGGAAAAGTTTCCAACTACCTACTTTAACTGTGCTTCCCTCAATCGCCCAGGACACTGTATGTCCCGGTCTCCATGGCCCCATGGGGTCCTTCCCTTTACTTTTCAGTAGTGAAACCTGTGGAAATGCTCAGCTCTCTGCTTGCTTAGTTCTCCTGGGAGCACTCTGAGAGAGGAATGTCTACAGCAAAGCAAACCACACTGCCATGGCCCTTCCCAACTGCCACACCGAACCCATCCATGCTCCACACAAGGTTCAGTTCCAGAAGGTCCATTCTTTCACAAGTAGCGTTATATAAAACCATGTTAATCGTCTGTGTGGATTTTGACTAGTCTGGCATGTGAAAGCTAAGAGTCAGCTTGATGTGGTGGCTCAAATCTGCAACCCCAACACAAGGAGGTAGAAACAGAAGAATCGCCACAAGTTCATGGACAGCTTGGTCTACGTAGTGAGAGTTCCAGGGCATCCAGAGCTACATACATAGTGAGACCTGTCTCACTCTCACTCATGCCACAAAGCAAGCAGTAAAGAAGTATTAAGTCTATACACTTAACATAAGCAAATGGACAAAACCTTAAGAAACCAAAGTTCATGGAGAAACACCTAGAAAGCATCAAGGGAAGTTGAGATAGCCCCAGTGATAGAGCCACATGTCTTGCAAACAAAATGACCTGAGCTCAATCCCCAGATCAGGATCATGCAATTAAAAAGCTTTGCAGAGCATTTGCAATCCCAGCAGGAGGGGAGGGGGCAGGTAGAGACCAGGTGGGTCTCTAGGACTCACAGGCCAGATAGCTAATCTAGCCTGTACTGTGTGCTCCAGGGCCACTGAGAAACCTTGCCTCCAAAAACAAGGCAGTGACTGACAAGTGATACCCAAGTTGACCTCTGGTGCCTATACACATCCACATGTAAGAACACGCACTGACACATGCATTTGTGTGCACACTCACACTCCTACACATAAGGTTCCAAGAGCTCTTCATCATCATGGGAAAGAACCCGCATCTTCACAACATCAGCACCACAAGCATCACTGTCTACCAGGACTCCACAACACAGAGGAGGCAAATGATGTAATTAGTTTTAAGAACTCCTCCACTGAAAATAGTACTGCAAAGTTTGTGGGGGCAGGAGGGCTTGCTCAATAACAAGAATGAGTCAAACACAACCCTCCCACCCCCAACCTGGAAGCAACAAGAATGAGTCTGGGGGAGGAATAAAGGCCACAAAAGGCCCTGAGCAAGAACCCAAAACAGCATTCACGCCAAGTGCCCTATGGCTCCTGTTGCACCCGCTCCTTGATATAGACAGTCCACCTCTCTGTGAGACGAGTTCTGCACCAGTCTTTCCCAAGGGCAGGTGCCAAATCCTCCCAAGGAACTCTGAAATTCTACAAAGCTCACCTCCCGGAGCTGAGGTTCTGACCATCAGGCTCCGCCCATCGGCTTTGACACTGCAAACTTCCCAAAGAAGAGCGTAACACTCATTTCTGAAATAAGACCCTTTTAGCAGACAATTATGTGGACATCTGCATTGCACGCCTGTGTGAGGAACATAGGTTGGCAGCCTCTCATGAGAGCATGGGGAGATAAAATCTAAAATGTGTGAGCAAGGTGGCAACAAAGGAACTGGAGAAAGAAACCGGAAACAAGTGGATCTGGACAGGTGTTATCTCTTTATCATTCACATCAGCAGTTCTGCAGCCATAAACCACAGGAAAGGAACTACTGACCCTATAGTCCACTTAAGTCAGCCAGATGAGGATTCAGAGGGGAAAATCGCTTTCCCCCACTAGCTACCAAGACAGCATGCACGGGGCTAGGGGGAAGAACTAATTTGGTGTGGCTGCAAGCCAAAAAAGCCAGCATGTGGGGAGGGGAGGTCATAGGAATCAGGGGGTATCACAGGAAGGTCTCAGAGAGTTTGAGACCAGTCCAGCTACATGGTGAGACTCTATAGGGAAAAAAAAAAAAAAAAAAAGCAAAGAGTTCAAGACACAAAAGCATACAGCAATAAGTCCAGTCCACAGTATGTGTATACAGACAAAAATATATAGTCATGAGTTCATCATGCATATACAAACCAAAATATATAGTGTATCAATCCACTCTCTGTGTGTGTGCATGTGTGTTAACAAAAACATACATCAGTCCACTATGTGTAGGTGTGGGTATATAGACAAAAACATTATCAGTCTACTGTGTGTAGGTGTATAGACAAAAACATACTCTGTGTGTGTGTGTGTGTGTGTGTGTGTGTGTGTAGATAGAGCTCTCTATATAACGCAAGCTGA
Organism: Grammomys surdaster; assembly: GCF_004785775.1. Lineage (NCBI taxonomy): Eukaryota > Metazoa > Chordata > Mammalia > Rodentia > Muridae > Grammomys > Grammomys surdaster. The sequence continues at coordinate 2,694,045 of NW_021620801.1, read as the reverse complement.
CCTTGAATTCTCAATCCTCCTGCCTCAGCCTCAGTGAACTGACATCTTGCTCATGCAGTTCTCAGATGGCCCACTTTTTTAGTGACAAATGCTACCCTGATGAGCTATAAAAATAGACACATAATTGCTAGCAGAGCTACGCTGTGGTCTGCACGTCCCCCGAACAGGTGCTGTAATCAGACACTGTGGGAGACAGCATTTACAGCCCTCTGCCTGGCAGTCAATTGGACAACAGTTTCTAGAAAAACAGCCCTTCACTGTATTTGTGTTTGTTCCAAGAACCACATATGGACTCTTGAAAACACAAGCCTGTCTCTGCTAACAACACGCCCTCCATTACACTCCCACTACCTATGACCCTCCAGAGAGAAACACCCCAACATTCCTCAATGGATGGAACTTTTCAGCTCTGGTTTTTCTCTATAGAGCAAGAGGCTGAAGTCTGGCTGTGCTGGTTAAAACCTTAATGGAATTAAGAATTGCCTCTCTCCCTCCATGGGAGAGGTCCCTAGAGAGTGGTTCCTGTCCTTTCTGGCACTCATGACACACCCTACACATCTAGCTCCTACCACGTGACTATGAAGGTTATGTGTCCAACTCAGCAACTGCCACTTCTGTACCAGCTCATGGAGACCACAGGGTCATCAAGTTGGAGGTATGTTCACAGAGGGATGGCCGGGTGCCATCTTGTGCAAATGCTGTTCCTATAGCTCCCTGCAGAACAGAGATGGTATGTTAACAGCAGCTGGAGGCACTCACTGAGATTCAGAGGAAGCTACGACAGGCGTGGGCTGATGTTCAGATGCAATCCGCCTTTGCTTCCTCTGACTGGCAGTCAGATACAGGCAGAGATCCTTTGTGGGGTCTTTTCTGAACAGGAAGGTTGTTCTTTGTACCTCATCCTTGCTGTGTCAGTTCCGTGTGCATCCATCCAATAAGCACACACCAATCGTGACAATTTTCTTCTCTTTTTCCTTGTATTGAAAGTAGATTTTCCCCCCTCACATAATATATGCTGACTGAGGTATATATTCCACTCCTCTCAGTTCCTCTGCTCCTCCCCTCCCAATCAGAGCAAACCCTTTTCTGTTTCTCATTAAAAAACAAACAGGCTTCTAAGGGATAATAACAAAATAAAATATAATAGAACAAATAACTAACATGTCAGAATAGGACAACACAAACAAATGGAAGAAAAAGAACCCAATAAACAGACACACACACAGAGACCCACTTGTTCCTATATATCCACACACTCAGGCATCCCACAAAAAGACTTAACTGGAAGCCATACTATATACCCAAAGAACCAGGAGAGTAAAGGGGGGATATAAATAAAATATAATAATAATAAGCCCTGACACAACAGTAACAACATTATAGGACAAGGAGGCCCCAGTGATACTGACCGAGTCTGTTTTCTGTAGACCATTTACTGCTCGGCATGCAGCCTACCCTTAAGAGCAGTTTGTTTCCTCAGTTGAGACCCGCCTGAAGAAAGCTAGATTTTCATTTGCAGGTGATCACCAACATTTTCAAGGCATTGCCCGGTGATAATGAAGAGTTGCCAAAATATAGGCAGCACAGGATGCCACAAAACACACACACAAATCTTTGAAGCTCCTCCTGAAGATCCTGAGAAGTCAGAAGGGAGGCCACCTCCGACGCTGTATCCCCTCCCTTCACACGCATGCGCTCTCAAAGAGCTTTTAGATTTGTGCATGTATGCTCTAGAAGAGCATGTGCTTCAACCTGGAGAATCGTTCCTGTGCTAAAACCTGACAAAGTAAGCTCTCTCAGGCCCAGGTCTTTACCCAGACCACAAGGATGCAGCGAGAACTCTATTACACTGTGAAGGCAAGAAAGGGGATAAGGTGTGAGGTCGGCCCCCTGGAGAAGTCTAACGGCAAGCCTCCAGTCAGAGCAGTAAGGCACCTCCCCTCTTAATTGTTGCTATCTCTCCACTATAGAAGAAGAATAAAGTAATTTTCTCTAAAGATAAGATGGGGAGATGCTTCAGTTGGTAAGGTGCCTGCCACACAAGCACGAGGACCTGAGTTCAGACCGCCAGCATACACTCAATAAAGCTGGACAGGGTCACACACTCACATAACCCTAGAGCTAAAGGCAGGCAGATGCCAGGAGCTCACTAGCTAGCCAGTCTGGTCAATCTGTGAGCTCCAAGTCCAGTGAGAGATTGCTATATCAAGACGAAGTGGAGAACGATCAACGTAGACACTCAATCACATATATACATGCACCTGAACACTCATGTGTACACACATAAAATAAAGCCATGCTCTCTCACAGATGGACAGACAGACAGACAGACAGAAGAGAACTTGTATCTGCTATGGGTATTTACTTACCTGTCGCACATCTTTCTGAGTGAATGAGTGATAGGTAGACAGGCAGATAGGCAGACAGGCAGACAGACAGACAGACAGACAGACAGACGAGAGCCTGTGGCTGCTACGGGCGTTCATTTACCTGTCATACTTCTTTGTTCCTGAGTGCTCTTTTAGAAATTCAACAGCCTATGGATTGTACTATTCCCTACTAGCACGTGTCATTAGGCTCATGCTCCCGACACCCAAAGTAGAACTAACTGGAAAACATCAGCAGTGTGCCAGGCCCTGAGAGACCAACAATGAAACACGGTTTCTCCACACTGGTAAGGCACTCCATGGATCATGAGCTCTGCTTTGATTTGGATGCCTCTTCTTATCAGCCCTGTGACCTTGAGATAATTAAACACAGCATTTGGAGACCTGGGAACCTTTCAGCACCAAAGCAAGGATAATGTGAGATGGCAGGCCTAGCCCCTCCATCGCTTGCCTCCCCTCCCCTCAGGAAGCTGCAAAAAAACAGCAGAGTAGTCAAACTGAATTTGAATCTGTTTTTCCCCTTGGTAGCTATGGGATGCCGGGCCTTGCTCTCTGAATCTCCAGGAAGCGGAGTTGATGTATACCTGCCTCATAAGATTGTTCAGGGAACAAAATGGGGAAAGGACTTGAAGGGGAGAGTATGTTATCTGACTCATCTGTCATCATCATTATGACAATGATAATGATCAATTGTGTTAAGATACAGGACACAGGACACATTAGAATCAGCTGAGTCACCAAATCACCCTAACTGCCCACGAGAACACATAGATGGAAGTGAGAGGCTGGGCTTGGGGTGGGAGTTGGGGACCACAAAAGAAGCCATAGCTAAGATTTTATGGGGTTTTGTGTTTCTGTTCTCTTTTCCCTGATGAATAGAGTAGAAACAGAAAAGGTATGGTCAAATGTAAAGTGGAAGTCCTGAGCCAGGAATATATGAAGATACTCAGAAGGAAGGCAGCTGGAGTCACTACCTGTGAGGTAGGCCTCACAGGAGACCCCAGTAGGATAAGCAGGGTGGTGTCAAGATTCCAGAGCCCCTAGAGACAGGCTGTCAAACAGCTGAGCCTGGGTGAGCCAACAGGAGAGAGCCAGGGAGGGGTATGACAGGCAGTGTGCAAGACCCCAGCTGTGCCTTGGGAAGTTGGAAAGGGATAGACCACATGGTCCCAGGGCTACTGGATCCAACCAACACTCCACTGTCCCCTAGAAAGAAGCAGCTCACAATGACAGTGTGTCGTGAGAAAGGTGGTTCAAGTTTCAGAACAGGACAACTGGGGTACAAACTCCATCTCCCTATCCCCACTTCTGCGTACTCCTGCCACTGCCACGTTGCTTTGCATCTCTAAGATCTGGCTGTGGTAACATAAAAGATTTCTGTTGCATAGACTGAGGGGGACAGTTACTCTATGGGGCATTCACAAAGGCAGGGCCATGTTCTTCCACCCTGAATTCAGCTAACAGCAACCCAGTGGTCCCTGCATGCCTGGCTCAACACCAGGTTTTGTTCATCAGATGCTTTTAAGTTCATCAGATGCCATTTATGAACAGAACTCAAACACTTCAAGAAGACAGTGTTGATGAGCCACTTTAAGAAAATGAAAACAGAATGGCCACCCTTGCAAAGGTAGGCACTGACTCACTGGCAAACTCCAGCTGTTCTATTCTAAAACAGCTTATCAGCTGGGAATCAGCAGCAGGCGGACAGACAGGAAGGAGCCGCTCTCTAAGCGGGAGAGCACACGCTTAGGTGTGGTTTTAATCTACATTAGGAAGTCATGACTTCCATATAGTAAAATCCACCCATTTAAAGTACGGAGTGCTGACAAATGTATTCACCTGTGTACTTGCTGTCCCAATCAATGCAAGCATTCTCTTAGTGGACATGGAGATGCATGCCTGTAATCCTAGCATGTGGCAGGCCGAGGCCAGAAGTTCACAAGTTTGAGGCCAGCATGGAATAAGACTACTTGCTACAACTACCCAGCTCTATGTCTGCTTTCTCCCCATGTCTGCCTTGTTACCAATATTTAAATCATATCTACATGACTACAGTCTCCTTTCAACGTATCTGATATCTCATGATTTTTAAATTAGTGCTAGATTTTGCTAGTCAAAATTAGTAACAAATGCCAAACACCTTATCTTATCTTGGCATGGAAGTTAAAAAGAAAGCCAGCCAAGTATTGTTAGTCCCTTCAAAGGACAGCAGTCCTGGCAGCTGGCAAAGATGACCAGGATGCACTTGTCCACTTCGGGACCTGATTTTACAAAACTGCCTGGTGTTAATTATCAGAGAAACCAGGGCCAGTGTCACTCAGTACCTGTAGCTCCTCCCAGCACCTCTACCCTGCCCCAACCCTAAACTCTCCAGCACAGAGATGGCTTCTCTTCCTCTCCTCTGATCCCTACACCCTCACCCATTTTGGCTACCAGTCTTTTGGTATCTTGGTCTCCTGGCTCGCTCATGGCCTCTTGGATCTTGTTTCCTTTCTCTTCCCCTCTCACCATCCCAGGAACCTCAGATGCCTCTGGCTATTCTCTCCTTCATATCCACAGGAAACCTTCTCCTCCGCCATACCTAGGACCACTTATGTCCTCAATTTTCATTCAGCTAGCATATATGGAAAAGTCACGTCCTTTGGTCCATTCCAAACTATGCTTAGAAGAGTATCATGTACGCAAGATGACTCAGCAGCTGAGGACACTTGTTGAGTTTGATACCCATCTCCTCAACCCCTTGTCCCTGACCCACAAAGTAGAAGGTCAGAACTGACTCCTGCAGGTTGTCCTCTGACCTCTACACCCACACCATGGTGGAGGCATAACCACACATATACACGTAAATAAATGAATGAAAAAACTTAAAAGATGGTATCTCCCGTCTACCATATCCTATGTGCATGAATAACTACAAAACTTAGGAGATGTAAGGAGGGTTTTAACGGTAACTAGGCTGGAGCAAACAGGATATTGCCAACCATCCAGTCAACCTGAACTCATGAGCATTCCCCGAGGTCCCTCTGATGAAGTGGCCAGATGTTCTCTCAGAAAGTGAAAGACTGACTGAGCAAAAGTGGAAGTCTTTCACGCAGAGGTTCTGGAGCTTGTCCAAGTCAGTCTATCATGTAGTGGTAAAAGATTACATACAGGGCTGGGGAGATGGCTCAGTCAGTAAAATGCTTGTTCTGACTTCAATCCCCAGTACCCACATAAAACTGGCACTGGGAAGGTGAGGATGGGAGGATGCTAGGGCTCACTGGCCAGCCAGAGGAGTCTAATCAGCCAGCTTCAGGCCAACCCTATCTCAAAATTAATAAGAGTGGACAGAAGCTGAGTAACGCTTGGCGTTGTCCTCTGGCTTCCACACAGATGTGCATACACAAACACACTTGCAGGGGCACACATGCATGTACACATGTACATACACAAACACACACACACACACACACAGTCTACCAAACAAGGGAAAGAGTCTGAGACCCAGAGTCACCACAGAAAATACACAGAATCTATAAAGCCACTTTGAAAGACCAGGGCTGCAGGACTACAAACACTGGCTGGATTACACTATCCTTGCCACCAGCCCTCCTCAGGGACAGGCTGTAAGGCTTCAACAAGGACTCAGAACTCCCACTGTTCGAGGAAAGCAATCCAGTCTTCATGAACATACCAACTCCAGAAAGCAGTCAGTAAGTTTTCATGGCTGCCAACTGAGTTTCATAAAACAGATCATATTTCAACACATTCCCTCTCATAAATGTGTAGCATAACACTATGGCAGGGCAAGGCAGTGTGGGAGTTCCTCCATCTTGTAGCCATTTCAACTTTAACTAGAATTTGATCTCCCTGATGAAGAATCCCATGGAAAATTACCCAACTCCATTCTAGGATCTGAGGTCAAGATGTCCCAGCTAACTTAGCTTCTGCTAAACTGCTTGCTTCTGACAAGTCTCCTGGAGCTGCTGAGTGAGAGTAACAGAAGGTGGCTTTTGCCTTTAAAAGCCCCTTGATCTAAAGGCTCAGGGCTTCACTTATGTCTGAGTACCGGAGTGTAATCCCAGCAGCTGGAATAGTGACTATCATTGGCTGTCAACTGGGTCTGAGTGGCCATCTCTAATGGGCTCCTGGTAACTATACCTGATAAAGTATGCCACAGTTACCAGAAGGCATTATCCATTATCTGAACCACAGCTAAAACTGAAATTAATTTGGATATATCCAGGCTTTCAACACACACACACCTACTTTAAACTGCATGCTGATATTACCATCCACACCACACACACACACACACACACACATCTACTATAAACTGCTCTGAGGGAACTATGTAAAGAGAGAAAGATACCTTCCTTTAAAGTACATTCAAATTGCAAACCAACAGAATGTCAGGGTTTTTGCAGTGCTGGGAATCGAACCTCAGAGGCTCCTGCATGTTAGCACTCTCCCACTGAGCTCACTCCACCCTCTGGCTCACTTAGAAGGTTTTGTCTTTGGGGCAGTACTGTGGACTGCACCACATATACTAGGAAATTCCATTGACCTACATCTTCAGCCCTTTTTATTACTTTCTATTTTGAGACAGCATCTTCCTAACTAGCCCAGGTTGGCTTTGAGCTAAGTCTATGGCAAAGGCTAGCCATGAATTAGCAATCCCTGTGTCTCAACCTCCCTAATGGTTGACTGAAGGTCTACTCTACCAGGCCTGGCTCCACACTTAAAAGGATTTTAAATGCAACTAAGCAACGCACTAAACAAGACACACATTTTAATAAATCAAATCAATAATTCTTGTTACCTAAAATGACAGCTTTCAGTCAGGCTGTGGTGGCACATGCCTTTAATCCTAACAGAGGCAGGTAGATGTCTGTCTCAAAAAAACAGAAAAAAAGGAAGAATAGGAGGAAGGAAGGAAGAATAGGAGAAAGGAAGGAAGGAAGGAAGGAAAGAAGATAGGAAGGCAGGCAGGCAGGCTGCTTTCAGAAAATAGGCACTTGTCTCTTGTAATGTTCTGGGTCCTCAACTTCTTGGTCTCCGACCAAAATGACACTTGTTCATTTCTCATTAGAAAGGTTAAAGTCTAGACAGATGCCAATGAAAGAATAAAAAAGTTACAGATTATCTAGTCTAGTAGGAAACATTAATGTCCAAGCAAACAATAAATGTATATCTACATTTATACTTTTTCTTCCTTATTTAATGTCTGTTTCAAGTCATTACAGTTGGAATTCTTTAATACATCTTTTTTAACTTCCTTCAGAATTTTTACTTCCTTTAGAATTTTTACTTCCTTTAGAATTCATTTCTTACAAGAGGAGTTGATGGCACTGCACACAGTGAAGGCTCTGGCTGGATTCTTCACAGCTTGTACATGCTCACTCTGCACACTGCTTCAGATTGGTAATGGGAAGGCATGTGGGTTAAGAATCATAGTCTGGGATGGACTCCAGCATCTCTACTACCCAAAGGCTCATCTGTCATAGTGCCCTAGGTTGAGTCTCCTAAGCAATGCCTCCCTGTCTCTCATCCATTCCTCCAGTGATGCCAAGGCAGAGGATGCTCTGCAGTCTCTTCAGGAGCTGAACTCTGAGTGGTTCCACCTGTTCTTGTTCAGAGTGTACTTGTCCACCTGAGTTCCCTTCTCAGAAACAAGGATGTTGGGTGACCTGGGAACCAAGTGGGAACCATGCTAAGTATCCTGGGACCTCAGTGATATTGCTTAACACAATGTGTCCCTTTGCCTTTCCTTAACAAAATCTTGGGGGGGGGGATGGGAGGAGACATCAGGGGGTAATTATATGGCAGCAAAGGAAAAACAGAAGAGACAGGTCTGAGGTTAGCCAAATTCTCCCAGACTCTACTATCCTTGCCCCAACTGCAATGCCTCAGACCAAAGAGCTGAACACAGCATCCTGCTCAACCATATACCATACAGCTCAGGAACGCAGCCCCAACACGTACAGAACCCAGGCCTCGATCTTACCATCAACTCATTTCCCTCAGGATACCTTTATCAAATCACACCAAAGACTACTGTCAAACTGAGGACTGGACAGAAAACACACACACACACACACACACACACACACACACGGTTCTGACTGTCCCAGACCAGCAGTGTAACCCAAGAAAGACAGTTCACCTAGATGTGGAATGATGCCACCTCTTTCCACCTTCCCAAGTCTGTCAGGAGAACAGAAACACCGCCTCCACACACTGCCAGGTCACACACCCAACCTTTGGGAGTATTAAGATTACTTTGCTAATGTCACAATGTTTCTAGGAAGCAAATCTTTCTGTGTCTTAGAAGAGTATCTTCTCTGCAGATGCCTCAAAATGGCAAATCCTGTGCCCACAGTTGATCTACACAACACACATACACACATACACACACACACACACACACACACAATCATTGACTCTTCACAAGAACCCAGAGAATCACCATGCTCCTATTACACTAAGGAAACTGAGGCACAGGAAATGAAGTGCTACGTCCTTCGGAGCAGCCTGAGCTCTCTGGCACTGTGTCAGGCTGGCTCTTTCTAAGCCCCGAATGATGAAAATTGAGTCACTTGTGCTCCATGGAGACACCCTATGACAAATCTGCTGAGCTCTAGTGTGCACCCTTGTGAATCTACAGAGGACCCAAGCAGGAAAGGGCTCTTTGGGTTTTTTTCTTCTTTTGTTTTCTTTTTTGTTTTTTTGGGTTTTTTTTTGGTTTGGGTTTTTTGTTTGTTTGTTTTTCAAGACAGGATTTTTCTGTATAGCTTGGCTGTCCTGGAACTCTCTTTATAGACCAGGCTGGCCTTGAACTCAGAGACCCACCTGCTTTTGCCTCCTGAGTGCTGGGATTAAAAGTGTGTGCCCACACGTCCAGCAAGCATTTTTATTTTTAACAAATTTACAAATATCACCATTAAAGACACTGAGTAACTTCCCTCCAGCTGTAATGTGCATTTGTAACATAACAAAGAAGAGAAAAGGAAGCAAGCACAGTAGCACACGCCTGCCATCCTAACACCTAGAGTGCAGTGAGTTTAAAGACACTCTGTCCCAGTTAGTGAGACCTGCATTATAAGTGAATAAATAAACAGGAAAATATATAAATCCAGGACTTCTGCCTGGCAGCCTCTCTGAGCGTCAGAGACAACCCACGGCACCCGACTTGTGGCAGCCTTAGCTGCTCATGCCAGTGTGGGGAGACACCCAGCTTAGGCCCACTGACCAAGGAGCCTAGGATGGAGTAGAGACAGAGACCCTCTAGCACATACTGGGCATGGCTAGAGGAAAAGAACGATCCTCCAGAGGCAAAAACCTGCTTACAGGTTAATGGCCATGTCATGTCACAGAACTCAGGGTATCTCTTCAAAATGTGGCTGTGTGTCTCAAGAGAAATAATGAGTCCGTAAGATAAACGTCACCCAAGCATGGAGACCAGAGTTCGATCCTCAGAACCACATTAAAAGTCAGGTGCCAGTCTATAATCCCAGTGTTGGGGAAGGTGGAGACAGGAGGAAAGCTGGGGTTCACTGGCAACCTAGTCTAGCCTTAATCAGTGACACCCCCCCAGAACAGAAAGAGACCAGCCTTTAAAAGAAGATGGTGAACAGGTCTGGAGGAAGCACACTCAAGGTTGACATCTATCCTGAACACAGGCATGTACCCCGCCACATACCCACACACATACACACACACACACAAGCATGCACATGCACACATCCATACACCCATATACACAAGAGAAAAGAAAAAAAGAAGAAGAAGAAAGAATTAACCATGAACATGAAGGCCAGGCCGGCATCTGCTAGGATTTAATGGGCCTTCCTGAGTTGGCAAGGGAACTAAAATCGTTGTTCTCACAGGAAACCTGGAAAAGCAAATCCCAAATGACCAAGGTTGCTACAAAAAGAACTTTGAAGCCTACAGTTTGTGAACCAGGGCTGCCCAACAAGGCTGTTAAGTGCTTGGAATCTCGTTCACAAGGGGCCTGTGCAAGTCCCCCAAACCACAGGCAGTAAAATCCTGAACTAACATGCTTAATCCCTAACTACTGTTGGTTTTACGTCATTTGCTCCAGCTTTGGACCAGATGTCATTAAAGGTTTCTGATCGTGGTGGGGCCTGCCACAAGGTTGCTCTAGCAGAGCATGACTGAGACCTTTCCAGAGGGACTGAAGCCTCCTCTCCATCTAGCGTGGCCTCCTGGCTGCAGCGACTGCTCTTTAAAACACAGGACCATGAGAGGCTCCCTTGGCTCAGACATTCTTGTTATATGACTGTGGTCAAATGGACAGATTCCTCTGGGACTCACTGTCCTCAACATGAATGACAAAGAAATATGAAGGAACAGTTTCTAGGTTTTAACATTCCCTCTTTTCAGAAGACAACAGGAAGGTGTGGCAAGGCTGATTAAGCCCTGCCCATGCTTAAAGCTCAACACCTGGCAAGCATTAAACACAGAACACATGGAAGCAGTGTCAGGCGCCACTGTGCTGGATAACTGCCACCCTCATGACAACTCCACCAGGAGTTAGCCCATTTCCCAGGTCAAGAAAGAGACGGTCACGATTCACCTGGCCAAGGACACGAGGTTTTCAAATGTTTAGTTTTAGACTGGACTCAAGCCTTAGAAGCTGATGAGAATCAGTTTTAACCACTGAGCTACCCTGATGAGAGCCTCTCTAGCTAAGGGCTTAAAGTCTTTAATCAGCACTTGTTAATGAGAATACTTAAATGTGTAAAGTACTTTCAGACACACTCCTTCTGTATTCTTCACCAGTTCTTGAAGAAGATAAAACTACATCTCTATTTTTTGAAAATAATGTTGATTAGGACTGGGGGGGGGGGCAGTTGATAAACTGCCTACCATGCAAGCATAAGGACCTGAGTTCTAGTCCCGAACATCCAAGTAAGAGCAGAAAAACACAGCCTGTTGCTGTATTGCTAGCACTGGGGAAGACAGATCACTGAAGCTTGCTACAATCTAACCACGGGCTCCAAATTCAGTGAGAGTCAAAGAGTAAGCAAGGGTGTGATGGCTTTCATTTGTACATTCTTTATAATAAAGTTTTAGGGCTGGAGGGAGATGGCCCAGCAGTCAAGAGCACTTTGCTTTTACAGAGGACCAGAGTTTGACTCCCAACACTCACTAGGCAGCTAACAACCAACCATCTGTGGCTCCAATCCCAGTGAATCTAAATCTGACGCCCTCTTTTAACCTGGCCCTCAGATGTTGCACAGACACACACGGGAACAAAACACTCATACACGTACAGGAACAAAACACTCATACACGTAAAATTTTAAAATCTAAACAAGAAATTTTTAAATTAAAAAAAATAAGATTTTAATGAATTTTAAAAGAATAGTGTGATTGGGGACACCCTAATATAGATAGACCTCTGGTGTGTGCGTGCACGCACACACACACACACACGCACACACACACACACCAAACTGACTAGTTTTTATTTGCTTGTTTCTTTTATTAGTATTTACTCACTATACAAAAAAAAATGAGCACCATCACATTATCATGTATGTATACCATGTGCTTTTACTTATTCAAGCCCCTCTTGGCCCCTGCTGGTCCCCAACCCTCACTATGGCCCCCTCCCCCTTCTCAAACATGCCCCCTCTATTCTCAAGATTCTGGATATAAGAGGAAAACAAGCAATATTATCTTTTGAGCCTGATTTATTTTGCTTACCATGATCTCCAGTTCCATCCATTTTCCTGCAAATGACACCTTGTTCTCCCTGGTGGCTGGATACGACACCATTATGTATATCCATCACGTTTTATTGATAGACATCTAAGCTGATTCATACCTTGGGTATCATAAATAGTACAGCAGTAAACACGGGTGTGCAGGTGTCTTTGCTGTACATGGATGTGAACTCCCTGAAGTAGAAATCAAGAGTGGTACAGCTGTATCCATGCTAGTTCCATTTCATGGGGGTTTTTTTAGGGATTGCTTTAATATTCTCTTTATATAGTCCATGTGTTTATGGCTATGCCTGCATGTACATATTTGTACCACATGCATGCAGAAGCCTGCAGAGGAAAGAAAAGGAGTTGGCTACCCTGGAACTGAAATCAGAGATGGGGGTAAACCACCATGGAATGCTGGGAACCAAACCCAGGTCCTCTGCAAGAGCAGTAAGTGCTCCTAACTACTGAGCCTTCTTGCCTCCTTGGTTTTTGAGGACCCTCCACAGGACTTCCATAATGGCTGCACTAATTCGCATTCCCACCAGCACTGTATGACTAATGGTTCCCTTCTCCCCAAAGCTAGACAAGCATTTGCTGTTTGATTTCTTGTTAGTTAAAGGGTTTCATTATATATAGCTTGGGCTGGCCCGAAACATGCAATGTAGCCCAAGCTAGGCTCAAACTCCTGCCGAAGCCTCCTGAGTGCTGAGCCTAAAGGCATGTGTCACCACACCAGATTTCATTTACCAGTGTTTTATCTGCTATTTGGTTTGATGGAATTTTTGTCCACCTCCTCCAGAATTCCTTCTAAGTCATTTGACTTACAGATGTCATATAAAGCTGGCTGGGAAAAAAAAGACAGCAAATCAACTAACACTGCACAAGTATGGGACCACCTCATGGTAGATCCAAGATAACAGGTGAAAGTGCAGAGTCTCAGGGCAAGAAAGAGAAGGCAGATAAGCAAGGGAGTTTATCGAACTAATCTGGTGCTAGACCTGTAAGGCACACGCACACACACATACACACACACAAAATCAGGAAAGTCCCTGTCTAGCCACTCTCATGAGCTAGTCAAGGAGGAAGAAACTTAAACCTGGGGAGAGCAGAGCACTTCCTCTTTTTTCAAAGAGGGTAACAGTCCTAGGTCCCTGGTGGGTCATTAAAAACATAGCTACTACTCAACTCCATATACAGAATGCTTCTTCCTGTCTATGCATGCCTATGCTAAAGTGTAATTTCCGAATGAAGCACAGCAGGACATAAACAGTAACTATTAGAGGTTGGGAAGGTGGCGCCACAGTTAAGAGAACTTGCCACTGTTGCAGAGGACCTGAGTTTAGTTCCCAGCCCCCAACTCAGGCTCATAATGGATTGTAACAATGTCACCTCTGGCCTCCTTAGGAGCCTGCACTTACCCATACACAGACACACACAAATACACGTCATTAAAATATGAATAATTATGAAAAATTAATAATAAAAATACTGTAATAAATGTGGTCTTTTGTCGGGTATATACGCACGTATGTGTGCTTGCACATGTAGACACCAGAGGTACTATTCTGTGCCACCCCCAACACACCCCCTTTACAAGACAGTCTCTCGTTGTCCTGGAATTCATCGAGTAGGCAGGTCCAGCTGGCAAGGGACCTTCGGGGATCCAATTGTCTTTGCTTCTCCAGAGTTAGGATTAAGAAAATCATTCTACCCAGGTTTTTTCAAACATAATAAAGATATAAAAACAAGAAAACAGAACTATCTTCCCAGCCTTATCTCTTCAGGCAATGTCTGTCTCTATCGCACGCACGCACGCACGCACACACGCAAGCATGCATGCATACCCACGTAGTATCCTACTGTTCTGTACTCACCCTCCTAGTGCTGATATAAGATGACACAATGCCCATACAACCGGACAAAGAGAGGCAGGTGATAAAGGCCTGCTGATGGCAACTCGACTCACACTACTACATAAGGGATACCTGATCGCTGATGCTACACTGTATCAGTTCACCAGATTACCAAAAAGACTACTAAGTGATCTACGGGCTGGTAGCATATAACGCATAGATACATTAGGCAGAGAGATGACTCAGAGCCTAGCCAGGATGAACTAGAATGGGGTTTGTTTGATTTGATCATGCTACTCAGAGAACAACACACAATTTAAAACCTGCGACTTGTTTATTTCTGGTATTTTCCATTTAGTATTTTTGGACAACAGCTGAGCACAGGTTAACAAAAACCATGGAAGCAGGGTCTCTGTGAGGGACGGCTACTACACACAAAGGGAAAAAAATAATGAAATACAAAAATGCGTGAGGAAATGACACTAACTCGGAACGACATAGGATTGGATGCTGCAATGCTAAGGCTGGCAGGGAGGCAGCTTGCTTCGGGCAAGCCGGTGACAGCACAGAATATGAACTGGACATGCAGAATTCCATAGGCCAATGCAGAGTGGGAACATGTGACCAAAGACATAGAAAAGCAAACGAAAGCAGTCTAAGAGAGGCCAGGCAGGCAGTCTATTGATAGAGCAACTTTGAATTGGTCTCTGTGGTCTACAGAGACCAAGTACATTAAGTCAAAACTATACTAAACTTCTGTACCAGGTCAGGAATACTGACACTGTATGACCGCACCACACCACATAAACACCAAAAGTATGGAAGAGTCTCAGTGGAGCACATAACATACCAAATGCATGGTGCTCATGGGGTCTGCAGTCAAGAGCATGGCCATATGGGAAGCTGGAGAATAGAAAAGTGGGCACAGGAGGGCATGCTGGGAAAACATCAGAGCTCTGCGACAGGCTCACACCCTTTTCATCTCATGCTCTCTTTAGGGCCCATGCAACAGAGGGAGCAAGGGAAACCTGGGAGGAAAGACAACCTCAAGGAAAATCCCAGGATTGACTTCCAACTGCCTCAGTGCAGTGCACTGCCCTCAAGTCCCTTAAGCTCACTTGCCTATGCCAAAAGCATACAGATACAAAGCAATTAATTTCTAATTAAGGAAAAAAAATCCCGACATTGGGAAAGAGAAGCAGAGAGGTCACAACTGAAGGCCAGTCTGGACCACATATCAAGTTCAAGGCTATAGAGAGAGTTCAAGGCTGGCCCCAAGCCACATAAGGAGACCCTGTCTTAAGAAAGAAAAAAGAAGAAGATATGGAGGGGGAGGGGAAAGGAGGGGAGGTAGGAAAAAATTTCTGCTATGAAAATCAACATTGTTATTCTGATTGTTTTTTTCTTTGCCTGCCCTGAGGTTTACACCTTCCTTATTTAGCCAGCAGAGGAAGCTACAGCTCAAGCAAACTGAATACACAGAACTCTAATCAAAAATAAATTTCCCAGTTCAGTAGTTAAGAACATTTGCTCTTGCAGAGGACCGGGATTCACATCTCAGAATCCACATGACACCTCACAGTCACCTCTATCTACAGTTCTTCAGGCACCCAAGCCCTTTCTTCTGACTTCCATGGACAAGAGGCACACACAGCACACATGCTTGTATTCAGGCCAAAAGCTAACATGCATAAGAATATTTTAAAAATTAGAACACACTTCTCTTTTCTTCAAATCCTGGATCATGCAAAAGCTGCCCAGTTCTCACAACTGAGGACTTTCTTCTGTTCGTGTAGGCAAGCTCACTTTCTGTTCAGCTGCTCTGTGGTTTCCAAACGCATTGTTTCTTACTGTGGCATATGGAAGCAGGCCCATGGACTCTCAAAATAAGAGGAAGAACACAGAAGAATGCTTTGTGCTTCAGTCTACTCTGATAGACAGAGCTTTCCTAAAGTAAGTCTAAGTTGGAATTCTGTTTTTTTCTTTTCTTTCTTGTAGTGTTTTGTTTGTTTTAATTTTGTTAAGCAATTCTCATTGATTATAATAATGATAATAAAAAAAAACCTTTAGTATAGCAATGTTCTGTCACAAAAGAAAGAAAGAAAGAAAGAAAGAAAGAAAGAAAGAAAGAAAGAAAGAAAGAAAGAAAGAAA
>NW_021620801.1:2665887-2677923 GCF_004785775.1 Grammomys surdaster | reverse complement strand
AAAGAAAGAAAGAAAGAAAGAAAGAAAGAAAGAAAGAAAGAAAGAAAACTTTGCTGCTGGGGAGATGGCTGTCACGTATGAGGACCTGAGTTCAATCCCCGATTCCTACTTAAAAGCCTGAAACAAGAAGGTAGGGGTAAGAGTCACAAAAAGGCAGATTCTGCAGCTCATTGGCCAGGGGGTGAGCTCAGTGGGAGACCCTGTCTCAAAAGGTGAAGAGCTATAGAAGAAAACACAGCAGCAGCATCCTCTGGCTTCTACAAGTATACACATACTCAAATATAAACGTGTGCACTCAGACATACACAGGTGTGTGCGCACGCACACACATACACACACACACACAAATAAACAATCAGCTTTCATGCAACACAACAGTAGCAGTTAACAGAAGCTAGGCTTCCCATGAGCTGTGCTATCTCACTAAATAAAGTACTCAAGCTATGGAAATATAGTTAGGTTGTACAACTTACAGACTTAAGTTTTTGTTGTTTTTGTGTTCTGCAGACAGGGCCTCATTCTAGAACCCAGGCTGGCCCTGGTCCCCTGATAAACAGGTGTGTAAGACCAGCTGGCTATTAAACTTTTATAATCTATTATAACTTTATGACCTCACCGCTGCATTTAACACCAACCTGCTGTAATCCCAACAACTGACATGATCAGGAAGGACTCATAAATTGTGAACCACCTAACCAAAGCTAATCTCTCTCTAAAAGTAAATATAGTTTTCCAAAGGGCTAAGTCAAAAGTGTAAATGGCACAAGTCTTGTGTCTTGACTAATGGACTCTTAGTTAGGGTTTCATTGCTGTGAAGAGATACCATGACCAAGCCAACTGTTAGAAAGGCAAACATGTAATTACTCCCAAGGCTGGGTAGAGTTGGCATGTATGCTGCGCTGGCCATGATAAAGATGAATATAGAGAGGCCTCAGCAAGGAAAAAACATGACCTCTGAGAGGCATCTATCCTGCCTTTAAATCCTGATAGCACCCTTGCTTCAGCAACTCAGGAATATTCTTAATTAACACTTGAAATAAAAAACTGTCCAATGGTTGGATGTGAGGCAAATTTTAGCTTAACAAGAACTAGCAAAAATTAAATCCAGTGTTACCAGGACTCAACAAAATCTCCAGTTCAAAGACAAAGATCAACAGCTTTGGGCTTTGATGAGGAACTGGCTTCCTGGTCTATCCTTATATGTTATTGTTTTGGAAGCATGTGCATGCTACTGGCTTTTCAGTAGAGCAGTCTAACATGCAAGTTGGTTGGGCACAGGGAGGAGCACGGTTGGATGGACGTGATTTGGATCCACCCCAACCCCGACGTGTACTGAATCACAGTGCTTTTACAGCTTTAAGAGCAGATGTCCTCTGTGCCTTGACAAGGAAGAAATCAATCAGCAGTAGCAGAAAGTATAAATAGGAAGGGGAAGGGTATAGCTGGCATGGTCTGAATGGATGAGTATCTCCACTACGCACAGTGAACAAACCCGTTAGGATGACTACGTGAGCACAGCGGTGTATTACAGAGCATGGGTAACCCAACAGCACCAACTGATCGACCCTAATTAAATTCAGGGATCACACACAAAAGGTCATGGAATAAAAGGGGGAACTTACTGGGAAGAAGGGGTTGAGGCGGAGCAAAGGACAAATTAACACAATCTAAATACATTATATTCATGCGTAAAATTCCCTAAAATACATTAAAAATAAATAATTTTAAGTGACTAAAAAAATATCATCAATAACAAACAAATCAATTCAATACCAGAAAAGCAATTTATAACTAGGTATTTCCACAAAAGAACACAAGTTTTTGGGGTTTTTGTTGTTGCTGTTGTTGTCTTTTTTTTTTTTTTTTTTTTGAGATAGGATTTTTCTCTGTGTAGCCCTGGCTTTCCTGGAATTCTCACTATAGACAAGGCTGGCCTTGAACTCACAGAGACAGAGCCTCTGCCTCCCAAGTCCTGAGATTAAAGGCGTCACCACTGACCAGCATTGTGAAAGAACACTATGTTTGAGAAAACACACATGACAGGGCCTGGTAGCATATGACTTTGATCCCAGAACTCATAAGGGAAGGCAGAGGTAGGGAGATCTGAGTTCAAGCCCAAGCTGGTCTACAAAATGAGTTCCAGGGCAGCCAGGGCTACAAGAGGAAACCATGTCTGGAGAGACGGGGGACGGGGGATGTGGATTGAAATACTTCACTATAATTTAACAGTAAAAAATCTTCATGGCCAAAATTATGGCACAGAGCATGTTATCAAAACCAGGTTCCACTACCAAGGTCTGTGTGGATTCCAACGGCTAAAATATGCTCATATCCAAGGACTCTGCAGCTACGTGGGGGTGGGGAGGGGTGGTAGGGTGGGTAGAGGAAATCAGCTTGCTGCAGAGAAGTCTGCCCCCAGGTCTTGAATCTTCACAGACACTGAAGAGAGGTAGAGTTAGGCAGGCAGAACGACAGTCCTACCCACTGACAAGTCCTCAAACAACAGATCATAAAAGCTCTGGGCTCTGTCACCCCGGTAAAGAAGAAGTGGCGTGAGAGAGGGGTCTGTCACCTGCTGTAAGGTAGGAGTGGGGTGAGAGGATGTGACCGGGGACAGACCTAAATACCCTCTCTTCTTTCAATGACAGGTTCTCCCTCCTCATCCTGGATTCATCTTTCCGACTAGAAAATGCTTCGTGGTCATGTCTACCCACATCCAACCCTGCAAGCCCCGGCAGGCATCCTCCCTCTCCTGTAGGATGCCTCTGAAGGCTGCACACAGTGCCTGGGGCTGTCTGGACACTCACTTGACCCATGGGGCGTCGGTGGCTTCCTGAATCCTCTGCTTTGCTTTTCAAGCCTTATATTTTGCAGCTTCACTTCCTGGGGCATGCTGGGAGGGGTAAGGGGATGGGGGTGGGGGAGAGTGGGGGTAGGGGGGGAAGGTGGCACAAGTGTAGAGCACTTGCCTAGCATATTCAAGCCCTGAACCTTTCCACCAAGTCTCACACATGCTCACAGCTCTCCACCACCTTGTGATGAGCCCAAACCCTCTTTCCACTTTCAGTTTTGAGACAAGCTCTTAACTAAGATGCCGGACTGGCTCTGAACTCACTTTGAAGTTCAAGCAGGCCTTGAAACCGTAATCCACCTCTCTCAGTACCATGTAGCTGGGATCACAGGCCGGTTTCATCGGGTCCAGCCTCAATGAGTATTTATGCCACATGGTTAGACAATCTCTCCATTCCCCCATTTAGTCTTGGTAAGACAATGATAATGACAGACTCCACCACTTGGTCACAAGACAGAATTTTTTTTTTCAGGCATGGTCTCATGTAGCTCAGGCTGACCTCAAACTCACCATGTATAGATGGATAACCCTCAACTACTAACCTTCCTATACCCCTCAAGTGCTGGGATTACAGGCCCGTGCCAACAGGCCTGGCTAAACAATATTAATTTCCAAAGTCCTGTGTATGGATTTTTTTTTTCTAGAGCCTCACGCAGGCAGCCACTCTCAGACTTCTTTTCTTTTGAATCCTCTTTATTCAGTCATACAAACACCCTTTTGAACGTCTCCATCTGAACCGATGCTATGTGATAAATCAACACTAGAGGGGATGGGGGTGCTTCACTGATGTGCCTTTGTATATTTCTTCCCATCAGACTCAATGTTGTGCTTCCGTTTATACTTATGATGGTCATTATGTGCTCTTGTTATGAGCAGCCTCAAGTCCATGAGAATCAGCCCCTGCGTTTGTGCTACATGTATCCAAAAAACCCTCTTACTCATCTTGCAAGATAAACTGTTTTTGTTTTCTTTTGTTTTGTTTTAGTTTGCTTTGTTTATCTCCCATCCCTTCCTCAGACCAGAGTGGAAACTTCATAAGAACAGGTGAAGGGATGAAGATCTATGAAATGAACCTTCAAGAAGCCTTCCCAATCCATGGCTGTCCTCTGCCCAACAGGCTTTGGTCAGAACACAAACACTAGAGAGAAGCCTTCAGGACCCAGATCACTGGTCCGTGGCTCACTAGGGGTATGATTCTGAGCATGTAACCCAGTTTCTCTCTACCTTGGGAATGATATTCCAACTGTGCTCCTGATACAGAATACTTCACAGTTAGCCAAGTAGGTACCATGCCCACATCAGCTCTAATCCCGTCTAGGACAGTAACACCTGTGCCACTATCCCCAGCTATTTCCCAATAAGCCTGCTTACAGACTGCCTGTCATGGCACAAGGCATCCTGTTTTGATTGAAATTCAGGGAAATGACAGCCTAAAAGTGAAATTAAGACAGTTTTGGTTTTGGTTTTTGTGAGAGTGGAGTGCCCCCATTCAGGTGACTGTCCTCTACAAAGCAGCTCAGGGCCTCTCGTCTTTGACTTTACATCTCTGTTCAGTTGGGCTGTGCGGCCCAAGCGTGTGGTTGTGTCTGTAGAGGTGGCCGCTGGAAAAGCTCAATTTTACAAGACACAGTAACACATATCTTAACAGAGAGAAAAGACCCCACTACCCAGACAAATTTATGAAAAGGATCTTCATATTCCATCCTTAGGTGTGTGAGCCCTGGAGAAATCACTATCGGTATGGGATTTATTATTACCAAAGGTTCACCAACTCCCTGAACTCCTTATGTGTAGGAAATGTCAACACCACCCACTGAATTGTCTTTTGTTTTGCTTTGTTGCTTTCCCAAGTAAAGAATAAGGCTCAATGTAATATACTCTTTGGGGGGTGTGGGGGGGTGTGGGCATGAGGAATGAGTCAGAGCTTCAACCTGTAACCGAGGCTGCCCTGGAATTCACTAACTACTAAGACTGGCCTCCAACTCCTGGGCTTACAGGCATAGCCCCCACGTCCAGCCCAAGCATTTCTGAAGAAAAGAGGAATACTCACATGTCTGACTCAGGTCAAAGTAAGCAATCCTTAACACATGTGAATATTAAAAATTTTTCATAAAACAACAGACTCTTTGGCTACCTTTTTTTTTCCTCTTTACAGTACTGCCGTAAGTGCCCACAAACGTAGCTGACACTCTTGCCTCTGCTGCCCCAAAATACTGTTTTAGGGTGAAGAATTAACATGAGGCCTCTTACTTTTAACTAGTTAAGGGTCTTAGGAACATTAAATATATGTAACACTCCTAACACCTGAACACCTGCAAAACACACGGCAGAGAGAAAGAACAGGAAGGACCCTTTACAAGCAGAGACCACTCACGGATGTAGTAACTGAAAGACGGACACCTCCCCTCCACTACTTGTAAACCAATGGTATTCTCAAAGAAATGCCAGCGCAGCACACATGCCAACTCTACCTAGCCTTGGGAGTAATCGTCAGCAACACTGAAGTGTTGGAACAACTCTGAGCCTGCTACTGAACTGCACGAACGTGCTAGCATCAGTCATTCTGGCTCCCATTTCTGCAGTACGCCGCCATTCTAACTGTGGCAGAAGGGAAGGAAAATGTAGGGTGACTTTTTAAGGTTAATGATTCAGGCAACTCCTAGAAAAAAACTTCTACTTGAGAAGCTGTAACTATGAGGTCCCATCAAGAGCCTCTCCAGCTGTTGAAAACTGAGTTCTGGAATTTCCCCTCTCCATACCCATTCCTGACAATCCTTAAACTCAAGTATCACCGTTTAATGACCCCAGAGGAGGGCTTCTGGCCTCCAATTAATTCAGAACTCCGCCTAAATTCTCAATTGGCCTCCTGATAAATGTTTATGGAATTAACTAGAAACCTAGCCTCCAAAGGCCACAGCTGGCTCCCCTGCCCCGCCCCCTAGTCTTCCTTTATAAGAAGCTGAAGGACCCTGATCTGAAAGTCAAGCAATTCAGAACCCTACGAGACCTGATGCACATCAGAAGAGGCAATGACCGTCGTGAGGTCTAGGCAGTGGCTCAAAAATGGGGCACCCACTGCCCCGGGAAACGCTAGGCGCTTGCTGGGGTACAAACCGTCCCGCAAAGAGCGGAACCGGATGGTCGGAAACTAAGTCCGATCTGCAAGGATTCCCAAGGCCCCAACCCTCTTCCACCACCCTCCTTCCTGTTTATGGATCCACTCCCACAACTACTAAAGGGAAAGCAGACATCTCCGAAATATGTCAACACATGACACAACTTGAAGAAGCCGGCTGCTCTTTGGCGCGGGTTACAACTTGCCGGGCTCACACTGGCAAACAGGCTCACTTTAATTACTTTTCATTTACTACGCCACGCTTCCCCTCCAGGGCCCCCGCAAAGGCCGGGTTAGTGAGAACCGGGGAGCCCCGGTGGAGGGAACCAAAATGTGTGGGCGGAGAGGCAGACACCAGCCTCTGCTCGCACAGGCGCAGAATCAAGGCTGGCACCGCCTCTCTGGCTGCAGCAAGCCACGGTCGCGCGGCGCGGTGGCCGGGGCCGCGACACTACGCGGAGAGGATAGGGCTGGCCACCTTTGTCTGGCCTTCCCCACCCACCAGGACGCAGAATGCTTCCATATAGAGGTCCATGACCTGGTTCACGTTCCGGACTTGCTCCAGGTCGCCTGAGAGCCCCCACTTCCCGCGCGCCAGGCACCGCTCCTGGGCGCATCCCAGCGCTCCCGCACCACGATCGCAAGTCGCCGGGCCAAGCGGGCCACCGTGCCCGCTACAACCACCGCTCGCGTTGCAGAATCCGCTCCGGCCGAGCCAACCTAACAACACACTCGGGCCCGGCGGGAAGGCGCGACAGCCTGGCACACGCGTGGCTAGCCCCAGCCGTGTCTCACCTGCCTGAACCGTGTCCGAGAGATCATGTCCCGGGGTCGCAGTCCTGGGAAACTCCTTCAGCTTCCTGGCGCTCAGGTTCAAGCCCCCAGAGTTGGCCGCCTCCTCCAGCGCGCGCTCCAAACCACGGTTCAAGGGCAGGTTGAAGCCCGCGCCGCCCGTGCCTCCGTGGTGCTGGTGGTGCTGGTGGAGATGCGGGTGCAGGGCGGTTACCGAGAGGGCTGGCGCGAAAGCTTGGGGTTCGCTTCCCGACGTCGCCATCTTCTCCCGGTCCCCCGCCCCTCCGCTCCTGCGTGGGGTCACAGGTTTCCCCGGCGGCCCCGAGTCCCCGCAGCGCTCCCTGGAAAGCCGCGGGACTGCGGGAGGGGCGGCGGGCGGCGCAGAGTTGAAGGCAGCAGCTCGATCGTCAACGTTTCCAGCCGGGAAAGCCGAGGGCTGCGGCGGCGGCGGCGCGCCTGTGTCTGCTCGTGCCCGCGCCTCCGCCCGCTGCTCCTCCTCCGCAGCTTCTCAGCGCTCCACCCCCGAAGCTGGCTGGAACTGGATGCGCATTCTGGGTGACTTTCACTCCCGACCCGACCCCTTGGGGTTTACACATCTGCGGGCCAGGGTATTTTGTGGGTTTAGTTTTTGTCCGTTAGGTTTTTTTTTTTTAACCCGTTTATGAAAACCCAGGCAAGGCAGGAGACGAGATTTGGAATACAAGGTCACAAGGAGGAGAGTGGTTCTGGCTGATTGACCCAGAGTTCCCCCTAAAAGGCAGTGTTTCCACTGTGGGTTTACCGTCACTGACGCCCCCTGGCATTTAGGTGCTTACCACACAAATTCATTGAATCCAGGAAGTTTGTGAGTGGAAAAATTGCTTCCTTCAGTTGAGAGAGGAAGTTAAACTGAGCCGAGATCACCCCTGCAAACATGGTACGGAATTCGAACCCACATCCCACAGTCGCCAAAATTTTGCACCTTCACTGTAGACCACAGGGACCAGACTTAAGTGCAAATAGACAAGTCTAGAAGAAGGGCTTTGAGAAAGGGTGATTTTTCATGATAAAATACATTGTCAAGAGGGAGAAGACTGAGTCCCAAATTATTACTCCAAGAGCTAGACCGCCAAAGACCTAAGGATCCAAAAGGTTTGTCTTAAACCCAAGCTTAGGTGCTATGAATTTTTCAGTGTGCCCCTTCTTATCCATGTGGGGCATAGGAACTGAACTGATTGCAAACAAACGTTCTGCCACGGGGTGACCTACAGTGGGCGCCTGAGCCAGGGGCTTGCACACCATGGAAGAACCAAGGGATCTGTGTCACCTAAAGGCCACCCAGCTGGAAGACTGATAAAGTGCCACTCCCTTCCCACACCTTAACAGTCAACTCCTTGGGACCCAAAGCTTGATAGTCTCTATGGAGTGACTTGGCTTTGGGAAATGAGGCTGGAGTGATGTACGGACAGGTTACAACTTTATGATATACACAGTAATGCAGACCTGATAGTCTAGCCAGCCACGTGTACCTAGTGACTAAATGGCCTCAGTACTATGTATGACATGGTCTATGTCACTTGCATGGACTTCTTTGCTACAGGGCTACCCCTTAATTCCTGAGATTTCAGGCTGATAACAAATCCTACTTATCCCGGAAGAAACAGGTGCCACCTAGTGGTGTGCGGCCCTCACCCCCACCCTCCTCTCTGGCTCCACTCCCTTCAAGTCTTGCAAAGCTTTCATAAACTGTGCCTTAAGCTTAGGGTTTTGTTGTTGCTGTTGTTTTATTGTTTTGTTTTTGTTTTTGTTTTTGTTTCTCCCTGTTCTGTAGGCGGTCTCTTCGCTCCATTGCTTCCTTTGTGGTGTAGAAGCATTTGGATTTCATTCAATCTTGCTTTGTCAGTTCTTGCTATCATTTCCTGTGGGCTTAGGGCTCTTTTCAGAGAATCCTTCCCAATTCCTGTATCATGAGGGGTTTCTCCCGTCTTCCTTTGATAGTTTAAGGTTTTCGAGTCTTACATGAAGAGCTTTGATCCATTCTGAGTTGATTTTTGGGCAGGGTGAAAGACAGAGATCCAGGTTAATTCTTCTACATGTAGAATCTAGTTTTTCAGCTTGGTGTGCCAGAGACTCTCTTTTCTCCAGTGTGTGCTTTGGGTACCTGGTGAGGCAGCTGTAGGTGGAGCTGCACTGATTCATTCCTGCATCTTCTGCTCCTCTGAGTTACATAGTTTTGTGGCAATACCATGCTGTGTTTCTTCCTGCAGCGCTGTGATACTTAGAATCTTGTATTGTGATTCCTCCAGCCATTACCTTTTTGTTCAGGATTGCTTTGACTACCCAGCATCTTTTGAAGTTTAGGTTATC
Organism: Grammomys surdaster; assembly: GCF_004785775.1. NCBI lineage: Eukaryota > Metazoa > Chordata > Mammalia > Rodentia > Muridae > Grammomys > Grammomys surdaster. Next base: position 2,668,819 of record NW_021620801.1, on the reverse strand, counting down.
AATATCTAGAATGTTAAAAGAATGAATGAAAAATATTAAACACCCAAGAAACCAATCCAATCAACAAATGGGCAAATGAAATGAACAGACACTTCTCAAAAGATAAAGTACAAATAAAAAAAATTCAGAATATGTTCAAAGTTCTTAGTCAGGGGGAGCTGTAATCAAAACTGCAATGAGAAATCTCATCTCATGGCTAGCATTAAAACAGCATCAAATACTGATGAGAATGCAGGACAGGAGGAAGCCTTAGGCCTCTTTAGGGATAGTATCAACTAGTATAGCCACTGTGGAAATCAGTGTGAAGGTCTTCAAAAACTAAAATAAAAGTAGAACCACGTTCTGATGTTATAGATTGTCATGGAATACTGAAAGATGATAGAGACAGAATGCCAGGTGCAGAAAACAAAAAACAAACAAGCAAACAAACAAAACAGGACATCCGTATAAAGAGTTCTGATCCAGCTGTAGCCTTCCTGAGAATATACCCAGAGAAGCCTAAGTCAATGCACTACAAATATACCCATATCTGAAGCACTACGGGAAAATTATAGAATCAGCCTAGGCATCTGAATAAAGAATAGGCAGTATGTATACACAGCAGAGTTTTGTTCAGTCATAAGGAAGAAGGAAATTGTGTCATTTGCAAGGAAATCCATAGATCCAGAGATCAGCATACTGTGCAATATATGCCAGACGCAGGAAGACAAATACTGTAACACAGGGAATTGATGACCATGAAAGGGGGCTGTCTGGGAAGAGAAGGGGGACTATTTGATGGGACACCAGAGAAGATAATGAGAGCAGATATGATAAAAGAACACAGCTAACTTTAACAAAAATGTCATTATAAAAACCTACAACTTTATCCAATGAATATGCACTGCCTTACTTTGCTTTCTATTGCTGTGATAAACACCATGACAAAAAAGCAATTTAAGGAGAAAAGGCTTAACCTTAGAGCTCACTCATCATGAAAAGAGGTCAGAGGAGAGGCAGGAGCTGAAGTAGTCCTTGGAGGAATGCTTCTTACTGGCTTGCTCCTCATGACTTGTTCATCTTCCTCTTTTATACAAGTCAAGACCACTTGCCCACACAAGGGACTGACTACAGTGAGCTGGGCCTCCCACATCAATCATCAATGAAGAAAATGCTCCCACAGACTTACCTACAGGCCAATCTGATGGAGGCATTTTCTCAATCGAGATTCCCTCCTCCCAGATGTCCCTAGCCTGTGTGAAGTTGACAAAAAAACAAGCAAACACATAAACAAACAGCCTATACACTAATAAAAAGGTCTAAAGGGGCTTTGAAGTTACTTAAAATAAGTGAAAACATACTTACATCATATTAAAATTCACCTATCTTTCTATCTTTTTTCCCCTGTCCTCAGTGACCTTTTATCTAAAATCTAGAAGGGAGACAAAGACCATTCCCCACCAACCTCAGTGGATGACAAACCTAGTTTAGAACAAGAGATGAGTAGAATAAATCCACCACACAGGGCATAAATAACTTCTTTTAAATAAAAATAAATTTAAATTTAAAAATCCTTTCTTAAAGGAACAAAGACAATGACTGTATGCTTTGCTTTGAATAAATATCCAAGTCCTCTGATGCCCTGTCGTAGCCATTGTAGAGATTTCCTGATGTCCTGTCCTGGTCCTTGTAGTCTCTTGTATCTTGTGTAGATTTCTAGCCTGAAAACTCTAAGATTGGCACCAAATCCTCTTAGCCTCTCTCTCCTTCCCAGTATTCTCAGAATCTATAGTATTCTGCATTTAAAAGCTGTACAATGCATCATAACAAGTTGCTATTCACTGGTACATCTCTAAAGTTTTAAATGATTTTTCTGCACAAAGGAGGCTTTTTCTTCAAAGTGAGGGGAGTCTTTGACTCTTGAAACTAATCCTGAATATTTCTAAAAACTCAGGAAATATCACACGTCCTTTTGGATGGCTTCCATGTTGCTTCATTATTTCCTCAGAAGCATGAACATGTCTCTTTTGTTAGATGCCCTGTTTATTTCATTTCTCCTGAAAGCGGAGTCCTCTCCCCTCCCCTCCCCTCCCCTCCCCTCCCCTCCCCTCTCCTCTCCTTGTCCTTGCATATATAACAGTCCATTAGGACGGACTGTTTGTTTCATGTGGTCATTGCTGTGTAGCTGGTAAATACACTCACAGCCATGTGGGGCACCCAGAGGATCCTGAGTTCCCACCTAGGGTCTGATGTCCTAGGTTCTCGTCTTTGGTTTCTTTGGACTGTCTAGTAAACAGTGGGCCCTCCCAGCCTCCACAGTTGGCATCTCCCAGTCCTGTGGCCTCATTATTTAACTATCCACGAACTAAAAACACTCAGATAAAAAAAAGTCAACCACACATACACAGATTTTTTTTTCCTTGTCATCCTTCTTGAAACAATATACTATTGGGAACAATTACACATTGAATTAGGTATTACAGGGAATCTAGAGAGAATTTAAGGCTACAGGACTTCAGCATGTTCAGGACTTAGTATCCACAGGAAAGTCCTACATCCGATCCCCTGTAGAACCACTGTATTTATAACATATTGTATTCTGAAAATCACCAAGAATTCTCTTTGAGTAGAAACCCAAAATCCAGTCCATGTTCCATGGTCCCCTCTGCTCAAAGCTAACGGGACAAGAGGAAGCTGACACTAAGTCCAGTCATCCACAGCCAGTGAGTTCTCCCATCAATCTCCAGATGAAAATTCAATCAAAACCACATGGAGACCATGATCAAATCAGAACAGGCATTTGACTCCAAGGTCAGCAGAATCCAACCTTATTTACATTTATCTACCCCAGTGTTCTCTAACCACTCTGCCTTGGTCTCCTTATTCCAGGAAGAAGAAGAAGAAGAAGAAGAAGAAGAAGAAGAAGAAGAAGAAGAAGAAGAAGAAGAAGAAG
>NW_021620801.1:2634740-2665787 GCF_004785775.1 Grammomys surdaster | reverse complement strand
AGGGGGAAAGAAGAAGGGGGAAGGGGGAAGGGGAGGGAGAGGGAGGGGGGAGGGAAAGGGGGAGGGAAAGGGGGAGGGAGAGGAGGAGAGAGAAAAAGAAAGAAAAAAGCCAGAATATTCCCTAATGAACACCGCCCTTTTCTAGTCACTCCCATACATGCTCTCAGTACCAAAGTATTCTCTTTGTAATATATCTGTAAATGTTAGTCTTAACTCTCTGTAAATGATCAGGGCATGTTGTGTTCACTAGCTTTCAAGGACAGGGATTGGGCCTTTTGTTCTCAGCCATGCCTGGATGAGTCAATCAATCATGTTGCCTGACTGAGATCTTTCAATTTTGCAAAGCAGCTAAAACCATCAACACAGATTTCTCTAAAGATTACAAATATGACTGTGTTTCAGACATTTGGCCAGTATTCCAGATCACTAGTCTGTGAGTCAGTGACAAAACGACCCTAATAAAATGGAGAAAATTAGGACAAGTTTGGTGAATTCTTTTTTTTTTTTTTATAAAATTGAATGTACTGAATTTAAAGAATTGTGTATAGTCTTGAGACTGTGCTTTTCCTACTTTTTTTTCTGGCAGAGAAAAAGAGAAACACTGATAATTATAATATTAAGATTTCTTTTTGAAAAAAAAAAAGTAGACTGCCCAAATGAGCTCAGTTTTCCTCATGTTTACTCGCTTATACGATCAAAAAGGCCAAAACTGCTCTCGGAGGTTGTCCCTCCTACCCCCTTGTCTTTACCTGCCAAGTGCTGGGGTTACAAGTGCACACTACCACATCTGGCACAGGAGGTGTCTGAGCCTGAGCCCAGGGCTTTGTGCTTTCTGAGCAAGCTCTCCTCCCCCTGAGCCAGATCCCAACCTCTTGGCCCTCCTAAGAGGAAGTAAGTCCTGTTGTCCAGGACTCCTCTCCAGCCGTGCCCACAACTACAATCTGATGCAAGGCCCACATATCCTGCCTTCTCTGCATCTTGGCTTCTACTACCCTTCTGTTTTCTGGGCTTTCTCATTCTGAAAATTACCGTAAGCCTGAGACAATGCTGTCTGCCTTGGGTTTTTAAGTCTCTCACAGCTGACTGTTGCCCACACTCACCGTCACATTCACGGCCCCTGATCTCACAGTGGAAACCCTCAGCACTCTCACAGGTCTGCTTGCTCCTCTAGCTCTGCTCTGCCCCATCTCCTTACTCTCTTCCAGACTGAACCAGAAAAACTTCATCTATGTCCTCTTTTCCATAGTAGCATCCACTAAATAAGGAAACTACAGCCAGGCATGACAGCACTTGCTTTAATCCTGGCACTCAAGAGGCAGAAACAGGCGTATCTCATGTGAGTTTGAGGCCAGCCTAGCCTTGTCTACATAGTGAGTTTCAGGGCAGAGCAGCCAGAACTACATAGTGATAGCCTGTCTCCAAAGAGAGAGGGCAGGGAGGGAGAGGAAGAGGAAGAGGAGGAAGAGGAAGAAGAGGAAGAAGAGGAGGAAGAAGGGGAAGAGGAGGAGGAGGAGAATGACGACGAGGAGGAAGAGGAGGGCAGAACAGAAAAAGAAAAAAAAAAAACAGGAGAAACTACAGAATCTGGTCTATTGACACAGACTTTCAACAAAATCATCTCCTGGAACCACTCTCATAGTGCCCATGGATGATCCTGTGTAGTAAAGCAGTTCAGTCTTCATTTTGTTTTCATAAATACTCTTGAACTTGTGTTTAAATGTCATTTTGTGTGCTTCTTTAGAAACTATTAGGTCTCAAACTCAGGACAAATGGCTTACTGGGTGGCTATTTAACAAATCAAAGTTGCAGGGCAGTGGTGGCACACACCTTTAATACCAGCACTTGGGAGGCAGAGGCAGGCGGATTTCTGAGTTTGAGGCTAGCCTGGTCTACAGAGTGAGTTCCAGGACAGCCAGGACTACACAGAGAAACCCTGTCTCGAAAAACCAAAAAAAAAAAAAAAAAAAAAAAAATCAAAGTGGATGCTGGCCAGGAGGTTCTCACCAATTACCTGTCATGGGCACATCCTATATGGCATATCTGTCCTATACTCTAAACTGTCCAGCCCAGGGGCTGCGTTTGGCCCTTTGCCACAACTTCTTTTCCCTATATAACCCAGCCATTTGGCTACACAGTGGTCCCATGGTCTCCTGGTTTGCTCCTGTCCTCTCTTCTGTCTTCTCTTCCTCTCTCTTGACCTCCCCATCCCTCTCTCTCTTCTCATGGTGCAGTTCCATCTGCATGCCTCTGGGTATACTGTCCCTTATCTCTGCAATACGCCTTCTCCTACTTGTCTTCAGTCCATACCTAGGAGCAATCATGTCATCATTTCATTTTTATTCAGAGGCTTAAGTTTAACAACTATATATGTGAAACATTACAATCGATTGTATAGCAGAGACAGTGTTCTGACCTAGAACTTGAAGAGCTGATAGCATTTTAAAAGAAATGCAGAACATATACATTGAACTACTCAGGATAGCAAGGTGATTATAAGGAAAAGAATATCTTTGAAATCAAGAGATTGAGATCTCTTTACATAAAATGTAAGAGCTGGGCATTTGTGACCATTGGGGAAGCAGAGACAAGAAAAATCAAGGTAAGTCTGAGCCACCCCTCTACAAAGCAAGTTCCAGAATGGCCAGGTTTTCACAGTGATACTCTGATGCAAAAGAAAAGAAAAAAAAAGTGTTGAAGTAGAAAGATGTCAGGTAAGCAACAGCTGACAGGTTAGTTACAATGAAGCCAGAGGAAGTCACTGAAAAATAAGAACTCTTGGTAGAGCCCTTGTCTGGCATGTGTGGGCCCTCAGTCCAAGCCCCAATATAAGTAGATAATTGTTAGATAGATAGATAGATAGATAGATGATAGATAGATAGATAGATAGATAGATCAGACTGTAAGAAACCAGATAAGAGAACTTAAGCTTAAAGAGATATTTTTGAAAATTTGTTCTTAATCAGACTTATATGGCCCACTCTAGCCTAGAATTTGTGATCTTCTTATCTCCCAGGATTGCTGGTATGCCCCAAAGGCTGGGCTTATTAAAAGAATTTTGCAAGTACTTGGCTTTTATTTTTATTTACTTACTTTTAGTTTTATTGAGACAGTTCCTCACTGTATCTCAGGTTGACCTGGAAAGCTCTGTACAAGTCTAGGGTAACCTCAAATTCTCCCTGACTGCCTCAGCTTCCTGGATGTTGAGGTTTCAGGTGGATATTATTACCACACCTCACTAGCACCTAGCTTTTTAAGTACGAAAATATAAATGTTAGCTAATGGATTAATGTTTGATCATTGTGCACACATAATTGATTTACTTACATGTTCCACCCAATCATTGTATTGTATCATACAACATGGGTTTACTGTGTTATTGCTTTGTATTCTGATGAATACATATACTATTTGGGAAACCTGGCTTTCTGACTGTATGTAGCTGAACTACACGGATAAACTAAAGTAGCATATTCAGCGTGGGTTCTTATGGCTGCAGTTGTTTAGACTGCTGGCAGGCATTACGCAAAAAGGGTACTATTGCTAAAATTAACATGGGTGGGGAGCTGAGGATATAGCTCAGTGGCAGAGCACTTACCCAAGTGGGAGGCCCTGGCTTTGATTCAAATTCACTATTACAAAACAAACAAGCAGCACTATTCTTTAGCTAGGCATGGCAGCCCATGCTTGTAATCTCAGCATTTGGAAGATGACAACAGAAAGATCAGGAGTTCCAAGTTAGCTTCTGCTACATTGAAGGCCAGTCAAGGCTACATGAGACCGGTCTCTAGCAAACAAACAAAAGGGTTAAGAAGTAATTTTACTATGGACCTCTCAGAGCTTTGGCTGTGCTACTGTAATTTGTGAATGTGCAGGAAGAAAAGGAGTTTCTTGGAACATTTTCTCATACATGCTTTGTAAGTACTAGTCTCCAGGGCTGGAGAGATGGCTCAGTGGTTAAGAGCACTGGCTGCTCTTCCAGAGGACTCTCGATTCCCAGTGCCCACACGGCAGCTCACAACTGTCTGTAACTTCAGTTCCAGGGGATCCTATACCCTCACATAGACATACATGCAGGCCAAACACCAATACACACAAAAATGAGTAAAAAGGAATCATTAAAAAATTAAAGAAGTAATCTCTGCCTGCAAGACCTCTACAGTCCACACTTGGAGAGCCCACAGAGCAGGGTAAACGCCAATCTAACCATCAGGGTTTCGCCCCAGTCACTGTTTCTGTGGCAGGTGTCACTAGGGAAGTGTGTGTCCAGCATGTACCACTCCGGCCTGTGTCTCAGGTGGATCCTAAAAGCCGAAGCTTCTTACTTATGGTTAAGGTAGTCTCCATCTAACTAAGACCTTGGTTTATGGTCCTCAGAGGGAGCCTTCAAGAGAGTGATGTCATTACAGGGACATTTTCCAAATCCAAGGCTGTCATTAGTGACTCGTCAGATGCTTCCAGAGCAGCTAATTTCTCTCTGCATTTACCAGGGAGTGTCCTCTGGCCACAATGCCTTTGTCATCCTGGGCCCCAGTGATGTTTCCATGGCTTCCATCGTGTGTTCCATGTCTAGAACCTCCAATCAGGAACCATCTCCATTATCCCTGCAGTCAAGAGACTGACACAGGAAGATTGCTATGAGATTGAGGCTAGCCAGGGCTATAGAGTGAGTTCCAGGCCAGCCTGGGCTATGTAGTAAGACCTTGTCTCAAAGAGGGGAAAAAAGGAAGGAAAGAAGGAAGGAAGGAAGGAAGGAAGGAAGGAAGGAAGGAAGGAAGAAAAAAAGGAAGAAAGGAAGGAGAGGAAAAGGAATCCTTAGAACACCAGGGAACATAGGTGAAAATTCATACACTTAAGTAACAATTCAAATACTTCAGATGCTAAAGGGTCAAGAATCTAAATAAATAAAACAGAGACAGAGAAAGAGAGGAGAGAACACCAATTATTTTTTTTTACATTTCCCAATGCATCATTTATAGAGGAGTCACACCCATAACTGGAAATTAAATGGGACAATAATAAGATAATAATAATAAGCAAAAGAACACAGTCACTTCCTGAAGTCAGAAGGCACATTAGTTCACAAGCAAATGGAGTTACTCAAGTTTCTAGTTGATACAGGGAGAACAAAATCAGGATGGGTGGACCTAATCAGGAGAATGACCTAGAAAGAGGTTCATCCCAATGAAGGTTCTCAGTACCAGATCCCTCACAGTTTCTACATGGGTCCAGGCATTTTCAGATCTGCTCACAGCTACTAGAGATCCCAGGACATCTACTCCAAGCCAACATAGGCCCTGTGGTCTGGAGAGAATCTCAACCATTACCTGGACATATGCACGGCAAGTCTCAGCTCTAGGAAAACTATCCAAGAGGTCATCAGGACTTCAGTTTAACTGGTGAGGGTTCAGATATGGCTCCAGGCTCAGAAACAAGTTTACTGTAATCATGATGTGCCTGTGTAGGCCAAGATGACCCTGTAAGGGTTACCCAGAAACCACTACCAATGATGGCATAGAAACTGGAGCTGGGGAACAGACACAGAAAGGTTTCTCTTTCTTTGCTACTTTTTCTATTTAGTTTAAAATTTTCACCTTGTATGTCTCTATCTTTTTTTCCTCTAGTTTTATGTATATGAGTGTTTTACCTACATGTATATGCATGTATCACATATGTACCTGATGCCCACTGAAGCTAAAAGGGGATGTCAGATTCCCTGGATCCAGAGTTACAGACAATTTTAAGGGACCTCGTGGGTACTGGGAATTGAATCTAGGTTCTCTAAAAGAGCAACTAGCCCCTACATCTATAACTTTTATAAGAATTTAATCAGTTAGCTGGGCATGGTGGTACATACCTATAATCCAGCACACAGGAGGCAGAAGTAGGCAGACTGCTGAGTTCAAGGCCAGTTTACTTTATAGACTGAATTCTAGGACTGCCAGAACTATACAGAGTCTTAATAACAATGATGATGATGATAATTTAACTGATCATAGCTAATGATATCAGTGATTCTGGGACAATAATCAATGGGTAGCTATGAATGAATTAAAGGAAATTTTAAGTGGTGTATCGCTATGAAGAATGAACCAGAAGAAGCCAGAATGATGTTACAATGAAAGGTAGAAGTTTTGGGGCTAGCAAGAGATATGGAGAGCAATAGTTCTTTGGGGGTGAGCTCAATCTTCTTGGGCAGCAGTTCAGTCCTATAGCAAACACCAAATATGATTCAGCAGCTTCAGACCAGCCCTCCAGGCAGACAGACACCAGGCACAAACCCATAGCTAGAGTCCAGTCCTTCTCAGCAAGCAGACACCAGGCAGCTGTGGTTCAATCCTGAAGAAACCACCAGTCTCACCAACTGGCCTGAGGCAAAGCCACTGAATCGGCAGGCTGCCACAAGAACCTCACAACCAGTTCTTGGGGGAGTTTTTCTGAGTGTCGGAGTTACCACGAATTGAGCTCAACAATGCTATGTAAAGTAAGCCAATACATGCGTGTCTTTATCAAAGAATATCGAGGCAGAATAACCCAAACCGAAGCTCAGTGCTCATCTCCCACTGTGGGGTCATATTTATACTCATTCATCAAGAAGTCCCTTCACGTGTCTGGTCTGCCAAACATCGTTTCACCTGTGTCTGTTTCAGGGAAACAGTCTTACATGTGTTTGCTTTAGCAAGACATCCTTTCACCTGTGTGCCCCAGCAAACTATCATTTGGCATAACTAACGTCCCCAAAACTAGAAGTTTCCACTCCATGGAGGGCTAGGATCAACACCGGAGACTGTCATTTGACTTCTGTATGCATGCAATGACATATATGTTCACATTTCTCATACACATGAGTGAGCACACATGTAAACAGCAATGTAAAACAACATGTAGTTTTATGCCTAAGATAGAAAATAAAGAGGCCCTGAGCATGGTGTGATACTTGTCAACCTGTTGTCAAGTTCAAGAACAACCTGGCTACAATGTGAGTTCAAGGCCAGTCTGAGATACATATAGCAATCCCATTCTCAGGGGACAGGGAAGTAGCTTACTTACGCTTGCCTGTCGTATGTGAAGCTCTGGGTTCATCTTTACAATGCTAAACAAGAAAGCAAAGGAAGGAAAAACAGGAAAGAGGCTTCCAATAAGACAAGAGCTATCTCCAGAGTCCTTTCTGTAGGCAGGGCCACACCTGGGAGTCTGGAGTGAGCTTGTTTGCTGCTTGGCCAGGAAGGCCTTAGGAATCCAGTTCAGCTTCTCCAATTCTACACATTGGGAAACTAAAATAAAGTGCCTGAAGGTGCATTGCCCAATACCATTCAGCTGGCCAGACAGAATACTGCCTGGAACATGATCTCCAACTCCTGACTACTCGTAATCCCTCGGTCCAAGTTCTAGTTTGGTTTCTGTTGCTCTAGTAAAACACTGGTCAAAACCAACTCAGGGAAGGAAGAGTTTATTTGGTGTACAGTTCCACATCACAGTTCCTCATCAAGGGAAGTCAGGTTAGGAGCTTGAGGCAAGAATTGACACAGAAGCCACTGAGGAACACTGTGTGCTAGCTTATTTTCCATGGACTTCTCATCCTGCTTTCTCATCCAGCCCAGGACCAGCTGCCTAGAGGTGACACCACCCAGGGTTGGCAGGGCCTTCCTACATCAATCATTAATTGAGAAAATGCCCCCACAGACATGCCTATATGCCATCTGATAAGGCAGTTCCTCAACTGAAGGTCCCTCTTCAGGTGACTCTAGTTTGTTCTAGTTGATGAAAACTAACCAGCACCATCCTCATGGGGGTGAAAGTCATTGCCCACCATCCTCTTGGGGGTGAAAGTCATTGCCCATGCAATTACCTGCCATGCTGGGGTTTGTTGTGTCCTCTCTTCAATTCAGTTCTTCTGTTTTCTGCCCAGTGTTGCCTCAGTCAGTGCTGTCTCAAAGGGCTGATGCTGGCTATAGGCTATGGTTTCAGTTGGTCCAAGAGACCTCAGACTCTTGGCTGTAACAGTATATCTTGGACAAGGCAAGTGCCCCAAAGCAAGACCCAAGAGAAGGGTCTGAGTGAGCTAACACCCACTTCATGTGTTGGCCTTTCTGGACCCAAAAGGCTGGGTTCCCCTAGGCCTGCAGCACAGAGTATTTCAGCATGGCAAGTCAGTTGAGATTTTAAAAAGAAAATGTATATCCTCTCCTCAGAAAAATTCATTTTAACTTCTATGCATAGAGCTATATATACAAATTTCAAAGGTATTAAAGATTCTCTGAACTCTCAAGGCTGCTCAGATACTGTCATTGACCACACTGTATACTAAGGTTCTCAAAAACAAAAAAGAAGGAAAAAGGGGGAAGGAGGAAGGAAGGGTGGGAGGGAGGAAGGAAGGATGAAAGGAAGGGAAGAAGGGAAGGAGGGAGGGAAGGAGGAAAGGAGGGAAGAAGGGGAGAACGCTTGAAAGGCATTCAATTCCATGAGAATATTTCTGAAAATATTCTTATATACAGCAAGTTTTGATTCTTCGGGCCTCTCTGACACTGGATGATTGCACAGAGGGAAGAGTAGCAGTCAGATCACATCTCAGCCCTCACATAAGTGGGGTGGGGGTGAGTATGAATGAAACTCAAATGTGTCGGTAGACACCACAGGCCCTGACTTCCATATCCAGATGCCCTGCTTAGGTTTCTAGGGCCAAACTCCCAAATGGTTCTCTGCCTTGCCTTTCTTAATCGCCTCCAATAACTCAGGTTGGATTATTCATGTGGCCCTGCAATCTGGCTGATGACCCAACACCCTATGTCAACACCAAGATATGAATACCTGCCCTTTGCTGGAGTACAGACAACAACAATCACGAACATCGTGGCTGCCCAGTGTGTGGCTCACTTGCCAGTGACCCAGTGATCTCCTTCCTGAATCTGTGGTAAATGGTAAACAGGTGCTTGAATAGCATTTAAGTCACCTGGAATGTTGCCTTTGACAAGAATTAGCTGATGTTCCACACAGAGGCACAGATCTTTTCTGATTAAATACCTTATACTCATCTTCATGGTAAAAATCTCTCAAGAGGCAAGGGCTTCTCTGGCAGCTCCGTTGACTGATTTACCCAGATTTCCATCTGGCACCATCTCTATGTTGTTTAAACAGTGATTGCAGAAGGGAAAGAAACCAGGAGCTTCATGCTAAAACTGTACTTTTAGCCACAATGTTCTGTTCTCATGCTTTATTACATGGGGAATGTGATTGTGTAGATTACCTTGTGTGCTGGTGGGATACAGGGAGCGAAGAGAGGGAAAAGGAAGAGGGGAGACCAAAAGAAGTGAAATTCCCACAGTGGAGTACAGACTCATGGCCTGAAACGAGAGTTCCTTGTGACTCCTTAGGCTGTACTTACCCACTGGCCATTTCAAATGGTCTGCGACTTTTCCTACATACACAAAAAAATTAGATCCAGATGGCTGAGTTAACCCATACCTTTTTTCAGACAGGTCTTTTTGTGGCTCTGTGGTAGAGTGCGTGAGGCCCAGGGTTGAACCCTGAGCACTTGAAAACCTATGGGATAGGGAGTGGGTTGGGAGGTAGGCTCTCCCAAAATGAGGCCAAGCTGCTGTTTGCACTTCCCTCCAACTTCCTTTTGGCTTGAAAAATAATTTGAATGCAAATGAGAAATACTGGGCTCTTAGTAGTTGACTGTTTTCTTAGTCATTAACTAAGTCATTAACTAAGTAGGTAAGCATTCACCAGCCACCCTCTGCATAACCCCAGCAAGTTAAGAGACAAGCCCACAGGGCTTTAAAAAAAAAAATGTGTAAATCATGTGATCTGGTGCAGTTCCTGAGAACGGTGATGAAAATCTGACGTTTTGACTTACAATGCAGCATTGCAAGTTACAGTTTAATTTTCTTCCCTTTGACTTCCCGCTTGGCTTTTCCTCATCTGAGTGAAAGAAGTTAGACTCCATAAGCAAGATCAAATAAGCTCAGAAAAAAAATCACACATGCTACAGCTATGTCTAAATTACAGTGCTAGGGTTATTTTTAAATATAAATAAGTAAAATACATGTATAACATAAACATAAAATAAGTAAAATATATGTATAACATAAACATAAAATATTAATAAACTGTAAAAATTAAAAAGTAAAATACAATTACATCATTTCTTTCCTTGCCTTTCTTCCTTCCAACCCCTTCCATGTACCTCCCTCTCTCTCTCTCTCTCTCTCTCTCTCTCTCTCTCTCTCCCTCTTTCTCTTTCTCTCTCTCTTTCAAATTCATGGCCTTTATTTCTTTAATATATATGTACATGTAAATATTATATATATACATATTATATATACATGTATATTATTATCTGTCATATTATTATATTATATGCATGTATATACATATATACAGATATATATATATATCTGTTGTGTATATTCGTAGATACAGATATACATATATATACAGATATACACATACATGTATATCTGTATCTATATGTACAGGTATACATATATCTGTATGGATAGATAGATAGATAGATAGATAGATAGATAGATAGATAGATATTAAGCCTGCTTAGCCTGTATAATATTACTTGTATGTATATGATTTCAGAGGTGGCCACTTAGTATTGGAGAACCAATTGGAGGGCTCTTCCCTGGGGAAGACAATTTTTTCCACTCTTAGTATTCCTCTGTTGTCTCTAGATTTTGTCGAGGGCATTTCCTCCTTCCATGTTAGTACATCAACTGGTTTCATCTTTGTTCAGGTCTTCTTTAGGAATCCATATTGTTGAAACTTCATGGGTATAGCTTTCCTGGCATTTCTAGAATGTCACAGCAGACTTCCTGGTTCCCTCTGGCTATTACAGTCTTTCTGCCCCCTCTTCTGAAATGTTCCTTGAGCCTCAGATAGAGGAGTTGTTTTGTAAATGTATCTGTTGGGGCCAAGCACCCACAGTCACTTGCATTTTGATTGGTTGTGGTTTTCTGTAATGCTCTCCCTGTTGCAAAGAGAGATTGCTTTACAAGGGGTGAGAGCTGCACTTACATGTATAAGAGAATAACTATTGAAATGCAGTTAGGAATTACATTGGTTTAGTAAAGTAGTGGTTGTAAGTTCTCCTCCAAGATCCATGGCCTCACTAACCCTGGCTATGTTTCCAATACTAGGTATTATTTCCCTCTAGTTGAGCAGGCCATACGTTTAAGTAGAGAGCCAATGGTTACTGCCAACATACGTGTGTCACTGATGCACCCTGGGCTTATGGTGCCATGTTAGTGGTTGTTCTGCCAACATACGTGTGTCACTGATGCACCCTGGGCTTATGGTGCCGTGCTGGTGGTTGTTCTGATGAAAGCTCTTGAAAAGGCTAAGGTCACAGAAATACTACTGTGTGTCGTATCCAGAGAACCAATGTATTATTCGAGAAGTACATCCTCTCTCTGCCTGTCAGTTATGTTACTGTGGCCATGGCATTTATTTTCTCTAGAATTCATTTCCACATGAAAGGAAAGGAGTGGATAGTTTGAGCCTAAGATCTTTTTTACTCCTCTAAACTTCATAACTTTAAAAATCAGTTTGAACAAAAAAAATGGATTTCTGCTCTACTTGAAGTATTTTTCCAATGTTTCACATCCAGAGAAAGAATCCCTTGCCTCATCAGAGCAAAACAAGGGTATGAGTGAGTGAGCCAGCACTGGCAGTCAGATAAACGGCTCCTCCAAGCCATGCATAAAACACACAAGAATCTGTATAGCATCTGAGATGTGAGCAACTGCAGGAAATTCAGCCAGAAGAGACTCCCCTAATTTGTCTACTGTTGACAATTGGTCCTTGTATTAAAAGCTTGTTCCCATAGTACCTATGAGCAAAGAATCTCTATTTTCTCCAGAAAGGAACCAGAAGATTCTCAGAAGGAATTGAGAAATGATGCAATGATCACATTGAAAAAGGAATTGAGAGCCACTAATCAACAATCTCAAATACCACTGTCTGTGGGCAATGCATCTAGTCACAGTACGGTCAGAATCCTCATGATGCTTGATAAGCCAGTGCCTCAGACACCTACGTCATAAAGAAGGAACCGTGATGGTAGATAATGGCACTGCTTCTGGTTTCCGAGGCTCACAGCACATTCAGTCAAAAGTCAGTTTTATTTATTTCTTTATTTTTATTATTATTTTTTTATTTTTTGAGACAGGGTTTCTCCATGTAGCCCTAGCTGTCCTGGAACTCTCTGTGTAGACTCAGCTGGTCTCCAATGCAAAGAGATCCACCTGCCTCTGCCTCCTGAATGCTGAGATCAAAGGCATTTGCCCTGCCATCTGGCTTCAAAAGTCAATTTTGAAAAATAAAATCACACAATTGTATAAATATAGATATGAATTTATGTCATTAAAGATTAACAAGAGGACACTATAATATCATACCAGCTCAAAGAGAAAACCACAGGCAGATAAGAAAAGGAGAACAACAACCAGAGAAAAATTAAAAACCTCTTTTGTCCATGGGGCAGCAATTAACTGGCCTTCAGTCTCTGGCTTTTTCTTCTTTGACGTTTTTGGATTTTTTTTTTTTTTTGAGAAAACCTCTAGCCAGGTACCCAAGGCTACCTTTCTAGCTTTGAACTCATGAACCTCTTGTTTCAGTCTCTCAGTTGCCAGAATTGTAGGCATATGCCACTTCTCTAGAAGATTTGCGTGATTTGTTCCAAGATTCACAGTGAGGGATTATAATGTGGAAGAAAGCAAGAAACAGAGGATATGCCACAGGCCCGCCCTAGGTTTGTCATCTGCAGCAATCCATTTGTCTCTTCTGGATCTCACTTTCCTTTTCAGTAAAACAATAATGACAAACTCTTATGTTTTTGCAGTTATATGAAAGTTGAGTAAAGAGAATGGACACAATTCACCAAATAGTACAGTAAGTGGTGACCTTTATTTGGTAGTAACAATTATGGGGGAATGTAATGGTATAGCCAAGAGATAATGTGGATCTATTTTTGAAGAACGGCATTTTATAATAATCCAGGCAATGTGCTATGAGGTTATAAAATATTTTTGTTCATAGGGGCTGGAGAGACTGCAACTCATAAAAAGGACCTTGGTTTAGTTTCCAGCACCCACAAAGCCTGACAGTCCAGCAATCACATCCTAACTAAGACAACTTAGTACCAGGAGTGGGATATTGCTGTGATAGACCTGGCCGTGTTGTTTTGGGGAAGACTGTAGAAGGACTTTGGAACCTGGATTAGAAAAGTCACTGAGTGTTGAGAGCTCAGTAGGCAGTTCAGTAGGAGCTTGGAAGATAAGAATGTTGAAGGCAAGGCAGATGATGGAGACCTGGGTTGTGAAGTGTCAGAGAAAAGTTTATAGACTCTATTAGGGCCATTTGTTATTTTGTTTAAGATTCTTCAACTGGGGCTGAAGAATCAATTGTGATTAACAAGTTACCGAAACTACTAAAATAAATAAAAACTTTGCGTTGCTGGGATACTCAATGAGAAATTGGTGGTCATTATGAAAAGACTACTGTCCTTGAGGTAAAGTCTTCTGGATGAGAAGTGCACAAGGTTCCACCTCATGCTGGTAGCCAAACATGGTAGTATGAAAGTCATCCAGATGGTACTGGATTTGAAAGCACGAAGTGGTCATGGAGACGGGCTGAGGCTGGGCACTAAGATCAGAATGTGTAGTCTCAGTGGCAACTGAAGAACCAGGATTGAAGGGTTCATGTAAGGAAGTTGAGGCTTAGCACCATGAATAAAGCCCATTTGAAACCATTGGTGAAAGTACAGCCCAGTTGTAGTAGAAGACCCCAGCATTTTGGAGGTGCCAATACCTTGGGATGACCAACAAGAACAACATCAGCTGTGGAGTGGAGCCAACTGGTACCTATAAGACAAGCTTTGTGTGCTGCAGGGATCAGAGCTAGAAGAGTGACTAAACTCCTTGAGTGAGCCTGGAAGATTGTGAGTGAATCCCGGACAGTGGATGTTGAGTTATTTATACTGTTGGGGTTTGTTCAGATTGTGACTGTGTTCTGATTCTTCCCTCTTGAACTGAGAAGATGTTTAATTTTGACTTTTACAGGAGTCCACAGCTGAAAGACTTTTTTTAAGAAGAGATTTTGTTTTTGTTTTTTTTAAGAGATTAAATATTTTAAAGATACATGTAGTTTTCCTGTGTTTGATTTTGCAAGGACTGTGGGATTTTTTTAAAAGTACTTATGTTTTTTTATTGTGATATTATATTATAATGTTCTGTCTTGGGTATAAATGAGAAAGGAAAGGTTCTAACTGAAGAATGGCATTTTTGTGTTGCCAAGTTGATAAGAGATCAGTTATATGTGCTAGTTTTATGTCAACTTGATACAAGCTAGAGTAATCGGCGAGGAGAAAGCCTCAACTGAGAATACGCCTCCATAGGATCCAGTTGTAGACAAGCCTGTAGAGCATTTTATTAATTAGTGATTGATGGGGGAGGGCCCAGCCCATTGTGGGTGGTGTCATCCCTGGGCTGGTGGTCCTGGATTCCTTAAGAAAGCAGACTGTTGGTGGTGGCACATGCCTTTAATCCCAGTGGGTAGGAGGCAGAAGTAGGCAGACCTTGGAGCTCAAAGCCAGCCATGGACTACAGAACAAGTTCCAGGACAGACAATGCTACACAGGGAAACCCTGTCTTGAAAAAAATGAAAACAAAACCCCAAAAGCAAAGAAGCAAGCAAAACAACACACACAGACACACACACACACACACACACACACACACACACACACACAGGTTCCTGCCCTGCTTGAGTCCCTGCCTCACTTCCTTTGCCAATGATAAACTGCAATACAAAAGTATGAGCCAAATAAACCCTTTCCTCCCCAACTTGCTTTTTAGTCATGGTGTTTTACCACAGCACTAGTAACCCTAACTAAGACATTCCCCCATGCCCATTTCCTCCAAAAACAAAACAAAAACAAAACCAAATGGGTCTTCATTGAGATTCCTTTCTAGCTATTTTTCATATGCATGCAAATGTTAATGAAATTGTAATCAAATATGCAAATAATTATTAGTCTTTTATTTCATTTGCTTACTCTGTGTGTAAATACACCTCTCTACATGGGATTGCTGAAACAATCTGGAGAAATGCATTCTCCAGCTCGCTCACCCATCATGATTTGTAATTGCGCTGCTGAAAGGCATTCCTCTCTGGGTGGTAATTTTGCTGTTTAAAGGATCCTTGCTGCGAATCCCCAAACTACAGAGAAGGATGACTGCATAAGCACAGTCTTGCTAACCCACGTGATGAAGGCTGTGCCTCAGCCCTTGGTGCTGGGGCAGCACAGCAGAGCCTCAGCCCTCGGTGATGGGACAGCACAGCAGACGTCTGTGATTTGCTGAGCATCCATCCTAGACTCTCGGTGGAATTGGATCCCAGTTGCTAGGTTACCATAAGGCAGTTGTATTTATAGTCTGGCCACTGATGGTGATCTTTCTAGTGTCAGGCCTGAGTCACTGGAATCCTCTGGGACTGAGACTCAGAGGGAGCACACACTCTCTTTCTCCTCAAAGGTCAGTTTGGCCAGCCTAAGAGATGGCAGAAACTCTGCTCCTAGATGATTGTTTTGACTTGGGGATGAAGTATACTGCCAAAAGGCCATGTACTAGGGGTGTGGTTTGAAACATATGGTTTTATGTTGGGAGGTTCTGGGAGCGTTATGAGGCAGGGCCTACCTGGAAGAACTGGGTCTCCATGGTGGATCCTTGAGATGTCTTATCCCGGGCCCCTTCTCTGGTTCTCTCTGCTTCTTCTCCATGATGAACAGTTTCTTTCATCATATACGATTGCCACCACAATGCTCTGCCCTAGCACATGAACCCAAACAAGCATGGACCGAATCCTTCAAAATCATGAGCCCGAATAAATGTGACCTTTCAAACTCTCCACAGCACACATCTGCTACAGCAACAAGAAAACATATGATATGATGATATGATATATGATATATGTTGCATGCTTAGTTCATCATTCATCTAATAAACAGATGGACAGCTCACACTGCGGGTTAATGATGCATCTTCTTCCTCCAGAAGCTCGCAGTGTCAAGAGCACCAGGGAAGAAAGCAGACACAGAGCCTGACAAGAACTGACAGCTACAAACAGAATAAACACAACTATTGGTAACCTGAGTGCCAAGGTTGTCTTAGGAACCAAAGGAAGTATGTAGGCTTACATGGGTCTGGTATCTTCCAAGGGGGAAAGTGTAACTTCTTCTCTTTGTTCTCTTGAGAGCTCATCAATTCATTAAGTGTTTGTAAAAGTTACTTCCTTTGGGGTAGCTGGGTGTGAGACTGACAATGAGAATAAATGTTGGTGAAGTACTTGTCATTGAACATTCTATGTAAAGTCCAAGTCTCAAAACCAGATGAATGAAAGCAGGTTTTCCCCTCATTTGCTACATCATGCTCCATGATGTAAGAGGAAGGACAGAGACTATTTTCTCCTTTTGTCATGTCCCAACAGAACACCATGTTGGCCTTTGATGCAGATGCATTTAGCTGATTAAAGAGGCTATAAACTAATTGTTTTGCTGTGTCTTTCTGTCTTTGTCAGACTGGCCAGCAACAAGGGAAGATCTGTGTACTGGAAAGCAGTGTGAGGGCTGTTGTTCTAGGGTATCTTCTTGAAGCTGAAATGCTGAAATCTGCATACTTAGTAGTGAACAGTGCCTACGGGATGCCAAAAAACATCCCAGAGGGTGCAGACTGACTACAAGACAAAGGCATGTTTGGCCAACAAATCAAAGGTTTGTTCTATATGGATGCCAAACATCTGGATGTTTGGAGGCAGCTGCTTGGCATCCTGTGGTCCACAGAGAAGCACTTTATACCACTATAGTCAGAGATCCATTGTGTCTGATCTCACTGCTTCAAAGATCCAGCCCCCAGAACATCGTTGATCAAGCGTGGCTGGTGCTAGCTTGCCTGGAGGTTAAGTAGTAATGTTGATGGGAAGTGAATTGTTTCTTGGGATTCAAGCCTAAAGAGTGGGTGTGGGACAGATTTATGAGAGAGACAAAATCTCTTCAGTGGTGGACTGGAAAAAGACAGGAAGTAGTGTGGAAATCATGGTCAGAGTGAGGCCTCCCCATGGCCCACACAAGCTACTTTGGGAAGGAGGTTGCCTCAAGAGCTAACCATTGACTGTGGTTTTCATTATTCACTGAGCCCGTAGCACAGGGCATAGAAACAGCAGTCAAAGGACTCGTTTAGGGATAGAGATGTACCTCAGTAGGTCAAATGCTTGTCGAGTATGCTCCAAACCACAAGATCAATTGGTAAAATGGACATGCTACCACAGGCCTATAATTCTAGCACTCAGAAGGTGGAGGGAGGGAGGAGGATTTGAAATTCAAGCTACAGAGTAGGTTCGGAGCCAGCCTAGGATACATGATAATAACTGCATTATCAAATAATAACACTAGTAATAATAGATTACTGTTATTAAAGCAATAATGTATTGTAGTTATAAAATATGTTGCTATGCATGACATCAAAATAGTAGTAGTAATATTAGTGATGACCTGGGCTCTGCTGCTAGCTGTATCACCAGGTAGCTTCAGTGACTGCTAAGACTCTCGGAAACTCAGCTTTGTAATGGGCCCAGTGGAGACTGACCTAATGCTCCCACAGGACTGTGGCGATGCTCAAATATGATTGCTGAAACTCCTTTTAAATGTGGATGTGATATCCAGTTTGCAGTACCATTGACAGCATTTTCTTTCCAGTTTTGCTATGAGGTTAAACTGTAAAGTGATTTAAGTTGTTGAGGTTATGCTGTTTCAGAGAGTTCTTAGGAGAACTAGTGTTATCCTAAAAGATCCTGGGGAGTGGGGCACTTACTGGAGAAAAGCCAGAGGTTTGAGGAAAAACAGATATAGACTTGGAATCTGAAATGAATATGATTCTTAGGAAAGTAATTTCTTTATTTGCAGGATGAAGAGCTATATATGCAAGGGTAACATTAAAATCTAGGCTCCCTGACTTTGTGTTGGCACAGAATCCTGTCCACTGTTTAACAAAACAACATAAACAACTAGCAACTTGTTCAGGATGCCCTAGGCTTTGAAGTGTCAGGGTTTCAACTTCAGTTCTTAGTGTTTTGGCCCCAGTGCCAGAGAAAAGACCACAGGATCTTATTGGCACGTTGGAGAATGAAAACAGTAGACAGTTATCGGCGGCTGTGCCATTAACCCTAACTTGGGTTGTAATTGCTGGCAGAAGAGATAAAGTCAACCTTGGGGTGGACTATCAGGGTTTCTCCCCTTGCAAACAAAACAGTATTCTTCCTGGTAAACTCATCCTTTGGGAGAGAAAGAGAACGTCTCAGGTTTCCACACTGGGTTAGGTAAGGGGAAAGCTCCATTGTGGAAACCGAGCCTGTACTGTAGACGAACACTTTTACTTTAGTGAATAGAAATCTCTCTTTTTCAGAAGTTAAAAAAAGTCTACAAACACTAGAAAATAATTCTCTCTCCTCCTGCTGTATGAGAAAAAAATTTTTGGGAAGACATTAACACATACACACACACACACACACACACACACACACATACAGGCACACGAATACACATGTTCACTCACCCTGATAGGGAGCCTATAATAGCTCAAAGTACAAACACTACCAGTAAGTTTTAGTGGGGTTACTTACAGCAATATGCCTCCATTTGGTGAAGAGCTAGAGCCTCCTCTTAAGAGGCCAGAGTTGATATTTGGAAGCAGCTCGGGTAATTGACTGCGCCTGGAGGAAAGCTGACTTCCTGTCCTTGAGACATAAGCAAGGAGTGCTGTTCTGCCAGGTGTAGCTGCTGAGGCCCAGGAATTTGTTAATGTCTGGTGGCTGGTGTTATCCCAACTAATCCTCTCACCTCATGCAAATTATAGAACCACACTCTGAAATAGATCATTTTATTTTTATTTTATTTTATTTTTTGAGCCATGGCTGTCCTACAACTCACTCTGTAGATTGGCTTGGGACTCAGAGATCTACCTTCTATGTGCTGTGATTAAAGGCGTGTGCTACCACTGCCAGCTAGTAGATCATTTTATTAGTCCCCATTTTATAGATGAGAAAACGGAGGCGAAGAGGTTGTAAGAGGCTTGCAATGAGCTCTAGAGAACCAGAGCTGGACTTTGAACTCTCACACAATCAAAACACTTTCCCTCTAACCAGTCCAGCTTATGGGAGTGGGATGATATCTCTTCTTCCAGCTTAGAGTAGCCACTTGCTTCCACTGAGTCTTTCAGATGGAGACATCTGTTTGACTAGCAGAAGGGTCAACGCTGCACATAACAGAACTTTCCTACAGACTGGGAACTCATGGTAGCTCCTTAATCTCCTTGTCTAAGTCCACACCTGCCCAGAGGGGCACAGTCTTTAATTTCTTCCCCGATACTCAGAATGATATTTTTATAGGAGCAGTATACTTTTTTTTAAGAAAACAAAAAACAAAAAACGGGCTGGTGAGATGGCTCAGTGGTTAAGAGCACTGACTGCTTTTCTAGAAGTCATGAGTTCAAATCCCAACAACCACATGGTGGCTCACAACCATCTGCAATGAGATCTGATGCCCTTATATGGGTGTCTGGAGACAGCTACAGTGTACTTACATATAATAAATAAATAAATAAATAAAAATTTTTAAAAAAGAAAAAAGGTAATAAAATGATATTAATAGCTCTCTTTGTTGTTTCTGTTAGAGATAGTCAGTGAGACTATAAGGTTACTAATAGCTATTTATTTTAAAATATGACTCATTACCTTTAATGCCACCAAATTACACTTTTTGTTTTGTTTTGTTTCGAGACAGGGTTTCTCTGTGTAGTCCGGGCTGTCCTGGAACTCACTCTATAGACCAGGCTGGCCTCGAACTCAGAAGTCCACCTGCCTCTGCCTCCCAAGTGCTGGAATTAAAGGCATGTGCCACCACCACTCAGCTCAAATTATTCTCTTAAATGATAAAAGATCGATAAACTTTATATCCTGTATACTTACCATAATAGAAAAATAAAACAAAAGCAAAACCGTTATTCTTGGACCAGCTAGATGACACTCACTCAGACTGACAATCAGATTTTGATCCCTGGACCCCTTATGGTGGAAGGAGAGAATGGACTCTGGCAAATTGCCTTCGGTTATGCTCTGGCATGTGTGTGTGTGTGTGTGTGTCCCCACTAAGTAAATAAACGTAAAATGTTTTAATTAAAATAGAAAACATGATCGTTCCCTTTGGATGGATGAGGTGTTGCGGGTTGGCTGTACAGTAGTTGTGTCTGACAACACACTCCAGTGTGCTTCCAGGGTTTGTTATCAGCTGGAGGAAACAGGCGTTGACATTTGCAGGAAGAAATCATTGACTGGGGTCAGGTCAGCTCCTTGCATTCAACAGGAATGATTTTTTTCAGTTACCAGAGGAAATTCAGAAACTTGACGGCTTCTGAAATGTTGTACATAGGAAGGAAAAGCCAAAGAGGCCTTATTGGCCCAAACCGGAAACAGGACCCAGTGAGCTTCCCCAGGACAATGAGGTAGGAGAAGTCCTTTCCCCTCCTAAGCTGGAGAAGCCCTAGCTCAGCAGTTTGGAGTCCCTGACTCTGCTTCAGATGAACACAAAGGCTTCCATTCTGATGCAAACATGCTGTGTTTTTCCATACTCAGTGGCCTTTAGGTTCCTTCACTTTCAATGGCTTGGGGTGGTGCCATGGGGGTGGAAACAGTCTCATCCACTTTGACAAGCCAGTGTTCACTGACAGGGCTCAGAAAAGGTCGTAGGAGCTGACTTGGAATAGCCAACAGCCACTCAGAGGAACTTCTAAACCCAATGTACAATTTTCCAGTCTTTGATTTGTTGGGTAAAATAGGAGTTTGGGATCAGCCCCTCTGTGTGGTGTCCAGAGATAAAACAGGCAGGGAAGGGGCCGGGTGGGGGAGGCTTTTGTAATTATTGTTTGCTGTTGGCTGAGCCGGACTTGACTTGGTGTTCAGAGTGTCCAGAAGACGAGGCCAGCACTTCCATTTCCCTAGTTTCTCCCTGGAGAGGACACCCATTTACATAAAGAGGGTGAGGACACTCCCTCCAGTAGGAGATCTCTTACTCTAGGACTTAGGAGTTGTAATTCCTTCACTATCCATTTCCCATCCTCTCCTACCTGCTGTGCTCTGAATCCTCATCCCCACAGACATCCTTACCTTTTCTTACAGTTAGATTAGACCAACTTTCGTCAATGGAGGAGTGGGG
Organism: Grammomys surdaster; assembly: GCF_004785775.1. Taxonomy (NCBI): domain Eukaryota; kingdom Metazoa; phylum Chordata; class Mammalia; order Rodentia; family Muridae; genus Grammomys; species Grammomys surdaster. The sequence goes on along the minus strand of NW_021620801.1, from coordinate 2,644,519 downwards.
TGTTTTCACTGGGGTGTCTCTCCCTCATCTCTTTCCTTCCTGCTTCATCAGTGTGGTTCTGGAAATGGCTGAGAATTTCCTTCAACATAACATTGTCTCTTGATTTCATTTGATTCCTATCCCTCACCCCCCACCCGGGGAAGAGGGATGGGAATGGTTTCCGGCTGCCTTCCAGCATCTTCTCTGTTTACTTGCTAGAGCTCGTAACCCTGTGCCCACCGTCCTGTCCTGAAGTTCTCTTGTTTTCCCGTGACTAGCCTCCTTCCCAGTTTCATAGCATACTTCCCAGTTCTGAGGATCTCTTGCCTGTATGGGCCAAAGTTTGTGATACCATGGACACCTGAAACTGAAAAACCAGTTTTGTTATCAAAACATGCTCCTTTGGAGCTGGAGGGAGACTTGGATGCTAAGAGTGCTTCCTGCTCTCTAAAAGGACTGGAGTTTGGTTCCCAGAACCGCCACACGAAGCAGCTCACAACCTTCTGTAACTTCAGCTCTGGGAGAATCCAACGATACCATCTGGGCTTCACGGTCCAAACCCATCTCCACCTCGCCACCGCCATCACCACCACACACAGATAAAAATAAAATAAATATTTTAAAAGTACTGCTAAAGTTTGTAGCAGTAAAATTTTACTCTGAAGGAGTAATTCAAGCCCTCACTATCCACAGTGTGACCCAAAGACCAGAAGCATCAGCACTCTTGGAGCTTCTTAGAAATATGGCAGCGAGGGTCCACCTCCATCCTTCTGAATCAGTATCTATGCTTGAATAAGATTCATTCAAGATACACCGTTACTTCGCTGAATTCTCAGGTAGCTCTTAGGTCAGTGAGATCACTGGACAGAGGCCTGGCTTTGAAAATGCTAAGGAAGGAAGGTGGGTGAGCTTTGTGAATGAAGCCTTGAGGCGTTTTCTTCTTAAACTCTAAGCTAATAGAAGCAGGGAGACTTGACTGTCTGCTCTCATCACCCCCTTCTCTCTGATACCCACACAATCCTTCCTGGTTTTCCTATCCACTCCAACTTTAAAGAACTCACAAAAGTTACTCGCCCCATAGTCTATGTCAATAACCCGGCTGTTTTCATTCTGACAGGACCAAACAATTATTTAGGCATCTATTAAACACCAAACAATGTTACACAGCAGGAAATGAGATAAGCTGGCCATGAGAAAGCAAAGAGTGGTGGAGGGATTGAATACTTAAGAGGTCAAATTGTCTAGGAGTGAGGAGGTGATGTGAGGTGGAGGATGAGGGTAGAGGAGAGTGGAGATTTTAACCCATGTGGTTGGTATTGGGAACGAGGTCAATACACGCATGAGGCAAAGAAGGTCAAAGGAGGAGGAAGCTTGGAGAGGGGAAGGAAGCTGTGCTGAGTTAGAAAATGCATGCGTGCTACATACACCAGCCTGGAGTTCAGGAAAAGGATTTTCAAAAGGAGTTAACTTTCCAGTGCTGGGGAGACAGAGCCAGGCGGGTCTCTGGGACTCGTCTAGCCAGAGAGCTCCAGTTTCACTGAGAGACCTTGTCTCAAGAAATAAGGAGGAGGGTGGTCAGGGATCATCAGAAGTTGCCATACGTGAGCATGCACTTGTACATACACATTCACACACGTGAAAGCTTACACACATATACACCACACACCACACACACACACAGACACACAGACACAGACACACACACACACACACACCACACTATATACACACACTGTCCCTGCTCTAGTAGAGTCTGGCTGTCCTCAGTCCCTACTCTTGCTGGTGTTGGGTGGCACACACGGTCTGTGGAGCAAACACGGGAGATGGTGGAGTGAGGACTAACTCGGTCTCTAAGGCAAGCAGGCGCTCCACTACAGTCATCAGATCTGTGCAATGACTCCAGTTTTCTGCGTCCCTGAAGTACCACTTGGGGATTAAATGGAAAGGAGCTTCAATTGGTTTCTGATGCTGTGGTAAACCCAAAGGGAATTCCAATCATGAAAGCCGTGCTGAGTGTGTTCTTCCAGGAAGAGAGAGTTCCCTCTCCTTTTATCTTTGTTTCCTGTTTCTCTGTTGGTTGGTTGTTCTCTTCATTCTTACTGGCTATTCTCTTGAGACCCAATCTGGCTCTTGTGTAGAAAATCCAGGCTGCAGCCTGTGAGGTCTCCTTGTTAATTTGGAGGAAGAAATCAGAGACCTCAGTCCTTAGGTCATCTAGACACAGACTGGAAGCTCCCAATCAACGAATTCCAAATGCTGTGCAGTGAACAAAACAGTTCCTTGTGACAAGCTGAGCAAGGGCCTGTGTGACACACACGCTGCTGAGTGAAACAAACCAAAGAGGCCAATGGCTTTCGGCCTCTTTACTTGTATGTGTATTGTGTGTGCATCGTGTGTGCATCGAGTGTGCATCGCATGTGGGTTGCATGTGCATGTGGGTGTATTCATGTGTGTACACAGGTGCACTCCTGCTACAGTTCTGGTGTTCAGGTCAAAAGACAGCCAAGGCCTCATCTCTGACCTTGTTTGAGATAGAATCTCTTTGTTGTTTGCATGTAGCAGGGGATCTGATCCCAAGCTTCCAGAGATTCTTCTGTCTCCGACTCCCATCTTGCCTTAGGAACACTAGGATTGGAGAAATGTACTACTGCATCCACATCTTATGTGGGTACCTGGGACTTGAACCCAGGTCCTTACATTTTTATAACAAGTGCTTTCTTTGCACAGTAAACTTTCTTCCCAGTTTGCTCTACTTTTTTTTTTAATCGAAAGATAGCAGTACACATTTTCCTGTTCTTTTTTTTTTTTTTTTTTTTTTTGGTTTTTCGAGACAGGGTTTCTCTGTGTAGCCCTGGCTGTCCTGGAACTCACGCTGTAGACCAGGCTAGCCTCGAACTCTCGAACTCAGAAATCCGCCTGCCTCTGCCTCCCAAGTGCTGGGATTAAAGGCGTGCGCCACCACCGCCCGGCTTTTCCTGTTCTTTTTAATACAGGAAAAAGCCTTAACGATTATTATCTGTCTGCTTTGTTCATTAGTCTCCCTTTCAGGCAATGTGCAGCACAAGGCAAAATTGGTGCTTTTCCTTTGCCCACATTCACACAATAATTTTCTCTAACACCTATAAAGATACATCACACCTCTGGGAAGAGACTGGTAAAGATAAGAAACCAGGTGAGAGAGAAGAAAACGCCCCTGGGGGCAAGAAGTGGAGTAATTATAATTATTTGAGTTTTTGTTATTAGTGGGTTTTTTGTTTGTTTTGTTTTTGTTTTTGTTTTTTTGAGACATGGTTTCTCTGTGTAGCCCTGGCTGTCCTGGAACTCACTTTGTAGACCAGTCTGGTCTCGAATTTATGGAAATCTGCCTGCCTCTGCCTCCTGAGTGCTAAGATTAAAGGTGTGAGCTACTGCCATCTGGCTGAGTAGTTCTGATTTGGTGGACAGGACAGAAGAATAGGAAAGCTTCAATTTAGAGGTGACGTAGAGGATGGGACTTCCAGGCTGAGTAGAAGTCTGACAGGCAGCATGAGCACTGACACATTTCTGGTAAAGGAATCAACAGAGAAAGGCAATGGTGCAGAGTAGCAACAGTTCTCAACCTATGGGTCCTGGCCCCTGTGGGGTCACATATCACCTCCTGCAAATCAGCTGCTTACAATATGGTTCATAACAGTACCAACATTACAGTTATGAAGTATCAACAAAATAATTTTATAGTTGGGGGTCACCACAACATGAGGAACTGTATTAAAAGGTTGCAGCCTTAGGAAGGTTGAGAACCACTGGTGTTGAATGCAAGGATGTAGCTAGGAGGAGGGTCTGGGAGGGAAGGAAAAGGAGAATTAGGACCAGATGCTGATTGTCTTGTGGCCAAACCAAGAGTCTAGGTGTTATCTTAGAGGCAGTGATAGCTGTGGAGAGGGTTTTCACCAACAAATGCTATTTTCATTGTCAAGAACACAACTAGAACTGGGCCATCGAGATGGTTCAGTGGGTAAGGGAGCTTGCTGCCAAGCCTGATGGATCTGAGTTCAATCCTCGGGAATCACATGGTGAGAGAAGAGAACAGACTCCCTCAAGCTGTCCTCTGATTAGCACAAATGTATAGTAGCATATTCATGGGCACACATGTATGTTCAGAGTAAAGAAATAAATGTGAGACATCTAAAAGTCATTGAAAAAGAAAATACCCAGAACCTTTGTCATTGAGAGAAGAAAATCCCCACCTAATCTTCTCCCCTGAGGCCTTTCCTGTCTGAGTAAGCCACTTGTGCTCAGTATTGTTGGTTTAGTCATGTCCCCACAAGCTTTTTGGACTCAGTGGGACAATGTAGTGTGGAGTTTGAGCTACATTGCTTTGGCTCCTGGGAGGTCCCACACTTCCAGCCACCTGCCCAAAAGCTATCTGGATTCTCAAACGGAAGACACACACACAGGCCAGTTAATTTGAAAATGCCTTGGCTATGTCAAAGGCTGGGCATTCCTAAACCTTCCCCTGTTCCTCCAGGTCCTATCAGGGAAGTAGCCAGTGGCTACCCACCCAAATTCTCACACGACTGGCTGGCGTTCTCTCCTGCAGCTCCTGCATTCCATCCTTACCCCCAAGTCATAGCGATTCTTGTCTCCTGCACCCTGTATCCTAGCCCGAGTAACTCTAAGGGTCCCGCTCCATCTCTCTTTGCCCAGTCACTGGCCTCTGGCATCTTTATTGATTGATTAAAAACCAATTGGGGACAAGGACCTTTAGCATTTGGACACACAGATTCACGATTGAATCAAAGCATTAGAAACAATCTCCAACAGGACAGGTACGTCTTCCAACGATTTAGTGATTCCCGGGATTCGATAAAGACTCCCCACACCACCCCCTTCCCTTCTTCCTCTCTCTCTGGCCCAAAGGTTTTTATTTATTGTATGTAAGTACACTGTAGCTGTCTTCAGACACCCATAAGAGGGCATTAGATCTCATTATAGATGGTTGTGAGCCACCATGTGGTTGCTGGGATTTGAACTCATGACCTCCAGAAGAGCTCTTAACCACTGAGCCATCTCACCAACCTCCACCCTCACCCCACCCCCACCTCCACCCTCACCCCCACCCCCAATGACTTTAAATGCGATTTTCATGTCATGGTTAATTGAACGAAAAGGGCGTACAACCAGATTTTGCTAAGTTGATTCAACAGAAATAAGCAGAGATAGATAACAATGGTACCTGAGATGCAGTTTGCTCTCAACATGTAAAGATCTGGTCCTGTCCGGCTCCGTGCCTGTGAAGCTCACTGTGAGCTTTATACAGCAGCACTGTTATACGGAGATGGGGCAGGAGAGACTAGACATAGGAGAAATGTTTAGAGTGTACTGCAGGGGACCAGAGGTTGGATGTGTTGTCTTTGTATGGCCCCCAGCAAGGGGAAAGCTCTCAGTATCAATGGATGCCCAGTGCAGCCCTGTTCCCAAGCAATGTTTCACAAGTAAGCCAAAAAGCTTTTCTCACATGAAGACCGGAAACTTGGAAAAGAAACTTAAAAACTATTTCCATAATGGCAGAGCTTTAAAGAGATCATGTTGCCTTCCTGATTTCAGTTAGAAGCATCCACATTCTACCTAAATATCTAAATAAATAGCTAACTCTTAGTGAACAAGTAGAAGGCTCTGTGTGGCTGCATAGACAAGAGAGACAGACACGCGGATCAACGGGGAAAGAGAACAGAGAAAGCAGCTGATTTTTTAACTTATTAACAAGTGGGTATCAAAATGTCTTCCTGAAGTCCCCAGAAAGTTTGAAGATTCAGAAAAGATTCTGGGGGGTGCAGAGACTCAGACTCATACACCCAGGGACTCTGGCTATAATGCCTGTATGACATGTTTTTGTGAGATACCTTCAGGGCTGAGGCAGGATTTTCTTATGCAGCTGTGCCTATTCTCTGAGCCCCAGGCCTGGTCTCCAAGGAATGGCTAGATCCTGGCTCTAAACCTGAGACCCAGGTGCGAGGAAAATTCCTGGATTCAACCTCTGAAGTTTCATTTGGCCTTTGACCTCAGCAGCTGGAACCGACTCTTCTTTAGGCTGAAGACAAATCAGTGTGCCGGGGTTTGCTGGGAGGGGGAGGGTGGGAGGCTGGTTGCTCTGCCATTCATCAGAATAATCAGCACACTCAAGATAGATTTCTGTAGGACCATGTTGTCAGGTTAATGAACTAAGGCAAACAAACATTGCATTTCCAGCCTGGTGTAAGTTGCTCAAAATCCAGTCATGCTATTTAAACCGTGTAATTTGCCATTTCTGTTCGAAAGCAAGGATCTCAGAATGGCATGTGTTTACCCCAGAGCGGCCACGACAATTGATGGGGGTCTGAGAGCACCAGAGTAGAACGGATGCATAGTCTTTATTCTCTATCTAAGTTTCTAGTTTTATTTCCACTTTCCAAATTTCTTATTAGAAACTCAGTCCAAAACAAACAAACAAACAAACAAAATCAGGCAATTATAATTTGTTTGTTTGGCAGTACTGTAGTCCAGGCTGGTCTGAAACTTACTGTGTATCCCAGGGTGGCTTCAAATTTACAGCAATCCCCCTACCTCAACTTCATGAGTTCTTAGGTCACATTCATGAGCACCAAGACTTTTTTTTTTAAAATGAATTCACCTTAACAGTCACTAGAGTTTAATTTCCATTCTGTCATAGATGGGTAAACTGGTGCGGTCACTGCGGCCTGTATGCCCGGGCACCTAATCCTTTCTTCCCAGAAACTGGACAATGACACCTCCAGCCATAGATTCATCCCTGCCCTAGCGTGGAGCATCTACGCTGGCTTTACACTGATGGAGTTAATGCGTCCTGCACCTATATTCTTGGCTTAAGTATTAAGTCAGCTTTATTTCTAGCATAGCTGCAGGCTGCCTCCTTAATCGTGAGAACTAGTGTTATGTATTGACCCAGAGGTGTGTTCTCACACAACACTCTGGTTCTAGTAATTGAGTCCTATTTCATTTTCTATTTGCAGAGAAGGATGGACAGAGGGAAAAAGGGAGAGATGGGTAGAGAAAGAGGGGATGATAGGATAGAACAGAAGAGAGGAGAAGACGAGACGGCAGGAAAAGAGAAGAGATGGGTCCACTGATCTTCAATAGCGTGTTTGCATACGGTTTGCACCTGCTCCAAACAAGGTCGTGTGCTGGAACCCTGGTGCCCAGTGTGGCAGAGGTGGGGCCTAGTGGACATCATCGGGTACACATACATACATGGATGCCAAACACCCATACAGATAAAATAAAATGAAAAAGCATGCTTTTTGTAGAATCCACTCATTGTTTAATATATGTATTTTTAAAAAGAATATAAATGCTGCATATACTAGTTCCCTGAAAATGTAAAGCAGAATCCACATGCTTGTGACCTATGTCCAAACAGGAGCCAATACCTGGCTCCAGGTACTAGAGAACTGGATGCTGGAAAAGGATTGTGAGGTATTTATTTGTGATCATTCAGACTCCAGAGCCTTGGACACCTGAAGACTGGAGGTCTCTCTCCACATCCGCGTGCCTTAGACGGAGGCTCCACATTTGCCTCGGTGAATTACTTACCTCTTCTTTCTCTTACTGAAGTTTTTCTCTTCTTAGCTGTTTTTTTTTCTTACATTTTCTAGACTAAAAGCAAATTTTCTGTAAGGAATACATGTAAGAACTAGCAGGAAACACCCCGAGGATTTATATTTGTTATCTTTAGATGCCCTGGCTGCTTTAAAACTCCTTCAGAGCAGTGAGCACACACTCTCCATTAGATCTCATAGGTGACTAAGAGAACTGGATTCCACTGCAGCTCAGGAGGACTGTAGCTTACGGAGAGCCACTCTGCCCCACCTAATCAGGTCTATCATCAAGGCCCTCTGGTTCATCTATTACACAACAACCAAGGTACTCCTGGAGGTGTGTCGATGAATTTCACCATCCCACAGAGCTGCTTCATCCACAGACTTCCTCATATCTCAAATTGTTACAATTATCCACCTCATGAGATAGTTGTTGAAATAGAATATCCCAATGACTGTAAACTAATCTTAATTCCCAGATGTCTTATCAGCTCGTGCAACACCTGCCAAGGTCTTCTAATTGCTCGAAAAATATTTCATGGAACAATTTCCGTAGTTCTTTTCATCTGAGTGTATAAGGCCTGGAAGTTCTTCATGGTGTCCAGCTTATGTTGTCCTTCTGTAGCCCTTGACCTCTCTGGAAGCGCTTGCCATCAGAATCCAGATGTTGGGTGAACAGGGAGTAATTATGGGTTTTGCCCTTAGTAAAATTCAGGTCAGAGAGAGAGAGAGATCATTTGAAAACAAAATAATGTTTTCTATTTTATTATTGGCAACCTCATTTCTTCCATTTCTTCCTCTCTTTCTCCAACCAGGGTACCTTAGTTTCTTGGCCTGTTGATGTGATAAAATATCCTGACAAAAGAAACTTGAGAGAGGAAGAAATCTTACCGTATAGACCGAGGTACCCTCCGTATGTTAGGGAGGTCAAGCAGCAGGAGCTGGAAGCAGCTGGCCATGTCACACCCACGACTGGGAAGCACAGAGACAAGTGTACATTGCTGCCCTGCTCATTGTACACCGTCTAAGATCCTCCGCCCAGGGACCCCTCCCACCTGAAGTGAAGACAGATCTTACCAAAAAGGTTTTGGTTGGGGTGAGGAGAAGGAGGGAGGAAGAGATGGTGTAGTGGGGGGTGAGAAGGACAAAAAGGAATTATATACATGGATGAAATTGTCTGCAAATAATAGAAAATAAATTTACTTTAAAAAAATTTCTCTAGCCAAGAATCAGTTATAAGCCCTGCTATAGTCTTCAAAGGCTTTGTGCAAATGTGCTGTTCATTTAAAAAAAAAAGTAAAAAAGATAAGATTCCACATCAGTACACAGTTCTAAAGAACTCCCCCTGCCCCAGGCATGCCAGAGGCTCATATCTCAGGCCATCTTAGATTTTGTCAAGCAGAGGGAGGACTTTATCACATGGGACTTGGACTCAGGGCTTTGCATATGCTGAGCAAATGATCTATATCCCCAGGCCCATAAGTTAGAAACCTTTGTGATAGTACCAAGCATCCCTGGTACAGGAGAGACATGTGAATAGAGACCATGATATCTATTCATGATTAGTGTTGTTGTCTTTTTAATCCTTTTCTCAGGTCAGAGGATGTTATGTGTTTTCTGTATTGGAGCAATTACAAATAAAGTCACTAAAAATATTCACATGTGGTCTTTTTATGTGAATACACATTTCCTTTCACAGCCAATGATTAAAGTTTCTAGTTTATATGGTTCTCTCTCTCTCTCTCTCTCTCTCTCTCTCTCTCTCTCTCCCCCCCCCCAATAAATTTTTTTCATACAATGTATTCTGGTTATAGTTTTTCCTCCCCAGCTCCTCCCTACCTCCCCACCCACCCAGATCCATACTCATTCTTGCTGACTCTCATAAAACAGACATCTAAAAATAGAAAGAAAAAGAAAAACATTATAAAATAAGATTAAATAAAAACAAACTGGAATAAGACAAAACAAACAACAAACAAGAACAATCCAAAGAAAAAGCACAGGAAACACATAGATAGGGAGACACAAACATTCACACACGGAGAAATCCCATAGAGACACATTGTTGTGTTTATGCTGAGGCATCCCTTCACCCTGAGGGACCAGCTACACCACTACGGTATAGTATAGAATAGAGTTTATTAAGGGCATGCGGAGGGGAGAGAGAGAGAGAGAGAGAGAGAGAGAGAGAGAGAGAGAGAGATGGAG
>NW_021620801.1:2621238-2629740 GCF_004785775.1 Grammomys surdaster | reverse complement strand
TGTGTGTGTGTGTGTGTGTGTGTGTGTGTGTGTGTGTGTGTGTGTGTATGGGACAAACTCCCATTTGACAGCTATACAGAGACCTCTTTAAATTGTAGGAAACATTTCCTATCCTCAAAAAGCAGGCTATATGAGGTTGCAATGGATGATTGTTTCATACGGCTTAGTTGTGCATCTATTTGGTTATTTAAATTATCCGAACAGGTTATAACAGCCTATTAATTCCTTCACTAATCACCGTGTTAAATAAAGCCTTTGACAAGTTGAGTTTGTAACTTTTATGCCTTTAATGAGATTTGCCTTTTCCTCAAAATTAGAGACCCTATAAACAAACAAACAGACAAACAAAAACTAAACCAATCAAACAAAAGTAGATATCAAAAGTATATACTATCGTGACATTCTAAGGAATTTCAGGAAAGAAAGATTTAATAACACAGGTGAAGAAACCAAGGTACTGCCCTCAAATTGTTAAAACAGGTTCCTGAGAAAGAAGATAGTGAATTCTATTTTTGTTTTTTGTTTTTCAATAAAGGGTTTCTCTGTGTAGCCCTGGCTATCTTGGAACTTACTCTGTAGACCAGGCTGGCCTTGGACTTGAAGATCTGCCTGCCTCTGCCTCCCCGCCCAGCTAGATAGTGAGTTCTTACATTGATAACTCAGAAGAGGAGCTTCATCCCCATTTCTATCAACATGAATGGATTTCACTGAGTAGAGCAACGGAGCTCAACATGCCGGCCGACCTGTTACCCATCTGCCCTCCTTATACACAGACTCGGAGAACATTTTAGAAACCTGTGTTACACTTTGATCACCATATGAAACGCATGGCTATCTTTGGCAGATTTATTGGTCTAGCAGCTAGACCAGTTGTCAGCAGCTAGACTCTAGCTGAACAAGGCATGGGTCAGTTTGGATGCTGTTCAGGTCAAAGACAGTATGAGCAGTCCACTAGTCCCAGGTGACTGTTCACCATCACACCCAAATTAAGTCACATTTACATCTACAGGGTAAGTTTGTCGGAGCTTGATACTGGTGACCTTTTGTGAAAAAATAGTACAACTCAATTTTCTTATCCATAAAAAAAAGTCTTTGCCATCTCATTTTCTATCCCATTTTAAGAGATCTCTTTGAGACCAGTTTGTTTTTTTTTCTACCATTTGTTCTATTTAAACAAGACATAAGTAGTTGAGATATATATTGTCCCAGGAGAATAGTGTTACTATCAATGTAACGTGGTTAGTAAAAAAGACTAAGACGGGCTGATGGCTCAGTCCTTGAATGAGGAATGACTTTTGCAGAAGATTCAGTTTGGATCCTAGTACACACATCAGGTGGCTCACAGATGCCTGTAATTCCAGCTCCAGTGAATCTCACACTTTTAGCCCCCGTGGACACCTGCACACACACACACACACACACACACACACACACACACCCCAAACTAAAAATTAATAAAAAAATATTTTTAAAAAGAAAATGAATACATTGGTTATATGAAAAACTTTAAATATGAGTAAACATCATAGTTATTTAAGGCATAGAAAGATTCGTTATGCTCGGCAGTGGGGAGCACTTGGGGAGGCAAACCAAAAAAAAACAAAACAAAAAAAAAAAGAAGGATTCGTTACAGAAAAATCACTCCTAACTGTTCATGCACTGTAAAAAGTAATAGTATGGATTCCGGTTATTAATTGCTGAAGCCCACATTTTCATATACAAGTATGGTTTCCATAATTTTCTGTGTAAAAGGTTTTCCTTCTAAATATAACCATGGAGATGCACTTTTACACAAGTTGGTTTGTCCTACTTAGGGTTTATACTATTGCTGTGATGAAACACCACGACCAAAAGCAAACTGGGGAGGAAAGGGTTTGTTTGCCTTACACTTTCAAGTTGTATTCACCACTGAAGGAAGTCAGGACAGGAACTCAAACAGGGCAGGAACCTGGAGGCAGGAGCTGATACAGAGGCCTGGAGGGGTGCTGCTTACTGGATTGCTCACCCTGCTTCCTTATAGAACCCAGAACCACAAGCCCAGGCCTGGACTCTCCTTCACCAACCACTAAGAAAATGCTCTACAAGCTTGCCTTGTAGAACCAAGATCTTCTGGAGGCATTTTCTCAAATGAGGTTCCCTCCACTCAGATAACTATAGTTTGTGTAAAGTTGCCATAAAACTTGCCAGCACATAATAGTGAAAATGGTTCCAGTTTGCTTTATGTATTTTTAAAAAGATCTGTGTGTGTGTGTGTCTGTCTGTCTATGTGAATGTATGCCCTGTGCATGTAGGTGCGTAAGGAGAAAGAGTATCTCATCCCCTGGAGCTGGAGTTACAAGCAGCTGCTCCTAGAAAGGAACTGAGCTCTGGTTCTCTAGGGAAACAGTGAGCACTCTTAACCATTGGGCTGTCTCTCCAGCCCTGATTTCCACACGTTTCAGTTAATGTTTCTTATGATTCTTGCTCATCTATTTTCTAAAAGTGCTGGTCTCATATGGACTGAGGATTTAGAATCCAGTTTTTCATTACAGATAGTTTGTGAAGCATTTCTTGTGGGCCATGTCTCTTAAACCGTAGGGCTCACCGAGACTAACTAACTGTAAGACTCGGTGAAAGCATCTGATAAAAGGGTCTGACTCAGTATGTCTGTGTTAGGGACTCCAGTCCCTAACAAACAACTAAACAACTGGGGCAGGACAGGCTCAGAACAGGGTGTCTAGAAAATGGAGACTGATAATTCTGGAGAAGTTCAAGTCATCTCAGGACAGGCTAGAGACACAGAGTCAGGCACAGCAAGAGAGAAGCCCCCGGAAAGCAGATGTGTGGTGTGCTTTTTAGAGTTTGTGGTTTTTTGTTTTGTTTTGTTTTTACTTTGAAAATTTGTAGATCTTGTTGTTTGAGGGACTGTCTCTGTCTCTTGAAGCTTTAGGGCAGTGGTTCTCAACCTTCCTGATGCTGTGACCTTTTAATACAGTTTCTCATGTTGTGGTGACCCCCAACCATGACATTATTTTGTTGTTACTCTGTAACTGTAATTTTGATGCTGTTATGAATCATACTGTAAGTACATGTGATATAGAATGCCTGATATGCGCCCCCTGTTGGCCCCCTCTGCCCCACAGGGGTCATGGCTTACAGGTTGAGAACTGCTGCCTTAGGCTGATCTCAGACTCGTTATGTATGCAGCCCAATCTCAGGTTTGTGCCACGTGCCCAGCTTACTTTGGATGTTATTACTTCAGGCAGGAGTCTGTGATGGTTGGGAGCGACTTTCATTGCTGTTGAGAAGCTCTTGTTGCCGACGTAACTACTACACTTTGAAAAGTTCCGCTGGATAGCTAGAATTCGAGGAACGTAGTTCCCCAAGGAAAGACTCAAACTCAGCTTCGAGGATCCTGGTCCCACTCAACAAACCTCAGTTTCCTGATGAATTGATGATGTCCTTCATAGGCACGTTGTGTGTGTGTTTCTAATACTTAGTGGATCTCTAGGACCTAAAACTTCTCTAGGTTCCTCCACGGCAGAGGCTCTGGTGTTTGGAGACACGTGGGCAACCAGTTGGTCATGCATTTCGATGTTTCTAGTGAGGCCACACCCTCACATTGACCCCACACAAGAAGACACGGGAGACAGTCCTCCTAATGAAACGGAACTGCAGCCCTGAACAGCTAACCCAGGGTGGTCTTCCAGGGTGAGAAGTCCAAGGGCTGGGGTCCACCCTGCTTTACTGCTCTGTAGAAAAAGCTATTCTAGACCCCCCTCCCTGAGGCACTGCAGGCTTGTCTGGACTCTCCCTGTATCAGCTGAGTGTAATCACAGCTGTAAAAAAACCTACTGGGGATTTAGCCCTAATCTTAGAAGGGGAGGAGAGGATAACTGCTGATGATAGGAAGCCATGGGGATGGTGTGGGGGAGGGGCGTGGGCAGCGGAGGTATTCGCGGTCTTTGCTGCACTTCAGAGGATGCAGAAGCTTAGCAGGAAGCCTTAGCATGGATACCAAGGTTGAGTAAACGGGGGAGGGGGTTGGGGATGGGGATGGGCGCTCTGCTAGGTAAAGAGCAGCGAGGCTCTACAAGGGGATGGACAAAGTCTCTGTTTGAGTCAATGGGAAAATTCCAGAAAGGGCAGCTGTTGCACAAAAATGTGAATGCATTCAATGTCACAGAATTTCTCGCTTAAAATAGGTTAAGATTGGTAGCATGGCAACCGCCCCCCTCCATGTGCGCGTGCGCGGGCACACACACGCACACACACATATTTGAATGGTTATAAATATTTATATGTTTTTACCATAATAAAAAAAAGAAAGCTTTGAAATGCCATGTTTGATGTTGAGGCTAGAATCTCACAGACTGTTGAGAACAAGTTTCAGCCCTATGGGTAAACTGAGGTATATGAGATCAGAGAACTTACAACCAGAGACCTAGGCAGGACTAACATTGAAGCCTAGCTCAGTTTCCCAGGCCTCTTATCCCTACACTGTCAACAACTGGGGTTTTGGGGACACACAGACACCATAGTGACACAGACACCACACCCTCAGAGCACGGCCCACTCCTTGTTTGTCTGTTTATGTGTCTGGTTCATCTCAGATGATAAACTCTTTGAGGGCAGGCCCCATGGGTTTGTACAGATGTTTCAACACCCGGCAGCTTGCCTACATACAGTAAAACCAGAAGGAAGACTTGCTAAGTGGATGAATAAATAAACAAAGGCGTCAACTACTCATGGACCAGCAGAGGCTACTCAGGCTGGGAGATGAGTATCAAAACGCAATCTGGATGTTTCTTTGCTTCATTCATCAGCTTTAGACTATTAAACCTGAATCCAAATGCAAGAAATGATAATTTAGGTCTTGTTTAAACCCATATATTGAGTTTGGAAAACAATATCAGTATTCACATTCATGAAAAATGATATGAAGTTATATGTTTACAATTTTATTAGATAGCAGAGGTACACATTAAAGAGTAAGGACCCCCCCCCCCCCAAAGACCATCCCAGCCCCCCTTGAACTATGTGACCTGTTTCAAACTTTACAAAGCATGGTAGTTGTTTGTTTTTTAAGAAAAATGAAGTCTGGCGCCCTCTTGTGGTTTTCTATTTAAAAGACAACTGTAATGAAGTTGGGTGATGCTGGGGCGTTTGTATCCAATCCACACCGCGAAGGAATTGCTGTTTTGAGACCCATTGCTGCTATCACTGGCATGTCTCTTAGCAAAGTCATATCAGAGTATTCCACAGGCTAAAGGTATAGTTATGTGGTTGTAATCTCTTTGTATGAGCGTATGAGGCTGCTCTATTAAATACATAATGAGACCAGAGGTGAAAACTGTTTTTATAGTTCCACAGTCTCAGAAGGTCAAGGCCAGAAGAAATCATGATCTAGTACATATCTTTTTTTTCCTGGTAGCTCCTCTAGCATTGTCTCCCTCCACCCCCAGACAACTACCTGATCACCTTTCAAGGTGTTCTAGTTTGCTTTCAGTTGCTGTATTAGAACACTGCAACCAAAAGCAACTTGGGGAAGGAAGGGTTTGTTTGGCTTATATGGTCACGACACAGTCCATCGTGAAGGGAAGTCAGGAACTGGAGGCAGGAGCCTGGAGGAAGGGACTGAAGCAGAGACCATGGGGGAATGGTGCTTACCGGCTTCTTGTTCAACCAGCTTTCTTATAGCACCCAGGACCCTGCCACCACCCCTACTCATGTGGGTCCTCTTACATCAATCATTAAGGAAGAAAATTCCCCCATCAACTTGCCTACAGGCCAATCTGTTGGAGGTATTTTTCTCAGTTGAGGCTTCCTCTTCCCAGATGACCCTAGCTTCTGTCAAATTGACAAAAAGTTTAGCCACACACAGGGTACTTAAGCATCAATCTCTTGATAATAGGTTATCCACTTTTAGTGATTGACCATGGTCATATAAATACTGGTAGCACCGGAAGACTCAGCAGGATGTGTGTGCATCTGTGTGTGTATATCTGTGTGTGTGTGTGTACATCTACATGTGTGCATGTGCTTGTGTGGGTATGTGTGTAATTTAATAATTAAAGAAGTAGAGGTCTTCTTTAATCATTTGAGGGGAAGTGGGGGGATCTAGTAGGCATTGGAGGGGGATGAAGTAAGAGTGGAAATGGTGTAAATAGAATATTCAATATAAGACTCTTTTTAAAAAAAGACAAAATTTGAGTTAAAATAATTATCTTCCCAATCTCTAAGGGCTGGTAACTTGTCCCGTGTTCATCTGACTTTCATTAACAGATGTGCCCCATGAGTGTAATTCCTGCCTTGAGACCAATAACTGCTCACTCCCATTCGCCCTAGGCCCAGCACGCAGCACAATAAACAACCGTCAGGTGTCAATTAAATAGCAAGGCACAGATTTGTGTTTGAAGCAAAGAGCAGGCAAAAACTGTAAGTAGATCCTCTGTCTGTAAGTTTGTATGTACAGATTTAATCAACCCTGACTCAAAGATGTTGTTTAAATTACTCTGTAACTGAACCTGCACTGGCTTCATTTCTTGTTAGCCTTTCCGAAACAAGGCAGTATAACAAACACTTACGTAGTCCTCACATTTTATTAGGTGTTCTGAGTGATCGAGGGATGATTTCAGTATATGAGAATGTTGTGGGTACTCACGAGGGAAGACTGTTTAGATAGGTAGGTATATATGTGCAAAACATTTTAGTAGATTTAAAAATCTTATTTAGATGCTATAAGTAACTATCACTACCCAGAAGCCTTAGTTATGATACTAATTAATGAATAGACTAAAATTATACTCCTGGGCAACACTGAGGTTTCAGGGGTGTTGTAGATTCAAATATTGGAATCTATAGTCCATTGGTCACTAGTTGTATAGTCTGTAATTGGCCTCTCTGCCTTCACACCCTCACCTATAACAGAGACTAAAATTTGAGTGTTTGGCTACGTTATTTTTTTTTAAGTTTAATGCACACGGAGCCTGGCGGTTAGTACATTAATTTAAGCTCTTCTTGATGCTTAAAGTGTGGTTTCCATTACATATTCCCTACATCAGGGAACTTCACTATGTAATATTTTGCTTTTCTTTGTTCTAGCTCCAGACTGTGATGTTTACTTCTACTGTGTTATATTTGCTTTCAGGATCACCTCAGAGACACTCTCTCTCTCTCTCTCTCTCTCTCTCTCTCTCTCTCTCTCTCTCTCTGTTTCTCTGTCTCTCTGTCTCTGTGATTGTTTTTCTCTCTTTGTCTCTGCTCTCTGTTTCTCTCTCTCTCTGTGTTTGTTTCTCTCTCTGTCTCTCTGTCTCTGTCTCTCTGTCTCTCTCTGTGTTTGTTTCTCTCTCTCTGTCTCTGCTCTCTGTCTCTCTGTTTCTCTCTCTGTGTTTGTTTCTCTCTGTCTCTATGTCTCTCTCTGTATTTCTCTCTCTCTCTCTCTCTCTCTCTCTCTCTCTCTCTCTCTCTCCTCATTTGCATCCTCTCGTGTATGTCTTGTCTATACTCCTCCTGGATACGTCCTATTTCTGAAGGCCAGTGGCTCAAGACAACTCCTTATGTCACTGGTTGACATTCTTGCCCATATAGAAGGAGCCTGCCTGTTGGCTTTCCTGTGGGAACTGTTCTCTGAGTACACCTTCTCCAAAGGAAGAAGGGTCAATGAATACTTTTGTAGTGAAATCTTTGAGCACAAAGGTCTTAATAGTGTCAACTTTTTATGTAATTTGACTGAAAAGCTCAGTTTAAAGCTTCTTGGTAAATGACTAATAAACACATAACAACAAAACACAACTAATGTCTGGGTGAGAACAGTAAAGCATGATTATAATGCCAGCGCTCAGGAAGCTGAGACAGGGGGATCACCAATTCAATGTCCACCTGGAAGCACACAGAATTTAAACACACACACATGCACACACAAGTTTGGTAGTAACTGTAGTTTTGTTTGTCAGAGGCCTCATGTAGCCTAGGTTGGCCTGGAGCTCACTATATAGCAAAGGCTAGCCTTGAACTCCTAATCTCCTGCCTCTGTTGCTCAATTTCTGGGATCACAGATGTGAGCCATCAGTTCAGTAGTGACTAATTTAATGGTTACTGATTGTGGGTCTGTGTTCTACATTGCCACTGGGATGTGTGAGCACTGTTTGGGAAGATGACAATGGAGGGCCCTAGGCTACATTTCATCTCCACCACCATTGGGGTGCGGGGGTAGCATGATGCAGCAGCAGCCTAAGATGGAGGCCCCAACCCAGGTGAGAAACAGTGCAGGCTGAGGCCAAGGAGGCAGGGGGTCCGAGCATTCAGTCACCACAAGGAACCTCATGGAATCGGGAATGAGGCGCCCTTGCCAAGGGCCAGGGGGAGGGGAAACTCTTGCTTAGCTTAGTGGGTGAGGAGGACAGAGGAACCTTCTGCCAGCCAGGCTCTGTATGATGAAGGTACCCTCCCCCCACAGAGGTTCATGATGAGAGAGAGAGAGAGAGAGAGAGAGAGAGAGAGAGAGAGAGAGAGAGAGAGAGA
>NW_021620801.1:2557084-2621228 GCF_004785775.1 Grammomys surdaster | reverse complement strand
AGAGAGAGAGAGAGAGAGAGAGAGAGAGAGAGAGAGAGAGAGAGAGATCGACCGAGTCCGTCTTTGTTTAAACTGTTTATTCATTATTCATCATGGAAAATGGGTGCAGATAACTTACTCGGTATGCACCAGAGATTAAATACCTTTGCAGGAAGGAATGTCCGAGAAGGAAGCTTATTGACGAGACCCTCAGGCTGTCCCATCTAGACACCTCATTAGCACAGAGAACTGCGCTCTATGCTACAGGACTAGTGGTCACGATCCTCATGTGGGGTGTCGTGGTCATGTGTTCCAGGACAGGAACCAGGACGGAGTAGATGAAACGCCTATTGTTCTGAGATATAAGAAGTACCAGGGTCTCTGAATCCGCTCAGTCTTCCCAGTTTTTATCTGGTGACACGGTTCCTTTTGCTCCACAACCGATGACAACCCCTAACTTAGTAAAAGAGTGGAACTTAGGACAGACACATGCTAGCACCTAAGCCTGTTGTCTCCCATAAGGAGCAGGAATTGTGTTTCGACATCAGCCTGGGATGGTAGGTCTTCATTATTTTACTTCAGAGCCTCACTCCAGAGCCACATTCTGGGAGACTTTGTCTTTTGAAAAAACTCAAAGCACCTGTAGTGACTGGTTAAATAAGTATGTGCCATAAAATATTTAAGAAACTATCAGGCAAACTAAAATTAACTTGGCCACAAATCTCATAAAAGCTAACCTGCGGCTTCATGGGAAGGCAGAGATCATATGGAGGATAGTTAGCCTGTGTTTCCTTCGGCTCTGGGTGTGTGGGCACAGGACGGGAGGGTGGAAAGCTACTCTTATGTCACGAGCAGAGTAAAGATGGGGCCCTGGGGTCAAACCAGAGACACTTCTTACCCAAGGCACCCAACCCCCAGCCTTCTCCCATCTTTGCATCAGTGAGGAAAGTCACACCACTCATGTCGGCAAATGGGTATCCATTCCTAATCACAGTGGCTTTCGGGGACACACCCAAAGCAAGTGGGATTTTTCCACAGCTGGTTCTTAGTATCTTCTGTCTTTTCTTCTTATTCTTTATCCTTGAGGGTGATTCACCAAGGACAGTAACCCTACCCCCACTTTTCTGGCATCACAGGACACACAGATTCCTAAGGACATTTGCATTTGTGGGTTGATTAGAAATGTATCTACTTTTCTGCTGGACTCTGTGGCTGGAACGCAGAGAACAGCCCCAAAAGACACATGGAGTCTGGGGTTCCAAAGCTTTATTGTTCATGGCAAATGTAGATGGTCTGGGTGCACCCCCCACTTAAGCCAGCTTGGGCCTGGCTTAAATAGGGAGGGGGAAGAGAGGAGGGTCACTTAATTAGCTACGCCCTCTGGCCTTTAGGTAACTCATCAATATGGAAATCTCTTGAGGCTGAATCCTGTAGTCACGCCCTCTCGCTGTATTAGGTAACACCCCTTTGGGAAGGGCTGCATAGGCAAACGTGACTGCAAGTCGCAGGTTAAATGGAGATCTAGACAGCATGTCAGGAGCCTGGATTCTGGGGGCATGGCTGAACACCTGCCATTTCCCCATTAGGGCCAGGGTTCAAGGCCCATGCATGCCCAGCCAAGAACCAAGATATTTTTTTCACTACCCAACACTTCTCTTCCCATACTATATCTGATTTTAATCCTGTGCATGCCTACTTTTATATATAGGCATTGGATGGTAGATAGGGGATTGTCCCTAAAAATTCACTTGAAAGACAGGTTGCTTTGCTGGGCATGCTTCCCAAACCAATTTAGGCTAGATTTGCCTTCCTACTCTCTCAGATACATTGGGAACACATTAGAATAGAAACCATCTACATTTGATTGCTAAGGGTGGAGATATGTATATCATTACTTAGAAAATGGTGTGCGTGTGTGTGTGTGCGTGCGTGCGTGCGTGCATGTGTGTGTGTGTGAATGCAGGTGGAGAACGGAGGTTACTAGGTGCATTGTTTAGAGATCGCATGTGTACATAGCACCTGCAGTGAAAGAATGAGGTTGCCAAATGTGTTTTTAAACATGTATGAGTGTATGTGTTTGTGTGTGTGTATGTATGTGTGCGTGTTTGTTTGCGTGTGTGTATGTGTGTTTCTATGTCTATGTATGTATCTGTGTATGTATGTGTTCTATGTGTGTATGTGTGTGTGTGTGCACACATGCACGTGTGTGCATGCATAACACCAAGCAAAGTGGAGTCCCAGGTGAGCAAAATTTTCCCCGTTTGAGAGTTGTACCCTCACCTCTCCACCAGCAATGTTTGAGTGTTCCAGTCCTCTATCTTCTCCAGACCTCAGTGTGGACAGGCTTTTAAACATCATCCATTCTACTGGCTATCTCTAAAATCTGGCCATGCAGATGCCCCCACAGTCTTCAGAAAGCCTCTTTACACAGGTATGGGGACCCCACCCTGCCTGTGGCAGAAAAAAAGGGCAGGAGAGAGGCAGCAGAGACAAACCAACACAGGCTTGTCAAGGGGCCTGGGCTAGGGGTGGGTGCTCCAGATTTATGTACGTGTCCAGTTTAAAGTATTGCCACAGCAGATCTCGGCCACATCACCCTGAGGGTTATGATTTGCTCAGACCACAGTGTGGGCAGTTAGGTGTGGCTCTATAGAACAGAACATTTTCTTTGACTTTACCAAAGCACAAAGCCATACTCCTTCTTGAGTAATTCCACGTGTTGGGCTTGGATAAAGACAAGCTGGAACATCCCACAGTCTTAGCAAAGCTGTAAATGTGTCACACTGCTACTCTCTGCCAGCAGAGCACAGGAAACAAGCAAGCAGGCTGGAGAGGCCAGGGAGAGTCAGGAAGGCCATATGTCCCCATGTGCCCAGGATGTACGGTTTTAGCACTAATTACCCTACATCAGTGAGTTAAAAGAACAGGGTCTGCTTGAGTAGAAGCCTGAGAGAGGGTGAAGTGACCAGAGCTCAAAGCCTTGACTAGAAGAGAGATGTCACATAATCTCTAAAGGGTTCAGAGGGTGTTTCTCATGTCTCCTCGAAGACGGTAAGTATAGCTGCACAGTAAGAAACGTGAGTGTGTGAAGGTAAGCTGCAAAAATTGACATGTTCTTCAAGTGGGAAGTGTGCCAAAAGTCTACCTCCACATGCTGAAGTTCTAATCCCACTCAATTTTGGTCATGACCTTATTTGGAAATAGAGTTTTTGCTGACATAATCAAGTTGTGATTGTGCCATGCTACATTAGGGTACACTCAGTGATGGTTGTCCTTAAAGAGAAATTTGAAGCCTGGCATGCTAGTAAATGCCAATAATCCCACATGAGAAAGGGCTGAGACCACCCTCGACTGTAGAGCAAGATTTAGTTTAAACACAAACAAACAAACAAGCTGGGAGCACGTTTCAGAGGAGTAGGACCAGAAGGAAGAGGAGGGATGGGAGAGGGTGGATTTGGACACAGAGGCGCACGTTAGGGAGGAAGACTGTCTTAGTTGTTGTTCTATTGCTGTGAAGAGACTCCACAACTGTGATGTTTGTTTATGCTTGGCCCAGGGAGTGGCACTGTTAGGAGGTGTAGCCTTGTTTGAGTAGGTGTGTCACTGTGGGTGTGGGCTTTGAGACCCTCATCCTAGCTGCCTGGAAGTCAGTCTTCTCCTAGCTGCCTTTAGAACAAGAGGTGGGACTTTCAGCTCCTCTAGCCCCATGTCTGCCTGGATGCTGACATGCTCCTGCCTGGATGATAATGGACTGAACCTCTGAACCTGTAAGCCAGTCCCAGTTAAATGTTGTCCTTATAAGAGTTGTCTTAGCTAGTAGTAAAACCCTGGCTAAGACAACAACCAAGGCAACTCTTATCGAAGAAAGCATTTAACTTGGGCTTTGCTTACAGTTTTAGAGGATTAGTCTGTGGTCATCATGGTGGGACTCAGGTAGGCATGGCACTGGAGCAGTAGCTGAGAGCTTTATACACTGATTCACAGACATCAGGCAGAGAAAGTAGGGCATTGGGTCTGGAACTGACCTTTGAAACCTCAAAGCCTACACCAGACACACCTCCTCCAACAATGTCACACCTCCTAGTCCTTCCCAAATAGTTCATCACTGGGCACTAAGTATGCTAACCTATGAGTCTACGGGCCCAATCTTATTTAAATCTCCACAAAGACCATGAGATAGGAAATTAGAGATGGAAATTGATGGCTTCTAAAGGCAGGGATCACCCAATACTATTGGCAACCATAAGACATTAGGACTGAGGCACGAAGCAGAGTCTCTCCCTGAGTGTTCTCAACTAAGCCAACCCTGCCCAGTACCTGGATTCCAGCCCTTACCCCCATCAGAACTGGAGAGAAGACAGTTCTGCTATTTTAAGCAACCCAGATTGTGGTCATTTACTCTGATAGTCTGGGGGGATGAACAAAGGGGCTTTGGTACCAGGGACTGGGGTATTGCTGTGATAGGCCTGACCATGCTTTTGTTTGGAAGAATGTAGATTTTGGGACCTTGGATTTGGAAAGCGATGGAATGCTATAAATGGGTCTTAATGGGCCATCCTAGTAGGATTATGGAAGATTTTGTTGCTAAGAGTAATTTGAACTGTGCAGACCTGGCCCAAGAGGTTTCAGAGGAGAATTTCAGTATGTGGCATAGAGACTGATTTTGTGGTTTTCTGGTGAATGTGGCTACTTTTTGCCTTTGTCTGAAGAGTCTGCCCGAGGCTAAATTGAAGAGACTCAGATTAATTGCATTGACAAAGGAAGTCTCAGAAACGCTCATCTTTGTTTTCTGGTTAAGTTTCATGAAGACCATTTTAAACAAGCATAGCAAGCTGAGAAGAGAAAAATATAAAATATATGATTCAAGTATTAAAGGGGCACCAGGAAGTGAAATAGAGCTGAATTCTGTGTTCACAGACTTTAAATTGAATTAGAGAGTGGGACTTTGGGGCAAGATCCCATCCAGCTAAGTTTTAGATCCAGGCATGATGGTATATACCTTTAATCCCAGATAAAACCAAGCAGATCTCTTGAGTTCAAGGCTAGCCTGGGACAGAGCAAGTTGTAGGTGAAGAACAGTTTAAATCCAGGTGTGGTGGTACACACCTTTAATACCAGCTGGCAGAGCTCCCAGTTCAAAGTCAATCTACAGAGCAAGATCCAGGACAGCCAAGTTTAGGCATTTGGAAAGGTCTTAGAAAACAGAAAGCTACTGATAATACAAGGAGATTATGTTCTAGCCCAAGCAAGCAGCAGAACTCAGCAGCTTCGGCCATGTGGCTCTGGCTTTAGAGTGAATAATAGAAGGGAGTACTGGGACAATTGATCCTGGTTAGCTGGAGCTAAGAAATTAGTGGTGATTAAGAAGAGACCAACATCGCTGAGGTAAAATCTTCTGGAAAGTGTTTTCTGGGAGCGCAAAGAAGCTGTACTCCAGAGATAGCCAAGGTTGTACCTTGTGCTGCAGCTGTACTTGGTACTGTGTAAGAGTCACCCAGATAGTATTGGTTTCAAAGGCATGAAGAACAGCTGAGGCTTGGCAGTGTGAGAAGCCATGGAAGGCCATTAGAGAAGGTGCAGTCCCGGTTGCAGTTGATAGCTCAGGACTGAAGGAGTTTTGCGGCTTGGCACTATGAAGAGAGCCTATGAGAGGCTATTGGTGAAGCCTAGCTGCAGTGAAAGACCTCAGTGTATTGGAGATGCCAGGACCACCGGATGGTCACCAAGAACAGCAGCGGCAGTACAGTGGATCAACCTGAGCTTAGAGTGCCACAGAGGGCAGAGCTGGAGAAGTGATGCCAGCCATTTGGAAGAGCCCAGAAGTTCATGTGTGGATCCCAGACACTGAACAAGAAACTATAACATTGAAGCTTCTTTGGAGACCCCAAGATGCTCAAGATGCCAGAGCCCAAGATGCTAAAGATGCTGGAGACGTGGGAATATAAAAAATGTATTTTGCATTATGCTATGTTTAGGTATGGCTCCCATAGACTCATGTTTGAACAAGTCTATGGGGGTTAGAGAGTGGAATATGATGGTTTGTATATGCTCTGCCCATGGAGTGGCATTATTAGAAGGTGTGGCCTTGTTGGAGTAGGTGTGTCACTGTGGGTGTGGGCTTGAAGAAGCCAGTATTCTGCTAGCAGCCTTCAGATGAGGATGTAGAACTCTCAGCTTCTCCTGCACCATGCCTGACTGGACACTGCCTTGTTCCCACCTTGATGATAACGGACTAAACCTCTGAACCTGTAAGCCAGACCCAAGTAAATGTTGTCCTTATAAGAGTTGCCTTGGTTGTGGTGTCTGTTCACAGCAGTAAAACCCTAACTAAGACACTACTCTTTTGTTGATTTGCTTTCCTATCTATCTATCTATCTATCTATCTATCTATCTATCTATCCATCCATCTATCTGTCTATCCATTTATCTGAAGCAGGGCCTCACACTGTTGCCTGGGGTTTACTTGAAACTCTGTAGCCCAGGCTGGCCGTGAAGTCACAATGATCCCTTGCTCAGCTCCCCAAGCCATAACTTACAAGCATGAGTTATCACATCCTTACATTTGATTTTTCTCTTTTACCAACCCTTGCTTTCTTCCTCTCTCCTCTTCTTTTGTCCTCTCTCCCTCTTCTCTCTCTTCATTCCTCCATCCCCTTCCCCTCTTTTTATTTCCTTTTTTTTTCTGAGGAGCTGGGGATGACACCCATGGCCTTGTGCATGTTAGGCAAGTTCTCCATCATGGAACCATGCCACAAATCCTAACTAACATCTACATTGTTGACGGTGGTCCAGTCATTTTATTATGAGACCGTTGCTCTCAGAACACTTTATTTTATTTTACTTTACTTTTTGTTTGGTCATTTTGACTGTACCACGAGGGTCCAGCAAAAATCATTATCATTAAACTGGCCTCCTCTTGCCCCACATCTCATTCCAGGCTTTCTGTAGTTTATAGAAAGACAGATTTTTTTTTTTCCAGGCTGCTCAGAAGTAAACCTAGTTCAGGATTCCAGGATCTTGAACTCCCCACTGATGCCTATAACCATGCCACAAAAAAGGACCTCGAGATGCTTTTCTATCAAGCACAGGGGATAAAACACTCAGAATGCTGAAGAGTTCTTCAGTTTTGGATCAAGCGGAGTGACTGGAGTGGAGCAGGTAACCACTACTTCCCTGTTAAGAGAGAATTTATGAAGGGTTTTCAAAAGTGAACAAACCAACACATTTTATAGGGCTCCTGCTCTGGAGTGTATTGGTATACTTTGAATAATATCGGGAATTTAATTCCAGAGTCTTTTTAAGCAGTAGGAATGTGCCTCTTGATTCTAGCTGGGCCTTCTGATTCTATTTGCATGTCCTGTTTATGCCACAGGATGTCGTCTGTGGTCTCCGGATGTCTTTTCCGGTTGAACAGGAGTCTGGAAGTCATTCTTCTGGTTACTCTTGTTTCACAGTTGTTTTTTTTTAAGTCAGTGACATTGCCTGGAACTGACTGATATGTGTGGGATGGTCATTCTGAAACAGAGAGTGACAGAAAAACAGAGAGCAAGATTAGCAAACAAAAACAAAACCCCCGCTTTTCTTTTGGCAATGAAGCTAGAAGCTTCTACTCTGGCTGAATCATTCTGCTGTCAGCTGTCATTCACACTCTACAGTGGATAGTTTGTGATCCATGTGTAGTTACAACACGTACATCAACAGGTTCCTACCCAGATTGTCTTGGTCAGCTAGAGTCTGAAGAGCTGTGTGCAGAGACACTTGTGTATGTGGACTGGGGATCTTTTTGTATTTTCAAAGAATCTCATTGGTACATTCAGACCACTGCCTGGAGTAAGTGCTTGAATCTCTGGGCTCCTCACCTCACCTCTCCCTCTGCCCTCAACTCCCACTGTCTTTGTTTCTGTCTCTTGTGTAGACAGATATTCTGTTACTAGTAAGACAGAGGAAGAGGGGATTTAAAAGGTTAGCCTTTGCAAGAAGATAGCATTTAAGTTCATGATGATCTTGTGGTGCTGGAAGCAGCCTAACTGCCAGCCAGGGCTTCATGGATAGTGCATGTTGCTGTAGCTCCATGCTTAAGGAGTGTGTGTGTGTGTTGGGGGGTGTACAAAAAGCACCCAGGAGTTATCCAGTGAAGCCATTCAGAGACATAGTCCTAAGACACAATAGAATGTTCTTCAAAGAGCCAGAAAGGAAGGGTTCAACTTCAGAACTAATTTAATTTATGTGACTGGAATATGTCAAGTGGGATATCAGTGTATTTGTTCTCTTACATACTGTCCTTGACTATCACACTCAACAGGAACACCCTCGTGCAAAAGCAAGTGACCAGATGTCCCTCTTCGGCCTCATCCCTGGCATCCGCTGGGCTGGTGTCAAAAATTGGATTGTAGAGAGGATCTCTTGTGTACTGTATGGAAACATCACCTGTCAATAAAAACCGGTGGCCTATTAGCTGAGGCAGGAAATAGGAGGTAGGAGTTCTGATAAGGAGTGAGGAACTCTAGGAGAGAGTCAGGTGCAGGAAAAGAGTCATCCAGAACTCTGAAACTAAGGAGAGGTAACCAGCTACATGGCACTCATAGAATAATAGAATAAACAGGTTAAATAAATTATGAGGTAGTCAAAACAGGTCAAAGCTTGTGGTGTAGGCATTTACTCATAAATAATAAGTCTCAGAGTAGTCATTTCAGGAACTGGGATGAATATGAACAGCACTAGCATGCATCCCTCTCTGCTATCTTTCTAACTGCAGATGCAATGTGACCAGCGCCTATGAGCCCGGGTCTTACCAACTCACGAGGCTGGCTGGTCATCGAACCCCATCCATCTTCTTGTCCTGGCTTTCCTGTGCTGGGATGACAGATGGTTTCTACTATATCTGGCCTTTTCCCTCTTTAGGGCTGGAGATTGAACTCAGTCTATCATGCTTACATAGCGAGCACTTTACCTGAAGCAACTCGCCAGTCCGGGGAGTTTGTAGATCAAGCAAATGGAAGGTCAGAGAACTGACAGATCTCTTTACAGTACCTATTGCTTCATAGGTTTGACACACTGTACAGTTCCTCTGCTTCATGTATCTGGCTGGAAAGCCTGTCTTGTATAGTTGCTGTATTTAGCAACCTACAGAGAAGCCTGGTTGTTTAAAGAAAAAGACACAGTACCAAGGTACTTATAACTCTAAGTATGAAAGTCAGTTGAAAAGGAAAAAAGGATGTGACTGTCTGCTTCACTAAAAGAGAGATGAGCTGTGAGCTAGTGGCTGTGGACAGAGACCAGCTGGGCTGTGTTCAGATGGTAAATGACAAGCATCTTGGAGGAACAGCTTGGAGAGGAAGAGAACAGCACCACAAAGGGCTTTATGGGTCAAGCAATGATTATACAGTTTACAAATTCATTTGCATGTGGAGGAAATAATCCTTGGACACAGGATAAATAGAAACCATCTTTTTCCCATCAAGAAGAAGTTTCAACAACAACAACAAAAAGGGTAGATTAAAAGATTTTTTTTTTTTTTGGTTTTTCGAGACAGGGTTTCTCTGTACAGCTCTGGCTGTCCCGGAACTCACTCTGTAGACCAGGCTGGCCTTGGACTCAGAAATCCGCCTGCCCCTGCCTCCCAAGTGCTGGGATTAAAGGCATGTGCCACCATTGCCCGGCTTTAAAAAGAATTTTCAACTTAATCTTCACAGTAAGTTTGATGACTTTCTGGACATGAAGCTTCTGCAGAATCCCAAGGACTGCAGAGAGACAATGTATAGATAGTTCTGGTTGACTGGGATTGGTGCTGACCTTGAGAAATTGCACAGATATATCCCCACTCTGTGTGTGTTTTGTGTGTGTGTGTGTGTGTGTGTGTGTGTAATCTTATAAAAGTAGGCAACTACTATAGAGGTTTCTTTTTCAAAAAAGATAACATTTGTCAAACTCTTACAATGTATCAGAAGTGTTCTATCACACATACTTTATTGTCTCATTTAATCCTAATTATAGAGCCACATAATCGAGTGTTATTGCCTTTGACAATTAGGAAAAGTTATGATAATATTCTCAGTGTTGTTGATAGATAATAAGCTTCACAAGGTTATGTGTGATTGTGTTAACAAATATTCATATTATTAATATCCAAAGTTGCCTCACTAATATAGTCACTCATGTATGCACCAAGCAAATAAACAGAGGCTTAGATGCCTTAAACATCCTGTGCCAAATGACACAAATATCATATAATAGCATAAATCGCTTTGAGTTTTTGATATGTATAGAAATTAGCTACTATTGGAAAATAATATTTGTAGAAGATTCATTTCAATTTCAGAGAAAAAAATGGCCAGATAATCTTTCTTTCTTTTTTCTTTTTGAGACAGGGTCTTACTATGTAGCTCTGGGTGGCCTGAAACTCACTATGTAGACCAGGCTGGCCTTGAACACTCAGAGATACTTCTGCTTGGACTAAAGACATGTATTACCAAGCTCAGTCCAGAAGCTGGAATAAAAAAGATCTATTTCCAAAGTTGGATCTTAGTCTGTTTTTGCCTAGATTCTATAACAATATGATGCCCACTAGTTTGAGGAAAACTACACAGTTTAGATGCCAGAGTCAAGAGTTTGACGGAGTGTGAGTATTCAGAAGTTTGTCCTTAAAGACTAAGCATGGAGAGCAATAGAAGACTGTAGCTCTACCTCTTGAGAGCTGTGACTGTCCGTGAATAGCTGATATCTGCATGCTGGCGCTTGTGCTAATAGCTGAGGTCTAGACATTGAGTGTGTGATTCATCTGGTCTTTACATCAACAATTTGTACTGGATATTACTGGCATTTCTCCAGGGAACTGAGGCTTGGAGAGAAACATCTCACCTGATGAAGAAGGTCAACTGTACTGTGGTTGGGAGGTTCCCCTAACCCTAATGGTGCTGATAACAGCCAGGAGCTCTGTGCACTAAAGGCCAGTGTGGTCTCCATACTCTTGTCCTTATCGGGACATTCTTAAAAGAACAACTGACTTCCCTTTTTTTTCTCTGTCACTAATCAAAGTGTGTGTGTGTGTGTGTGTGTGTGTGTGTGTGTTTGTGCTTTGCATATATGTGATGTGTCACTTGATCCCACTACCATAACCATTCATGATTTTTTAAGTCCATAATAAATATATAACCATAGCTAATCAGAAAGAATCCACTAAGTCATAGAGAGCATTCACTGCACCTATTTCCAATGCTAATCTTTTCTGTTATGCATAGTGTATTTGTTGTATGTCTCAGTTGGTCCTCATGACAGCGCCATGCACTAGGTATTACTGGTGCTGCATCTGTTTATGAAGAAGAGGACTAAGGCCCAGAGAGAAGCATCTTACCCAAATCACATGGCTGGTGAATGTCCCTTGGGCCTCAGCAACAAGAACCCAGGTCTGCCTCCTGTTGAGAAACAGACTGGAGGGTGGGCTGCATACATAATCATAACTGTTCACCTCACATAATAAAAAAAGTTCTTTCTGCTCGGCATTTTATTTAAAAGCCTTACTGTTTGGTCTTTCCACTTAGCTTCGTGATCCATTCCAAATTGGATTCCCCCCAACCCCCGCCCAGGGGCCAGCCCCAGTGGTTCTTCTTTCTTATTGGTTACTCTTGAGGCAGCTGAGGGAGAAGCGTGTCTGCAGGGGTAAGACTTGGTTTTATGAGATATTTAGGGTTGCTGTATAATAATAAAACATTTACCTATTTTAAGTGTAAGTCACTTTGCTTCAGTAGTGACCAGCCTTCTGAGATCTTCTAGGTGAGAAACTGTTTAATACCTCATGGTCAAACAGCAGTAGATTAAGTAAAGTAGCCTTTGTTCTGTCTCTGCAGGAACTGCGGGTCCAACTTTCAGGCCACTATCGCAGGAAGAAAAAGGGATTTGAATCTTTATTTCTAAATTTTCTCTAAAAAGTTTCCTATGAAAGTTCTCTAAAAAGGGGGGTGGGTAGGGGGCTCATAAAAAAGAGGGGATAAGGGTCCTCTCCTGTCTTTGTCCTCAGCACTTATATATCTTTCAGAATATATGATCACATGGTAAAAAGTTCATCACCAGTTTACACATAAATTCAAATTAAAAATCGAATAAGAAGTTTACAACAGAGAATGTTTGTTTACCTGTATATCCATTAAGAGTAATTATCTGGCTAAACATTCATCATCTGTCACCAGCTTTACAGGTTCATGGAGAATTAAAAACCATAATTTTTTAAAAAAAATTTAATTTTTTTAGAATTATTTATTTATTTTATGTAAATGAGTACACTGAAGCTGTCTTCAGACACACCAGAAGAGGGCATTGGATCTCATTACAGATGCTGGGAATTAAGCTCAGGACCTCTGGAAGAGCAGTCAGTGCTCTTAACCGCTGAGCCATCTCTCTAGCCCCAAAACCCCATAACTTTTTGTGACTAAGACATTAGTGAAGTTTTGTATAGATAAACCCAGTCAATATTTTAATCTTCTGTCTTTGCACCTACAGCAAATAATTAGTTCCCTTTTTGTGACCTTTAGTTAATGGTTTTACAACCTCTTGGAATGTGCTTTGTGTGGCAGATGCCTGCTTGCTACTTCAGAAGCAATTAACTCATGCTACTTGAAGACTGACAGAGTTCTCAATGTAGTTTTGATTATTAGAAACAATCTAATAACAGTTCCACTCTGAAAGAGCTTAATAAATACTGATATAAGTTTAGGAATTCTTATAGGATCATCATTAAGAATTAAGAACTCATCTATTTGTCTATATAGCATCACTACAAGACAGTACATCTTCGTTGTTCTGCAGAGATCTGCTCAAAAAGGTGGGCTAATACCTAGTGATTGTTATATACATTTAATAATAACAGGAAAAGGATATTAATCGCAGGAATCTTTCCTTAAATGAAATTCTCCTGGGCCTTGCCTGCAGGAGAAAATCTATTGTAGATTTTAATCCAAGGTGGAACCATCTCAGGAAGATCACCTGCTAGTTCTTAGCTTCTCTTTATTGGCTCTTGGTAGTTTTTTGTGTATGGGTAAGGTTCAGGTGTCAAGAATGATACCTGAGGTTTTCACATATCTGCTTTTTATGTTATTAACTTAACTAAAGAACCTATTTCTTTTCTTTGAGACAGGGTCTTGTGGCTTTCTCCTCTCCTCTCCCTTTTCATCCTCTCCTCTATTCTTCATCACCATCCTGAAGGTGACTGCTATGCTCAGCATCCACCATGTGCCGGAATGGTTCTCAATGCTCTGCACATGTTACTTAACACCTATGACATTTCTATAACATATGTTGTGTACTGCATTGTTTTATGTCAACTTGACACAGCTAAAGTCATCCAGAAGGAGGGAACCTCAATGGAGAAAATGCCTCCATAAGATTAGACTGTAGGCAGGTCTGTAGCCATTTTATTAATTAGTGATTGATGGGGGAAGTCAAGCCCATTGTGGATGGTACTATCCCTGGCCTAGTGGTCCTGGGTTCTATAAGAAAGTAGGTTGAGCAAGTCATGGAGAGTAATAAGCCAATAAGCAGCATTTTCCCATGGCTTCTGCCTTAGTTTCTGCCTCCAGCTTCCTGGGCTGTTTGAGTTTCTGCCATGATTACCTTGGCTTCCCTCAGTGGAGAATGATTCAGGATATGTAAACCAAGGGAACCTTTTCCTCCTATGTTGCTTTTGGTCATGGTGTTTCATTACAGCAATAGGAACCCTAAGATCATCGATGCACTTAGATGGTAATTTTATGTCAGATGCTTCCTATGTGTGGATCCTGGCTCAGTACAACATCCACAGCCTCATTCACACTATGCATTGTGCACATATATTCTGTACAGACACACAAAAGCTTCTAGACTCCCATTTCAGTGCAGCAGCAATTTGAAAGACTAATTTATTTATCAGTAACTTTTCTTCAGTTCTCTAAAGCATCCAAATCAAGACTCAGTGGTCACACTTGAAGAATCTGGTGGTCTTGTTTGATGTGTGAATGAGAATTCTCAGAGAGAAGCCATGTCTCCAAAGACTGACCAACTAATTAGAAGTGCACTGATGTGGAGAGGTTGGAATGTTGCAGGTCCAAAGCCCAATTATACTTCATCCTGAGATAGCTTTGGCTTCCTAAATAGCCGTTTCTTGCCTACCTCTGTGTCAGACCTAACATCCTATGATTAGCAGATAGAAAGCTTTTGGAGTTTAACTTAGTAGACCATTAGTTAGCAGGCCCAAGCCCAAGGCTAAAAGTGCCATCAGATAGCATTTAAAGCCTATGGAGGGAGATTCCCCCTTCTCATTGTACCTCTCTGATGTTTCTATTATTTATTTTTTTAAAGTCTTGGTTCATAATCTGTTCTGTTACTATGTAAAAAACTCCATGAAACTATTTTCTCATTGGAACATGGAATCTGAGGTATTCTAACTCCCTGTTTCCTGGGCCATAGTCACACAAATTTGACTCCATTACAAATGATCTCTTACCCCTTTGAGGTGAGCATTGTTTTCTGTGCCAGCAGATGTCAACCTCAAGAAATGGGGAAGGGCTAGTCTCACTGCAGAGAGCAGGAAAAGGAAGTTTCAAAACCCATTTGGTAACTGAACACAAATGAGACACAGAATTCTGAACTGAAAGTAGAGTCTAAGTAAAGGTCCAGAACAGTTGAAGTGCTCAGAATAAATAACTAATGAAATTGTCAGAGAGTTCTCTGCACAGGTTATTCACTCATGCCTGGGAGCTGCAGATATTTGAGGATGAAAAAGAGCTTCACATGAGGCTTCTAGCCATAACCTCACTTTCCCAAAGGCTCTGAGAAGTCAATGGTGGATACTTGCAAGAGCTCACTTGTCTTGGGTTTCTATTGCTGTGATGAAGACCACGACCAAAAGCAACTTGGGGAGGGGGTTTTATTTCAGCTTATAGTTTATAGTCCATCACTGATGGAAGCCAGAGCAGGGACTCAAGCCAGGAACCTGGAGACAGGAACTAGAGTAGAGGCCACAGAGGAATGCTGATGTAGGCTGCTCCCCATAGCTTACTCAGCCGACTTTCACATATGACCCAGAACCACCAGCCCAGGGGTGGCCCTTCCACATCAATCACTAATAATAATAATAAACAATAATAATAATAATAATAATAATAATAATAATAATAATAAATGCTCTACAAGTTTGACTATAGGCCAATCTGATGGAGACATTTTCTCAGTTGAAGTTCTCTCTTCCAAGCTGACCCTTGATCCAACTTGGATCAAGTTGACAAAAACCCTAACCAGCACATCTCTCTAAGAGTCTCATGCTCAGAGAACAACAGGCATAAGAGCCTGCAGCATCTCTTGAAGCTGCTCAGCAGAGCACTCCACCTGAGGCCTACTGATGGACACCAAAGACTGCCAGATAATTTTATGCCCATTAGTATTTTGGAACCGCTGCCTTATAGAATCTTGGATTACAGGGGATGGCGAGGTGGTGGTGATCACTCTCGGTAGGTTTTCAGCTTGCTTGTGCCCTGAGGTTCAAAGCCCTTTAGCAACCCCACTGCTCTTGCCACAAGGCTGCAATCCCGAAGCTTCAGATATTCATCCCTAACTTTTCCACCCAAGCTTAGTTTGAGGTTGCAGCACAAGCCAGCCAGGCTTTCCTTTTGCTCCATGTTCCATGTGTTTCTGTTAACCGGTCTACTTTTCATCAGTTTAACTAACAGGACTTCTTTCAAACAGCAGGTGGAAAAGGAACATTCCTTCCTCGTGCAGTCTGGTGAGTGTGGTCAGTGCATAGCTCCAGCTACAAAGCCCTCCCCACGCAACACGAGAGGCATAGGTCTTTTGCACTGGTGTCACTCTGACTCTGCCTGAAACCAGCTCCTATACCACAGTGATGAGATCAGCCCTTCTTAGCTGACCAGTGTTGCAATGTCTGTCTGGTTTGTTCTGCTTACCTCTCCTTCTTCACAGAGCCCTAGTGCTGAGTGTTGCACTGTGTCATCAATGTGGACCAGACTGTCACAAGCCACTCTATAAACAGTGGTAGAAATGAAGTTTACTCTCATATAAGGAAGTGCTTTGGGATGCCAAGACTAGAACTGATTTGTAAACGTAATCAGACTTTTTTCTGCTAATACAGAGTTGGTATCACCATCACAAATTTACCAAGCTTTTGAGTTTATGCAATTTAATTACCAATTTACCTTTTCTTCTTTTTGTTTTGAGGCAGGGTCTTACTCTATAGCTCAGGTTGGTCTGGCAGTCACTACGTAATCCAGGCTGGTCTTGAACTCATGGCACTCTCCCTGCCTCAGCCTCCCAAATGCTGAGATTATAGACATGAACCACTATACCTAACATAGCTCATCCTTGCCAATTATTTTTTTTAAAGTGTTTATTTTATTTCTATTATATCAACATGTGTGTGTGTGTGTGTGTGTGTGTGTGTGTGTGTGTGTGATTGTGACTCAAGTGTCTCATCTGAGCTCAAGAGGGCAGTGCCAGTGGAGGCCAGAAGAAGGTGTCAGATACCTTGGAGCTAAAGTGATTTTAAGCCTTCTGGTGTGGGTATGGGGAATTGAACTCTTGCCCCCTGAAAGTCCAGTATGCATACTTAGCTTCTGAGACATCTCTCCAGCCTTCTTACCCATTTCCTGATTGTTAGAATTGTTTAGAGAGACAGAAGTAAGAGGTGACATGCTGTCTAATAATTGATTCTGCAGGAAGCTCCAGCGCCTCCTCATCGTGAACAACAACTACAGATTGCAGAGTTAGGACGTGGACATCTCTGGAGCCCATTAGTCTCCGTCTCGTAGGTTCTGATATAGTCGGAAGAACCTCTGAGATGGAAACATAAAGGCAGATGGTAATCACTGATTGTTATGAAAGTGTAACTCTGGGAAGTGGGATCGGTAAGGATGCTCTTGTCCGCTGGTTGGTGCCTTCGTCCCTGCGGGCAAACTGATGGAGTGAGAATTCTGGTTTCTTTAAAAAGGTCTGTGATGCCGGGTAGTGGTGGCGCACGCCTTTAATCCCAGCACTTGGGAGGCAGAGGCGGATTTCTGAGTTCGAGGCCAGCCTGGTCTACAGAGTGAGTTCCAGAACAGCCAGGACTACACAGAGAAACCCTGTCTCGAAAAACAACAAAACAAAACAAAACAAAACAAAACAAAACAAAACAAAACAAAACAAAACAAAACAAAACAAAACAAAGGTCTGTGACTTTTTACATGGTTGTGTCTGAGTGTTCTCTGACAAAACCAAGAGCCATCAAGCTGAGATTATTCAAGCCCAGGAACATGAGTATACCCAAAGTCCAGTGTTGCCACCAGGCCTCTGACACCTTCTCTGGCAGAATTTCAGTTTCTCCTATTCTCTTCACCCTTACCTCAGTGGCCCTAAGAGCCACAGTGGTCCTCCTGCTTGTCAGTGTCTTCCTCCCTTTGTACCCAGGTCACCAGCCTCACCTTACATCTTCCACAAGTCCCTCCTGGTGCTGGCCCCTGTCCTTCAGAGCCTCATCCCTGACATCTGGTCTAGCTTAGACAATTTCCCAAGCCATTTCCATGTGAGCCATGTGGTCAGGAAGGGCTGAAGCACAGGGATCAAGTCATCTGTGGCTGCTATGAATTTTATTCAAGAGCTTGAGTACATGAAAAAAAAATCACATTATTTTTTTCTACAATTTCTTCTAAGTCAAGTTAACTTGGTATTCCTACTTAAATAAGTGTCTAGAAATTAAACCTATGTTGTGTTGAAGAGTAGGTTCCCTTAGAGTTTCTGGGAAGCTCCTTGGCATTTATGTAACACTGAAGAAATTTTCTTTGTTCTTTGTTCTGTCTTGATGGATGCATCATTGATGGGTGAAAATTCCCATTTTCAAGGTCAATATTAGTTTGTCCAGTTGCATGGTCTACATTAAGCGTAGGCTTTGGAGTCCTTCACTAGGACCTTGGGGTTTGCTCACTTAGAATCTAGGTGCTCCCCCATGGAATATGCCCCTCACTCACAGGCCTTACACTTCCCATCACAACACACAGAACGAAAACATTTTCCTGATCTCCAATTGAAAGAGGTCACATACACACCCTCTCCACCCACCCACCCTCTGCCAAACCCAGCTAACGTTTGCCTTCCTGTCATATCATAGAGCCACAATTTTGCTGAATCTGGAATCCCTTAACAACTTTGGAGGACTCAAAGCCCTGCTGGACTGAAGGAAATGAGAGAAAAATGCTCACATTGGACTCAGAGGTTGCTGGGAAACAACAGGAATAAAAATGGATTCCTTGATAAATTACTTATCATCAACAACAAAATTCAAATGACTGTTTTAGTAAAATCGCTATAGATGTTCAACATTCTAACACACCAGTAAGATGAATGACACTGGTCTCCTGTCTGAGCAGAGGCTGCATCTCCAGAAAATACATTGATTCAGTGTCAGCTTCTCTCAGTTCACCTCGCCAGCCACGAAGGGCCTTCAGCTTGATTCACCAAGTGTCTCAGTCAGGGTTTCTATTCCTGCACAAACATCATCAAGAAGGAAACTGGGAAGGAAAGGGTTTATTCAACTTACACTTCCATATTGCTGTTCATCACCAATGGAAGTCAGAACTGGAACTCAAGCAGGTCAGGAAGCAGAAGCTGATGCTGAGGCCATGGAGGGATGTTACTTACTGGCTTGTTTCCCTTGACTTGCTCAGCTTGCTTTCTTATAGAACCCAAGACTACCAGCCCATAGATGGCACCACTCATGGGCTAGGCCTTCCCCATCTTAATCGGTAATCGAGGAAAATGCCTTACAGCTGGATCTCATGGAGGCATTTTCTCAAGGGAGGGTCCTTTTTCTATGATAACTCCAGCTTGTGTCAAGTTGACACACAAAACACTAGCCAATACAACAAGCCATCCTCTACTTAAAAATAGATTCTCTAGCTGAGTGATGTTTTGCCTTTAATCTCATCACTTGAGAGGCAGAGGTAGGCAGATCACTGTGAGTTCAAGGCCAGCCTGGTCTACATAGTGAGTTCCAGGACAGCCAGAGCTACACAGAGAGATCCTGTCTCAAAAACAAAAAACAACACCCCCACCCCCCAAAAAACCCCCACAAAAATATTGGCACTTTTTTTTTAAAGCTACTTTATTTGGGTTCTTAGATCTACCACTTCTCCACTCCAATCCCTTCCAACATCCTAACAGCAGGTGGGAGAGAAGATTACGGGGGTAAAGGGGGCAGTCTCTTTATACTGCTTCCTGCTAAGTAGGGCATAGTTCCTTGGGGGAAGTCCAATCTTCATCTCGCAGGTATCTCCAACTTCTCATCAAGCTGCAGCAACAGCAGCCAGGAGCAGCAGGTCACCGGCAGCTTTCTTCTAGTTCTTGTTCCTGTTCTTGTTCCTGTTCCTCTTCCTCCTCCTCTTCCTCCTCCTCTTTTCTCTTGTTTTTCTTGTTCTTCCTCCTCCTCTTCCTCCTCTTATTTTTTTTCTTCTTCTTCTCCTCCTCACACCCCTTCTCTTCCTCAAGAATGAAATAACCAAACTCCATGCTACAAAGTATAGTGTTAGACCCAGGGTCAGCAGGGGAGATTCAAGGGAAGAAAGACAGATGGAAAGAGCCCCCTGGTGGTGCCCCAACACAGTGAGTAAGATGAAGAGAAACAATTGAATGGGGCCCTGTGCATGCCAGGCAAGGGTTCTGCCACCAGGGACAACTCATTTGTTTCAGTTCTCCACCTTTTGTCTTTAGGTTTTTGGTTTTCTAGATGGAGTCCTGGCTGTACTGAAACTCCCTGTGTAAACCAGGCTGGCCTCAAAGTCAGATACCTACCTGCTTCTGCCTCTGGAGTGCTGGGATTTAAGGCTTGCACTCCGAGGCTGGCTTTATCTTTTCTTTCTTTTCCTTTCCTTTTTTTTCTTCTTTTTTTTCGGTGCAGCATTTGCCTATGTAGTCCTGGCTAACTTTGGATTTTCTATGTAATATTTTTCAATTCTAATAGAAAATCAGGGCTACACTCACGTGGAACCCTCATTTGTTCCACATTACCACATTTTAGTCATAAAGATAGACCAGAAAACACGTGCAGCTTCTGGCTCTGCTAGTCTAGCTAAAAATATCTGTAGAGAAATAGAAACTATACTGTAGAGAGGGGTGGGGCTGAAGGATGATTTGTTTGTCATGAAACAGACAAAAACCCCACATGGTCCAAGTCTTGTCACTTCCGGGGACCTGCCCTAGGGATTATGGATAGCCTGAACCTGTGCTTGTGCTTTGGGGTCAGTCCATACTGTCTTTGTTAGCTGTCACCATCTCTCAAAGGCCAAGAACCCCTTTCAAGGTGGGTGTCTCTGAGCATGCTCTCTTGTGCTCCAAGTCACTTAGCAGCAGGTGAAGTGCACAGAGCAGCAGCTGACAGGCTAGAAGTGTGGTGTGTGCCTTCAATTCTACCTACTAACAGGGCTCAGGCAGGAGGATTTTATGAACCTAAGAGGTCAAGGTCTCCTTGGTAGAGTGAAACCCTGTCTCAAAACAAACAAAACAAACCCCTAAAGATTAAGACCACTCTCCTTCCTGATGGGGGAGTGTAACAACCCAGAGGCCTGGCCCTGGTGCCTCTAAAAGGAAGCAAATTATACAAGATTTATTAAAACTCAAGGAAAGAGACTCCAGGGGTTCTCCAACATACTACGTTTCCTTGGGCTTTTAGTCCAAAGGAATGTTGCATTGTGATAATGGATTTTAATAAGTATAAGCACATATATGTTTTCTTTATGGTGAAATGTACATAACAACGTACATTATTCCAACCCTCTTTGGTCACGCTGACTCCATTTACAGTTTTGGAAACCATGACTACAATCCAGTCTTACATTTTTATCATCCTAAACAGAAATTTTACCCTCACTAAATAATAAGTAATTCCCGATTGGCCATTCCCATTGCCTCTGGTGGCTTTTATTCTTTCTGTCTCTTTGGATTTGTTCTAGGTTTCTTGTGTAAACGAAAACACGAATCTTCCCTTTTGTAGGTAGTGGCTGTTTAAGGCAGGCTGGCAGGAAGGGAAGCAGCAGAGCATCTGAACATTGCTTCCCATGCTAGTCTTGTCCCTCAGACATCATGGTGTCTCTCCTGTAAAGGGTCATCTTCCCTCCCGCGACACCTGCATGGGGACAGTACCATCAGGCTCCATCTGGCGGCTTACTGTGGAGTTTGATTCATCTCATTCCCTTCCTGTTTTGTACAGACTGGTTTCTCCTCTGCCGACTCCATCAGCTGAGTTCAGATGCGGGGTCAAAGCTCTGCTTACAGCACAATGGATCCTTGTGAAGCCTGGCTAGGTTTTGTGGGGCAGCTGCCCGGCTCTTACTTTCTTGCAACAGTGAAGATGTTCTGATCACATGGCAGCTTTTGTGTGTGTGTGTGTGTGTATGTGTGTGTGTGTTCATCCAGTGCTGGCTGGCTGAAGTACTAAACTGTCCCTGACATTCACGTTTTACATGCCAGTCTTGGTTTTGGAGGGCACTATGATCTTGTTGCTATTGGCTTTCTCTGGGGATTAGGGAAAAAACAGGTGGGCCTGTGCTTCCCCTGGGTGATGCTCAGTTGTAGTAATTGTCAACTGAGAGGTATCCAGTCACTTAGGCAGCATTTGGAAGCTCAGTCCATATATGTAGTGCTTGGGAAGTTCTTTCACGTCCCAGAAAGGACCTGACAAGCTTTTAGAGCAGTGGTTCTCAACCTGTGGGTCCTGACCCTTTTGTGGGTAGGTCACAAGGGTTGCATAGCACATCTTTACGTTAAAATTCATAGCTAGTAAAATTACAGTTACAAAGTCATGACAAAAATAAATTTATGGTCACCACAGCATGATGAGTTGCAGAGTTAAGAAGGTTGAGAACCACTGGTCTGGACACTGTTTCCAAAGTGAATTATGTGTCCTTGAACCTTCCTCTTAGTTCTTAAGATTCTCTTTCAAAATGTAGACTTCCACTGTGATTAGACATTAAATATTTTTGTTCTTTGTGTATGTGTTGATGTCTTGAGAGTGTAGAGAGGTGTGTGTGTGCACCTGTGAGTGTATGTGTGTGATATGTGTGTGTTTGTGTGTATGTGTGCATATGTGAGAGTATGTGGGTAGAGGTGTGTGTGTATGTGTGTGCACCTGTGAGTGTATGTGTGTGCACCTGTGAGTGTGTGTGTGTGTGTGTGTACCTGTGTGTGTATGTGTGTGTATATGTGCATATGTGATAGTGTATGTGTTGGCATATGAAGAGACCAGAGGACAGTGTCTGCTATCATTCCTCCTCAACTGCTCTTCACCTTGTTTATAAAGACAGGGTCTCTCACTGGCCTAGAACTTGCCAAGTCAGCTAGGACAGCTGGCCAGGCAGTTCTAGGGACCTGTCTGCCTCTGCCCCAACAGCACTGGACTACAAGAGCATGGAGCCATGCCCAGCCTACCCCCCTTTAACAGGATTTGAGAGTTGAACTCAGGTTTTTATTCTTGCAAGGCAAGCACTTTACCAAATGAGTTAGAATATGAATATTCACATTTAGTAAGGCACTCTCCTCACAGGCCAGCCTTACAGCAATTTCTGGTCAAGATGATTTCAAACAAGGGTGACCAAAACTCCTACAATAATTCCTAGTCACCTAAGAGAAAAATTCTTCTTTGTTTTAAAATTTTTTTCTTCCTCTCACTCCTCTTCTTCTTCCTCCTCCTCCTCTTCCTCCTCCTGGTCTTTATGTATCAGGAACTGTGGGTCAGATCTAGGGCCTTACACATTCCAGCAATCTGCCACTGACCTATGTATCCCCAGCCCAAGGATCCTTTTCGTAACTAGGACATCATTCAGTCTGCCATCTGGCTGCTGTGGTCTCCCGGTGCTGAGGAGTGAACTAAGGACACACATCCCCACTACTGGGCCTCACCCCCATCTCCCAGAATCCCCATCTCCCAGAACATTTGCTTATGCTTGGTGGTTAGTAGTGACTCTGTGGCCCAATACCTGGCAGAGATAACTCAGGGCAGAAAGATTCATAGCTTCAGACGGATTTCAGTCGGGGAAGGTCAGAATGACAGGCGACACTCCATCCGCTGGGGTGGGTGGTGGAGGCAAAGGCTTGTTCATGTAGGAGCAGAGCAGGAAGCAGAAAGCTGTGGGATTGGGGCTGGGCTATAAATATGAAAGTCTCACTTTTAGTGACCTACTTCCACCAGCTCAGCTATACTCCTAAAGGTTCTAGAGTCTCCCAAAATATCACCAGCCATTGGGCAACAACTTAACAACAAAACCAAAGAAAACCTGTAGGGGACATCTCAGATTCAAACCTTAATTTGCTTGGCATGACATTCACTGTAAGATTCTTTCTCGTGTCCTATCCTCTGACTTTTTTCCTTTTAGATATTCTTGAATCAAGTTTCTCACATGGTCCCCTTTTCACAATTTGTCTGCTTATTTGATGCTTCATAGAAATTGGATGTAAGATATCCTTTCAGATACACCCACCTTAAAACTCTTGACTGTGCTATCTAGCTGTGGGACCTCAGATGAGTTATACAAGGTTGTAAGCCACAGATCCCTTATCATTGAAACAAGAGCAAGAAT
Organism: Grammomys surdaster; assembly: GCF_004785775.1. NCBI lineage: Eukaryota > Metazoa > Chordata > Mammalia > Rodentia > Muridae > Grammomys > Grammomys surdaster. Next base: position 2,597,670 of record NW_021620801.1, on the reverse strand, counting down.
TTGTTTCCATCAGGGATGGCTTCAAGGATGCTTAAATGGTAGGAGGCACAGCAGCTGAGCAACAATATTAACACTAACTTACACAGTTTGTTTATTGACTTTTCTTGAAATAGTCTTGTCACATAGCCCAGGCTGGCATCAAAGTTGCAATCCTTCTGCCTCCACACCTGCTCCTCTTTCTGACTTTTTAATGTAAGGTTTTCCCAGTGGGTGATCAATTGATTCAGGATCTTTCCAGGTCTAACTCAGTGTAACCCCCCAAGTAAACTAGCCACAAGAGAAGGGGAAGACCATGATGAATAGCTAATACTCAGCTGACTTTGTCTTATTGACTTATAACTTCCTCCGAAGAGGCAGCAAGTAGTTAGTTGAGTTTAAACCATTCCAAACTAGGACGTACCAGGGACTGAAGGTGTTTCAGAGATGTTAGATAACTAATCCAGAATATTATTGCATTTGCTCCATGATCTGGACAGGACAATGAACAAAGCCAAGGAACGGTCAAAAGTGATGGAGTTATGTTTTGAGAACCGAGCCTTGTAGTCAGAAGCAGGGACCCATTTCCCAGATGCTGGAACTGTGTGCAGGATTAAGGGTCCCTCCCAATCCTTTCCCCAAAGAGCACTCTGCGCCACCTAGAGGGGATGAGGGCTGTTGCACCTTCAGCTGAGCCAAGAGAACTTCGGTTTCTATTGGTGAAAACTTTCTGTGTTCGTTGGCAGCTTTTCTCTGCACCATCAGAGCCTCGGAGCTGCTGGCACACTGAAGAGGTGATCCGGACCTGTCGCTACCACGGGGCAAGGTGGCAATTAGGTGAATAAAACGGCCAGGAGGCATAGGTAAGCCACGGTCCCCGCGAGGTTCGCTGACTTCAGCTCTGACACATCCGAGGGGGGGGGGGGGCTTGGGAGTTGGGGGCGGGGAGCTCATTTGTGCCAAGTTTGTTTTTTGTGTTTATTACACCCAGTGGCGGCGGGTCGGTGGTGTCCAAGGGCAGAGTGTGTCCGTGAGGCTTGGGTGGAAGGCGCCCACTCGGTAGCGCGTCCCCGTGTTTTCGCGTTTTCGCGGGCGGCCGCAGGCTTAGCTTTCCCAGAGCTTTTCGGATCACGAGTGTCGCAGGCAGAGGGAAGCAAAGATAACTGGCGTCCCGGCAGCGTCCTGGCTGCATCCCGGTCCTAGCTGCGTGTCTTCAAGGTTCTGCAGTGACCCCTGAAGGCGTCCTGGAGCGGCGCTGGCGAGCTCTATTGGCCTGACTGCTGGAAGCAAGGCACGGTGTAGATGGAGAGCCCTGGGCTAGGGAGAGGTGACTTAGGGTGACCCATTTTCCTGGAGGTGGTCAGGACAGTGTCGTGGTTACTTGGGAGCTGTAGGAAATTTTTCCTCGGGAGAGAAGAGGATATTTTGGGGGTGACTTTACAAAAGGAGTGTTCTCTGGAGGAAGGAAAGGGCCAGGAGAGGGGCGCTGGTAGCCAGGCATCCTCATTGGGACAGTAAAGATACTGAACCCAGGTGGTCCCCTGGCTCTTCTCAGTCCCCCAAAGGCTCTTACAGGAACTGTGAGAACCCCATCCTCATATCCAACTGCCCTGGACTTGTCGAGGTGACTGAAAAGCATTTTGCCAATGTAAGCAAGCACACTCCACCTGAGGTCCATCTACCTGCTGACCTGGAATTGGAGCAGTTCAAACGAGAGCTTAGGCTAAAACAAAACAAAACAAAACAAAACAAACAAAAACCCAAAACACCAAAACTGTGTCCTCTGGAGATACCCCTATTGCAAGTTACAGAGCCAACCAAGTGCCAGATCCTTCCGTTAAAGTTGTGGCTCGAGAGGGAAGGACTGGGAGCCATGTAGCAAACTTGGGGTTTCTTTGACAAGTCTCAAGTCCAAATAGTCGTCAAGGCACCTCCTTGGCCCTCAGTTCCCTTGGTGAGAGGAGAGAACATGGGTTCTATTTCCTGGAGAGTTAGAAAGATTAATGAACTGAAGGGAGAAAGGTATCCTGGAAAAGCCTTACGTGTGGCCTTTACAAGAAAGTGATCAGTGCGGTGGCCACAGCTCCTGTCCACAGTGGCTAGCAGAAGCTCCATGCAAGCTTGATCTTTTTGTAACTCCATGTGGCAAGGGTCAAAGCGCATCTGTTTCTTCATCGCTGAGGCTCTCAGTTCCTCTTTGCTGCCATGCCACCTGACCTGCTCCTCACAGCCCTTTATTATTAGACAATGGGAACTGGGTCTTCTCCTTCACATCTTCAGGGTCTGTATAGAGTAGGGGAAGGGGTAACAGGAACGTTAATGGAATTTGAGGGTCACAGAAACGAGGCCTAGACATGATTAGTTTCATTCTGTACTCTTGCTTGATTCTAAAATTAGATTTATTTTATGTATTCATGTTTTGTCTGCATATATGTCTGTGTACCATGTGTGCATCTGGAGCCCAAGGAGCTCACAAGAAGGCCTCAAATCCTCCAACGATAGATGGTTGTGAGCCACCAGGTGGGTGCCGGGACTTGAACCTGTGGCCTCTGCAAAAACAACACATGCTCCTAACTACTGATCCATTTTTCCAGCCCCCGTGTTTGTTTGTTTGTTTGTTTGTTTGTTTGTTCTTACACAGGCAAGAGTCTGTGGAAGCCATGGGCAAATATTCATGCAGAAAGAGCTTCATCTGATAGGAGGAAGCTAAGTCAAGCAAGCTTGCCTGCTCCTGCTCTGGATCGTCTGACTACACACACATAACACAACAGACAAATTTGAATAGTTTCCCATATCAATAAAAATAGATTCATAAGTCTGTAGACTTATGACTCTGTAAAGAGATTGGCATGGTTGACTGTGTGACTGTTGATATCTAAGCACTTCTTCTTACAGAACCATTTATTCTCTCTGGAACAAATATGAGCCACACAGGTGCTTGTCAATCCTATTATATCTTTCCATCATGGCCCCAAAAGATCTCTGGCTGGTTTGTACATTTTGGATAAGAGGAACTGAAGGGAGGCTTAGAGGATGCAGAACAGATCAAGGGCTCCTTGACATCCGTTTTCTGGTGAACTGGGACTTGTTCTGCAACAGTGACAGCAATAATAGCAAAGTTAACTTTTAGAGAACGCCGCGTGCCAGACAGAGGCACACATGCTACAATTCAGTAAGTTCTCACAGCAGACTGGAAATGAAAGTGAAGCACAGAGAGATTCTGTGCTTTGGTCAAGGTCACAGAGCTCATAAATATCTTATCACTGTCATAAAATCGCCTGACTGGGAAATTCGATCTCGAAAGCCTGTGTGTGTGTGTGTCTGTCTGTCTGTCTGTCTGTGTGTGTGTGTCTGTGTGTGCCCTCCACTTAGGCTTTATCCTATACATAGAGATGGCCCAGGGTTGAGAATGGAGACTCTGGAGCACATGTTCTGGGCTATGATTCTCCAGAGTCACTGAATGGCTGTGTGCTCGCTAGCTTCTCTTCCCCTTCCTTGGGTTTCAGTTTTCTGATCCATGAAGTAATGATGATATTCCCATATTGAGTGGATGCTCTGTGTTTACCAGAACATGAAGTATGAACTGAGAAGAAAAACCACTTCTTAGGGGGAAAGGAGGTTTCAGATTTGGTGGTTTTGTCATGTGGCATCTGGGTAATGCGGTAACTGAATAGAACATGAAACCATCCAAAAGAACCTGACTCACCCAGCACTTGGACTGAAAATCATCTCTCTCTCTCTCTCTCTCTCTCTCTCTCTCTCTCTCTCTCTCTCTCGGCTTTATATTTATTAAGACAGAAGTGCACATTAACCTCCAAGGTGTGTGTCTAAATGTTGTCTAAGTGTCAGCTATGAGCCAACGAGGACAACTTCAGAAGAAAATTGCTATACAGAAAAAGTGGGTGGGAAATGGGATAGCACACCCCCAGGTGATCGAAAGGTGATGGGTCCACTCTCATAAAGACCCAGCCGCTGACGTGACAGAGGACAAGTGTGTTCCAGATAGGTTGGGGAAGTCAGAGAGGGCATAGGTCATATGTATAGGCCATGTTGTGAGTCTTGTTAAAAATGTTTACTTATGAGAAAATTAAATAGTGGAAAATTTCCACTTAGAAAGAATAGTGTAAGCTGGGCGGTGGTGGTGCACGCCTTTAATCCCAGCACTTGGGAGGCAGAGGCAGACAGATTTCCGAGTTCGAGGCCAGCCTGGTCTACAGAGTGAGTTCCAGGACAGCCAGGGCTATACAGAGAAACTCTGTCTCAAAAAAAAAAAAAAAAAGAAAAGAAAAAAGAAAAGAAAGAAAGAAAGAAAGAAAGAAAGAAAGAATAATGTAACAAATAGCTCTGTCCTCTACCAACTCTGGCAGTTACAGTGTGGTTAACAATGTCTCTCTTCCACATCCATCCCTTTTGACACTATTTGAAAGCAATGCAAAAAATTCTGTTATTTCTAAGTCTTTCTGTATGTACGTCTAAAAGATAGGCACCTAGCCAAATACATCACAGTGCTTAGCACTGGGGCCTTGTTTCCTCTCTGCTAACCAGGTCAGAGACTCATTCCTGTAGAGCTGCTTGAAAGACGGGGTACATATGTGTAGGGGTGATCGAGGGACAGGGTCTATGACAGCTGTCCAGAAGCTATCTATTGATGGTGTCTTCTTCGACATCCTTCTTTCTCTCTGGACAGTGCTGCTGTGGTGATTCCACTTTTACTTGCCCACTTCTGTGAGCTATTTTAAGTACATGTATTCACCCTCTCTTTATACGCTTTACTTCTCTTTCCTATCTTCTCCCACCACACCAGCACATCTGTAGTCTTGCAGTTGGTGCTCCTCTGATCCTTCTTTGATCCATAAGCTCTCTCTAGTCTTCCTTAGGTCTTGTTGAAGGGAGAGGGGCGTTTCTCCTTATTTCAATACAAAAAAGCATTGCTGAGATCAATGTAAAATTCAGACACCATTTGACTCTTGTTTCTTGTACAGGTCAATGAACTTTAGTGGGTGCCATTACTGTGATTACTTTAGAACACTTTCTTCACCTCAGAAGTAAACTTGTTACCCTTTAGTCAGCTCCTTTCCTCTCTCCTCCATTCTAAGAGCTGCTAATCTACCTGGTCTCTGTGGATTCACCTTTTTTGGACAGTTTATATAAATACTTATTTTTGGTGGAATTTCAATCATTTCATTTTATTTTTAAAAAACTTTTAATTGATTCCTCGTGTTCCACATCATGTACCCTAGTCCCAGTCATCTCCCTGTCCCCTCAATATCTGCCCTTTACCCTTGCAGTGTCCCCCCTCCACGCAAATAAAACACACACACCATTGCCAACAAAACAAAAAGCAAGGCATAGAAAACCTCTCATCCTGGATGTTGTAGTGTGTCTATCCACACATCTTCGCTTGCAAATGTTCACTGAAATGGGTCTAGTTCAAAATCTCTGACTTCTATGACATCATCACTATTGGATCCTCACCAGGACTCCTCCTCTTTCTCTCATCTGGCCACCACACAGTCACACATTGTGGTGGCTCCTGCTGCAAGCTGCCCACAGGCTGGTGTGACATCCTTTATACTGCTTGGTGTGGTGGCAAGAGGATGTCTACAACCCACCAGTGCCTTGTGCTGGAAGGCAGGGCTATGGGTGGCACGCAGGTGTGCAGATCTCTGTCTGTCTTCCTCCTCTCACACTGCACTGCATGCTCTGTGGGGCCCTGTGTGTCTATGACCCATCTTTGCCTCGGGACAGAGAGGTCTGTGGGAACTCGCACTGTATGCTGTAGTGGAATGCAACACAAGTCTCTATCTTCCTCTTTTTATATAATGCTGACTGGATTTGACTTGTGATGAGTAAATGCTGCTCTTACACTCAAGTGCTAGTTTTCTTGAACACCCTTTTCTCATTTCTGTAAAAAGCGAGTTTTTCCCCCTGGCCCCAAGCTCTCAGAATAATAGCTCTGAGACTCAAAATTATCTACAAACATAAGCTTTGGTTGTTCCCCAATTAGATCATAACTTAATATCCCACTTATTCTAAGCTCTGCCATGTGGCTGGTTACCTCTGCTTAGCTCTCATGCTTCTGACCTTCTCCCTATTCCCAGGCTAATTCTCTGCACTTGGCTCTATCCAGAATCCTTTCTGCCTCCCAAGTGCTGAGATGCTAGGCATGAGCCACAACTTCCAGCCTGCATTAAAATTCTGCATTTTAAAATAAATCTGGTAGGAATGTTCTTAAGTCTGCATTGCCCAGGAAACCAAGGGTTTCTTGTTAATGTCACCAGCATGGGCCTGGTAAATCCACATGGAAGGAGCTTTGGCTCCAGTGCCAGCTTTTCCTTTAGTTCTACTTCTTCTGATTACCAGAATAAACTTGGGGTAAGTTGCCTCACCACCCATTTTATTTCTCAAATTGATACATTAGCACCTGAACTCACGTGAGTCTTCACTGAGCAAACAGTGGGAAAGAGAATGTGCAATGGCCATAGGAAGTTGGTCACTTGAGAATCTTGGGCAACTCTGTGTTCTTCAGAACATCTGGTGTTCTCTGATCCTCAGGGCCATTTGTCATTGTGCCACCACGCCTATTACTTTACCAACTGTCTATCATTGCTCCTCGTGCTTCTGACAGCAAACCTACAGAGCTATTAGCAAATCTCTATTACTAAATGTTTGAACCCAGAGGAGTACCTATGACATCACCCAGCACGTAAGACACTACGTCCTTTCTGCTGACCTTGGTACAGGATAACAGTAAAGCTTTGAAACTTTACTTTGATCCTGGATGCTACATCGATGCTTGGACTTTGTGTTGCTGGACATCTTAATGTTTTCAGTTTGACATAATAGAGTCAGTCTGTTAGCATACGTGGGATGTGAATCTTGGTTGAAGTCAGTGTCTGAAGGGAAGTAGACCTGGGGAGAGACTGAAGAGGGTATAGGGAAATGTCCCTAAATTTGACCACATGCTACATTTAAAGATTTACTCACTTTTAACCACATTTGCCTACTACTGGGTGTGTTTAGTAAAACAACAGGAAATGGGTCATAATGAATTTTCTTTGTGAGGATGTAGCAAAAGGGGACCTTGTATGCTCTTGGTGCTAATAAAACAAACAGCATACCATCATGGGTACACTATGGAAGGTCAGCCAACATTGTAAACAGAATCATCGAATGAGGTAGATGTCTTAGTTATGGATAAATATCCAAAAGAAGTGAAATCATCATGCTGGAGACATCTGTCCTCCTCTTTATCATGGTTATTCAGTGTAGCCAAGATTTGGAATCAATTTAAATGTCTATCAATAGATGACTAAATTAAAACACACACACACACAGTATATATTCTACACAGCAGAATGTAGTCAACCTAAAAGAGGATGAAAATCTTGTCATTTGTGACAACATGCATAAATTCAGGGGTACTGTATGTGCTGAGTGGGATTAAACCACTCAATAAAATAAACACCATATAGCTCACTCACATGTGGGATAGTCAAGCACACAAAAGCAGAGAAGTGAATGAGTTGCCAGGGGCGGGAGGCTGGAGAGGAATTGGGGAGATGTCCAGTTTCACTTAGAAAGAATAAGTTCAAGAGATTTGTTCTATAACATTGTAACTATAACTAATGATGTATGTTTCAAGTGTCCTCACCATGTGTCTTAGTTACTTTCTATTGCTGTGATCAAACACCATGACCAAGGCAACTTATAAAAGAAAGCATTTAATTCAGCTTATGGTTCAGAGGGTTAGACAATGATGTCAGAACAAAAGAATTCCTGAGAGCTCACATCCTGATCTCCAGCTGTAAGGCAGAGAGTGAACACTGGGAATCACAAGAAACCTAAAAGTCTCAGTGACATACTTCTCCAACAAGACCACACCTCCCAATCCTTCCCAAATAGTTCTACCCAATGGGAACTGAGTGTTAAAATGTATGAGTCTGCAGGGCTCATGCTACCATACCATGCATACAAAATATAAGTGAGAATGCATGCTGGTTAGTTTTTCTTCAATTTAACACAAGCTAGAGCCATCTGGGAAGAAACTTCACTGAGAAGATTCCTCCATCAGATTGGCCTGTAGGCAAACCTGTGAGAACATTTTCTTAATTGATGATTGAGTGACCTAGCTCACCGTGGGTGGTGCCATGCCTGGAAATGCAGCTTTGGGTTTAGAAGAAAGAAAAATGAGCAAGCCACAGAAGCAAGCCAGTAAGTAGCACTCCTCCATGATCTCTTGCATCAATTTCTGCTTCCAGGTTCCTGCCTTGAGTTTCTGCCCTGACTTGTTTTCATGATGGGCTATAAGATGAAACATCTTTCCTTCCTGTGTTAATCAGGGTTCTCTAGAGGAACATAACTGGTTGAATGAAACATAATACTTCAGTGGAAAAATATACATATTATATCTATATCTATATCTAATCTCTATCTATCTCTATATCTATCTATCTATCTATCTATCTATCTATCTATCTATCTATCTATCTATCTATCTCATCTATATATATCTTACAGGTTGTGGTCCAGCTAGTCCAACAGTGGTGATCTTCTGATAGAAAAGCCAAGAATCCAGTAGTTATTCAACCCATGGATGTCTTTGGTATACAACTGGTTGTTGGTATATGTTGAAGTCCTGAAGAACTGGGTTCAGGTTGTAACACCAGTGAAAAGATGCCTCAACAGCAGAATAGATGGACTTGCCATAGAGAGTGAGGGGAAGCAGGCAAAAACTAAAAGCTTTTCACTTCCATGTTCTTTTATGTAGGCTTGTACCAGAAGGCATGGTTCAAATTTAGAGTGGGTCTCCTGTCCTTAAATAATCCAGATATATAAGGGGTCTCCCCACCTCAATGATCCATTCAAGAAAATCCATCGCTGGTGTGCTTGGGTTTTAGTTGGTTCCAGATGTAGTCAAGTTGACAAGCAAGATTCACCATCAGACTCCTCGAGTTGTTTTTGGTCATGATGTTTATCACAAACTAGAAAAGAATATCTGTCTGTGTTTGTAGTGTGTAGTTTTAAAAACAATCCACACTAAATCTGGCTATGCACCAGCATCAGTAGTCTTGCCCACCCCATGGCCAGCCCCAAGCTGGATTGCCCTGGTTCCCATGACCATCCAGCTGCCAAGCCATTCTGATCCTCCCAGGCCATCTATACCCTGTGACTACCCTGCAGAAAGCCAACTACCGCTCACTGAGTTCCCCTTAGCCTTGTAAAATGGTAACACTAGAGACTTGTAATATTCCAACCCAAAAATACCCTCACAAAGAACACAAAACCCAATTGACATAAATACAAGCTGCACTCCTAGATTGGACAAATGTACCCTACATTACTCTATTGCCCATCTATGGCTCCTTCAGGCCATGTGATTCTGGTTCCTCCTCCTCTTCCTCCTTCCTCCTCCTCCTCCTCCTCCTCCTCTTCTTCTTCTTCTTCTTCTTCTGTTCTCTGCCTCATCTATTTTTCTTCCTCCTCTTTCCTGTCTCTAAAACTTTCAGCTCTGCCTTTTCCTTCCACTGCCCAACCACAGGCTTTAAGCCTTATCTGACCAATTAAGATTTTATCTGACCTCACCTGAGTGTGTGATCTACCCCTCTTGAGGGAGCAGACAATACAAACAGCAATCCACAACATGTTTTGGTTCTCTCAACTTAGCTATTCCATAATGCAGACATATTTTTTGAAACATCTTGTCATCTTCCATAAATATATCATAGTCTTTTTATATTTATTTATTCGGTTTTATGTGTATGAATACATACGCTTGCATACATGTGTGTGCACCATGTGTACATCTGATGAATCCTCTGAGCTGGGGTTATGGACGGGTGTGAGCTGGGAATTGACTCTGCATGCTCTGCAGTGGTGACAAGTACTCCTACTGCTGAGCCATTTCTCCAGTCCACATTTTTGTTTCAATTAAAGATAGATAGTAAAATAAATAAAGAATAGATAAAATAAATAAAGATAAGTAAAATACTTTATCTTTTACCATCAGGTCTTCTTTTGTGATTTCTGCTCCCCAACACCTTTATTCTAAGAAAATGGCTAGCAGGCATTTAGGCTGTGATAGGGTTTCTTCTAAATGGTAACAGCTATTCTTTTTAAAAATGTATTCTTCTCTCCTATATTACATCCCAACCACAGGTTCACCTTCCTCTACTCCTCCCAGTCCTTCCTCTCCACCTCCCCTCTCCCCAGGATCCACTTCTTCATTTCCCTTCAGAAAAGAGTAGGCACCCCAGGGATAGCAACTAAACATGGCATAACTAGTTACAATAAGACGAGGCAAACACTCTTATATCAAGGATGGATGAGACAACCCAGTAGGAGGAAAAGAGTCTCAAGAACAGGCAAAAGAGTCAGAGACACCCCCACTCGCATTGTTAGGAGACCTGCCCGGTCTGGTATGGCCTTGGTAGGGACAGAATGACATGGTTACTGCCCCTGCGACAGGGCCAGCAGGCATGAGCCTTCACCAGTATTGACGGCTGCTGGGGGTGTAAAGCTTGTTCATATAATAATGTACATATTTGCCAGGCAGTGGTGGCGCACGCTTTTGATCCCAGCACTTGGGAGGCAGAGGCAGGTGGAGAGGCAGGTGGATTTCTGAGTTCAAGGCCAGCCTGGTCTACAGAGTGAGTTCCAGGACAGCCAGGGCTACACAGAGAAACCCTGTCTCGAAAAACCAAAAAAAAAAAAAAAAAGTACATATTTTACATTCCTAGGTCAAAGAAGGTCCTCCCTGTTAACATTAATGACTCCATGATAATCAGAGACAGCATGAGTCCAGGTGAAGATGTGGCTAATGTCAAGCAAAACAGTAACCGCTGGGATCCTCAGGACAGCCCTTGAGGCTGTGGAAAAGAACTCTAAAAACTATGGGTTCAAAAATACATAATTTCTCAAAAACTAAGGATGAAATATGAATTTTACAAGGGTCTTCACGAAACTAAAGGAACAATTGCAGCTGCACTGTGAGCCAACTTGTCAGAAAGACACCAAGGAAGGAGACACAGAGCTTTAGGGAGTGGTGATCCTAGGAGATTCAACCCAGCTAAGTTTTTTTGGTTTATGTTTACAAAGGCAGGCAGATTCCTGAGTTCAGAGTCAGCCTGGGACCGAACAAGGTTAAGCCTAGGTGTGGTAGAAACAGTGATTTCAGGACTTTGTCCTATCCAGCTACTTTATTGCTTAAAAGAGGCAGACAGATCTCTGAATTCTTTTGCAATGTTAAAAGAAAATGTGTGGTGTTTGCTGTTTCCTAAGAATTTCTTTCTTTCTTTTTTGTTTTGTTTTGTTTTTGTTTGTTTGTTTTGAGACAGGATTTCTCTGTGTAGTCCTGGCTGTTCTGGAACTCACTCTGTAGACCAGGCTGGTCTTGAAATCAGAAATCCACCTGCCTCTGCCTCCCAAGTGCTGGGATTAAAGGCGTGCGCCACCACTGCCTGGGGCTGGGGTCACTGGATGCTGATTCATAGGATAATCAAAAGGAAACTTAGAGTAAATGATTGGATTGATATGTACAAGACTGGGTTTATGATCAGCAAGAGAGGAGCTATCCAGAGGATTTTTTAGAATAGCATGAGAGAGCTGCTTGGAGAATTGTCATGAGCAAAGTTGAGAGAGAGGGGAGGGGAGGGGAGGGGAGGGGAGGGAAGGGGAGGGGAGGGGAGGGAAGATGGGAGAGAGGAGAGGGGAAAGGGGAGGAGAGGGGGGAGAGGGGAGGGGGGAAAGAGGGGAGAGGGGAGAGGGGAAAGAGGGGAGAGGGGAGGGGGAAAGAGGGGAGGGAGAAAGAGGGGAGAGGGGAAAGAGGGGAGAGGGGAAGAGAGTGGGAGGGGGCCTCACTGTCTGGAGATACCTAGAAAAAAACAGAGTAGAAAGAAAGCAATCCAGAAAGCTATCTTGAGCATAGGTCGTCAGTTTGGACCCATGATTTGTCTTTTAGTCATTTGTTTTTGAGGTGTCCAGATACCCCTTCCTCAGAACTCTTCTCCAAGCTGAGGTTGGTCCTTGGCAGACCCACAAAACCACAAAGATACACAACTATAACACGTATGTAGAGGACATATCTCAGACCCATACAGGCTCTCTAGTTGTTGCTTTAGTCTCTGTGAGCCCTTGTGAGCTCTTCTTAGTTGATTCTGTGGGCCATGTTCTTATGGTGTCCTCAATCTCTTTGGCTCTAACAATCCTTCCCCTTCCTCTTCTGGGAGGTTCTCTGAGGTCCACTTAATGTTTGGCTGTGGGTCTCTGTATCTGCTCCCATCAGTTGCTGGATGCTGCCTCTCTGATGACAGTTATGTTAGGCTCCAGTCTGTGATGAAAGCAATATATATATGGAATCATTTTATTGGCTTTTCCCCTCAGTCATGTTTGGTCCTATCCTAGGTCCCTGCCTCTGGTTCTTGGCTATCCAGGCAGTGTCAGGTGTGAATTCCCTCTCTTGGCATGGGCCTTGTGGTGCCTATCCCTGGTTGTCAACTTGACTATATCTGGAATGAACTACAATCCAGAATTGGAAGGCTCACTTGTGATCCTGATCTCGAGGCACAGTGGCCATGAAAAGCTTAGGCTCAGGCAAGGTAGTACACGCTTTTAATCCAGATCCAGGAATGTTGGTACACACCTTTAATCTGGGCCACATCTTCTGCTGGAGACCTACATAAGAACATTGGAAGAAGGAAGACTCTTTTTCGCCTGCTTGCCTTGTGGGACTAAACGACTGCTAGATCCTTGATCTTCCATTCACAGCTGCTGCTGACCACTGTTGGGTTAGTTGGACTACAGACTGTAAGTCGTCAACAAATTCCCTTACTATATAGAGACAACTCATAAGTTCTGTGACTCTAGAGAGCCCTGACTAATACAGGCCTTAAGTCATTGATTGACCAAGATCATGTTCTTGGCCAACGAATCAGAGTTGGGCATGGGTTCCATCTCATGGAGTGGGGAGGTCATTGTTGTAGATCACAGAGTTTGTAGCTGAGTTGGTGTTTACTTTTCTTACTATGAACTCTAGTAGGAATAAAGGCTCTAGTTAGGCTCCAGCTTGACTTCTCTGTGTCCAGTGAGTTATATAGGTGCTATCTTCAGCAGTTGGCCTTACTTTCAGTCTGTAGAGAGCCACCCATAGCCTTGGTAATTACCTGGGTTGTTTGAGGGTTTCTCTGGGGCTCTTTTGGCCTTCATTTAGCTGTCACCCATCCCTGGTGCTGGAGGTTTCACTTGCTGGTAAGAGATGTCTACTTGGGGCTTTGCTTCACTAGTTATTTGGTGATTCTATTTAGATTTCTTTCATATGGTATGTACAGGTATTATTTCTTCTCTGGCCCTGTCTTCTATTTCACAGAGATCACTCTTCTCTCATGTGTGTCACTGTGCCACTGTGACTTTAGGCATAGTGAGGCTCTATGGACCTGTTCAGTTCTAATATGATCCAGTTATGGATCTTGCTGGCCATTTGTGTAAAGTGAAAAAGTGTAAAGCCCTGAAAATCCCTAGAGAGAAAGTCTGTTTTTGCTTAGTGATCTATGGTGACTTCTCTGTACAGAAGACTTACAAGTAAGGCTGACCTGTCTTAACTTCAAACTTTCTGTATCTGAAAACAAAATGTATGGAAAACATCATGAGTTGGTCGGGGTGCACACCCCTGTCATCCCAGTCCTAGGGAGGCCGAGGAAGAAGTATGAGAAGTTCAGTGGCAATCTAGACATGCACTTAATATGACCCTGTTAAAAATGCAAGAAAACAACAAACAGATGGGTAACGTTACCATTTGAAACTGTTCATGTTTCATGTTCTCCCTCACTACATACAAACACAATGTGCAGAGGATTAAGGGAGTAAAGCTGGCTAACATAGCTTTATCCTCCAGGTTAATAACGGAGTCATTTTGAAATAGGGACCAAGAAAGATCTGAGCTATTCTTTGCTTGTCTTTACTTGTCTGAGAAATGGACAAGTCAAGAGAAGTCATCAAAAATATTATGAACAATCTGCTCATTGAGATATTTTCTATAGTAGTGAAAAGCTGGAAATAAATATTTATCTGTTGGATCTGAGTCTGGCTATATAAACGGTAGTTCATGTATACTATAGAAAGTGATGAGAAATTAAGACAAGAGGCTGGAGAGATGGCTCACTGGGTAAGAGTAGTTTTGCAGAGAGCTGGGGTTCAGTTCCTAATTTCCGTATAGTGTATCACAGCTGCCTGTAACTCATGTCCCAGGGATCTGATGCCCTCTTCTGACGTTCCCAGGGACCAGGCGGACACAGGTGAACAGACACACATGCAGATAAGAGTTGACTTGGTTATAGTGTATCTTCACAGCAGGAGAACAGTAACTAAGACAGATACAATGTGTGTGTTTGCAGAAGATGACAAAACAAGTCTTTGGATCTGACATAGGTGTAATCAGTCATTGCAAAGTATCTGAGAGGAACAGGATGGCCATCAGTCATCTGTAGGGCTGAAGAAGGGTTCATGGGGCATTGAGTGATGGGAACACCTTTTATTCTGGAGTTCTGTGTTTGGGGCAGGTAATGGCTATTCCTGGTTATCAACTTGACTATTTCTGGAATGAACTACAATCCAGAATTAGAAGGCTTACCTGTGATCTATCTAGATCTTGAGGCTGGAAGACACAAGTTTCTGACCTGGATCTTGGCATGGAGATCTTGAAGCATAGTGGCTATGAAAAGCTTAGGCCCAGGCAAGGTAGTACAGGCCTTTAATCCCAGGAGATTGAGGCAAGGAGATCTGAGTTCAAGGTCAGTTTAGGACAAAGTAGATTTAGGCGTGGTGGTGCATACCTTTAATCTGGACCATACCTTCTGCTGGAGGCCTACATAAGGACATTGGAAGAAGGAAGATTCGTTCTTCTTCACCTGCTTGCACTTACTAGCCAGCACATCTGTTGGAATTTACTTCTATAGAAGACCCTACAGAAGACCAGCTGAAATAACTAGCCTCATGGGACTGAGCAGCTACTAGATTCTTAAACTTCCCATTCACAGCTGACCATTGTTGGGGTAGTTGGACTATAGACTGTAAGCCATAATAAGTTTCCTCAATATAGAGTGACATTCCTTAAGTTCTGTGACTCTAGAGAACCCTGACTAATACAGGGCATTTTATAGGCATCTAGTAATTGTGTCCTTTTGTAGATAAAAATCCAAAGTTAATAGGCAAGAAAAGATGCATGGCAAAGAGAAATTGAAAGACAGGGTGGGATTTGAGATAAGAAGGAAGGTGGATCACTTTGGGGCAGTGAGCTCTGACAGTTATTACGGACACTCTTGTCCTGTGATGCTTTCTCAATGGTGACTTGGGACTTGTGCAGTTTATTCCAGGGGTTCATAGAGGCAGACATAGGCACACAAGCAACACGTGTGCACATATATGCACATGCACACACATATACTACGTATGCTTCATCTGCATTACTCTACAATATGTGACCTAGAATATAGGGCCTCCAAATAAATCATAGAAATATAAAGACTTTTTAAAACAACTTTCATATGTAGTTTCTTCCGGTGAATTTGAATTTATACCTTATGTCAACATTGGTGAGAAAAAATTTCATATCTTTGGGAAGCATGTGTTCACTTCTAACTCTTAGGAAAACATTTATATCCCAGTAATTGAGCAACTATGTCTACCAAAGAAGGCTTTTATCTCTTGACTTTATTTCCAATTTGTTGGTTATGTTCACCTGCTCCATAAGCATGTATTAATATCTTACATGCAACCAAAGACACGGGGGTATGATGTAGTTAGTGGAGCTGTCGTGGAGTTTGTAGTTGGGGACAGAAGAAGATTCACTGGAAGGAACTGGAAAGAATCAGGAAGTGAGTTGTTTCCTGTGACAAAAATTGAACAGAGTGACATAGTAGGGGGAGACCAGGGACCTTCCTTTAGCTAGGAGACACTTCCTTAAGTGAGTAATTGGTAAACTAAGGCATGCATAACGAGAGGGCCAGGCTATGTTCACTTGGGGAAGAATGTTTGATGGGGAAGGTGAACCACATCCTTTAGGGTGTGAAAACTGAGAGAACAAGGGCTTCTTGTGTTGTTGAGAATTACAGAGGCTGAGAAAAGATAAATGAGAGATCTTTAGGGCCAGGACCATGCCAAGCTTTAAGGACATGGTAAGGAGCATAGATTTTATTCTTGATTTGGTGGGAAGCCTTGGGTTTAATTTGGGGGGGGGGGGATGAAGATGTCAGTTTAGGTTTATAAAGATCTCTGAATGCCTGGGATTGTGAATGGGTAAGGGCGGAAGGAGAGAAACTGCTTTCTACTGTGAAGTTATAGATATCCAAGAGGAAGGAGACGGGGACTTAGAATGATGTGCTGACTCTAAACTTGCAGATTAAAGATGGAGATCTAGGAAAGAGCATAGGGTCACCTATAGCTCCTAAATCTTAGGCTCAAGTGATTTAGACATATTCTTGGGATAGGAAAAGTAGGAGAGGAACAGATTTTGGGGTGTGCATCAGCGTCTGATTTAGGCATATTAAACAGTCTTTGGGGAATGTCAAGTAGGTAATTTGATAGACTTACCTGGAGTCTGGAGTTGTGGAGAAGTTGGGTAGGAGTGTGCATGTGGGAGTCAGCTCCACACAAAGCAAGGATGTTTAAAGCTCTAGAGTCAACTGTCATAGTCATAGGTACATGGCACGTGATACTCTTGCCTGTCAACTGGATTGGACAGAACAGACCCCTGGGTGTGTCTGTGACAGTCTTCAGAGAGGACTAGAATTTGAGGGTTTTTACCTAATCCATGGATTAACCCTCAAATGAATTCAACATTTGAGTCGACTATGGGAAGGCAGGGCTGACTGGGAGAAGCAGGGCACTGAAGGTTTGCCTGTGAAGGGCATGTCTTGCCCAGGCTCTTGTCTCTGTCTTTGCCACACACTACCACAGCCATGATGTACTGGGTCACTCCACCCTGTAACATGAGTCATGTGAACAAGGACTGAACCTGCGGAAGCCACAAACCAAGTAAATCCGTAAGTAGCTTTTCTCTCAGGTATTTGGTCACAAAGACAGAAAGCTAGTCCCACATGCTGTGGCACTCTTCGTCTGGGATAAACTTGCCCAGATAGACTGTGTCTGTGTGAAGGCTCACTCGGATGGACTGTCTCTCTCACCTGGCTCTCAAAGATGGACAGCAAAAGGAAATGTTTGCTGGGCCTCGAGAGATCATGACAAAGGGCTTCTTGTTGTACAGATCAACATTTCAACCACCATCCCATCACTACAGCCGAAATCAGTCAGAATCATTTAAAAGATGGATTCACATTTAAGAAATATTGGCAGCTAATGCTAAGTTCTTATAGGTGTCATGAGTTAAAGTGTGTGGCTCGGCATAAATGTTTTAGTGGCTGCCTTCTTTCATTCTGATGCTTGCTGATTTCCTGTAATGCTAGAATAAACTCCAAATAAGGTGATATAAAAGTGTCCTTACTTTTACATGGCATGCCCACTTTTGATTTGATGGGTAATTTTATCAGTACTTTCAATATATTGTTATTTTCATTATGAGGTTGGTCTTTGTGGCTTTTTCAATTAAGTTCACACTTGTAAAAATGTTATTCTTGCATCTAACTCTCTAGGCTTACTGCTAATGGGTTGTTTTATCTCTGGTCTGATTTAGTCATTTATTCTTTTGCTTACAAATACAAGGAAAAGTTAAATATGAGGCATAAAGAAATTATTTATTTATTTATTTATTTATTCATTCTTGACGATAATATGTAACCAGAAAACATGACTGGACTCTTTATTTACCTGGAATGATTCTTGCTGATTGCAGATAAACTCTTCAGACCTCCAGCTGGCCATGTGATGAATTCAAGGATCGTGCCCAGTGGTACAACAGTCATTGGAGAGCTGTGTTTTGACCACGTTCACTCCATACCTGGAAAGATGGTGTCCCAGTCTACAAGCTGGGGAGACTATCCTGTGGACCCCTGTGAAGAGACCAGCTGTGCCTTTCAGGACACTGATGGCTTGCCCAGCCTCCAGGACACTGACCAACCTGCTTGCCAATTAGATGTGAGGCTCCTAAGACACAAAGCTTCCTGGATCAACCCACTGTATGTGCAGCAGCCACTTCAAGAGTTATGTCCCCAAAGACCAGCAGCCCAGGACAATGAGAACCATGTGATGGTGGACACTCCCTCTCCCTTGGGCCTTTCAATATTGTCCTACAGGGACTCCCTGGCTGAGATGCCATTGTCTGATACCAACTCTGATCATTGCTCTGGGGGAAGGAAGGGTGACTTCTTCCTGGCTACAGAAGAGCAAGAGGTTCATCCTCAGCAGGAATCTCTGCTCAAAAACCCCAAGACTATGGGCACCTTCCCATCCCCTAAGGAGGACAGTTCTGAGTCGCCTCATTTGACAGCTTCTACAGATGACGGTAACCCCATCTGGTGACTTCCTTTATTCTTCATCTAGCTTGAAGATTTGTCTATGGTCTTTGCCATGAGAAACAAAGTTCATGATTTCTACCTTGACCAGAAAGCAATGCGTGAGCTCATTTAATGTTAGCACCATCCCAGACTCTGTGAGAGTCACACTGAGGAGATCAGATATCATCTTCTTCCACTGAGAAGAGGAAGGCCATCGTTTTTGCTTAGCGTAGTTAATAATCAGCTCATCATTGGGATCGATACCTTCTCTGCAGGTAGAAATATTAGGAGCATCCAATCCACTGTGGCTGGGGATGCCATGGCAGATTCAAAAGGAGCTTGCTGTGTAGCAGTGCTCAGGCAGGTGGACGTGCCTTGCCTCTTCTAATCCTAGCTCAGACAGCTGAGAAAATAGCGAATTTGGAAACAGTAGCCACAATGCTCCCCAAAGGCCAAAAGCTCTTGGCATGAAAACAAGGGCGCCCCCTGCCGTGAAGTAGTGTATATATTTTTAACATAGTAAAACTTTATGAGTGACTTAGTCCACTCAGAGTAACGGGCAAGATTCAGTTAGCTGTCTTTATTTTAAAGGATTCTTGTGTTATATTCATGCTAGAGCCCTGCTTCAAGTGGTTTGGAAAGTATTAGTTGTTGTTTGCTGCAAAATAATTTTAGAAGCTGTCACCTGCCTGGTGTCTGCCTACATGAATATTTATTTCTTACTACCTTTCAATGGCTAATTTTGAAACAACCAAATTTGAGCAAAATGCCTCCCAAAACAGGCTTCCTCTTTCTATATCTTTCTCTTGTCCACTCAGAGAGTTCTCTCTTCTATTTGCTTTTGAGCCAGGCTCTCAGTCTGTAGAGCAGGCTGGTCTTAGACTCACAGAACTCCTCTCACTTAACTTCCTGAGTGCCAACCAAGATCTTTGGTGTGAGCCATCATACCCAACAAGACTCTCAAGAGATACATTCTATGGACTTAAGAAACAAAAGCCCAGAGTTACAGGATTCTCTTCCTTTATGTGGAGCAGCATAAAGGGGGACAAACATTTGCCACTAAGGCCCAGGCTTTCCTATGACCCCCACGTCTCTAAAGTCAGCTGTGGGCCCTCTTATGTGCTGGGAGCATTTCCTGAGGCCATAGAAACAATCTCTTGGGTTCTATTGTTTGAAAGAATCTACATGTTTACAAAATACCTTTGCCCTCCCCCTCCTTATATAATGAATAACAGGTAATAATCCTAACTTAAGGCAGGAGAGAATTTGTGATCAAGGCCTAAAGGGTCTGGGTACCACTCTGCCTTATCTTGCTTTTTCCTTGCTCGGGTCTTTATATATGACTTAGGGTTCAAATCCTGCCAGCTTCCTGGTTTTGTTGAAAAGGACAAACCAGCAATTTAGTTTCATCCACAGTGACCTTCTAGTTACAGTGGCAGGGTAGTTGGCAGAGATGGTGATTGGCCCCCACACGCAAACCCCCAATACCAACCCCAGTCAAGAGGTCCCCACTCTTCCATTTCCGGGCCACTTTGTTCTACAGGAAGTATCAGGGTGACACTTCCTGCACTTGTCTGGCATCTGAGAACCCACAGCCCCCCAGACATTGGCAGCATCTCTTTAATTTATCAGGTCAGGACAACATAACTCTTCTGACAACATAGCTCTTCTGGCTGTCATGAAATCTCACTTCCTTCCCAGGCTGCAGTTAGCAGTTATGTGATAGGAGCGACTTGCCTTGGTGTTTCCCATTGCCAGTAAGGAGCAGTCGAGGGTGTAAGATTGAATGACACAGCACAGTGGTCTGAGCTTGACTGGAGCACTGTTTGCTGTCAGATGACTTTGTGTGTGCAACAGGAAGTTTGGGGCCAATTGCCACCAGCTGAGGAAGTGCTGGGGAAGTGATTCTGTAATTATTTTTGTTTAAATATATGAGTACACTGTCGCTGTCTTCAGACACACCAGAAGAGTGCATTAGATCCTATTACAGATGGTTGTGAGCCACCACATGGTTGCTGGGAACTGAACTCAGGACCTTTGGAAGAGCAGTCAGTGCACTTAACCACTGAGCCATCTCTCCAGCCCAGATCCTGTAATTCTGAAGGTCACTTTCCCTCTCTCTGACCCATGATCTCTTTCCACCATCTTTGCCAAACTGGACCCTCCGTTCTGGTTTTCTGAGGCCACCTCTCAGTCCACTAGTTTTCTGGAGAAATGATTGACAGTAGGCTGTGTCTATAGGCTTTGTCATCAGAAGGCTCTTTCCTCTTCCGTCACCTACATCTTTCTTTCTAGAGCTATTCAGGGTTTTCTTTTTTCTTTTCCCTTGATGGTATTGAAGGGATGGTATGATGGGTTTTGCTTAATTAAATAATCTTTGAATTTATTTTTGTTGTGTTTTATAAAAAAGGGAAAGAAGCCAGGGATATGTTTGGTGGAGGGGTGGTATATAGTGTAGGGAAGGGGGTGTCTCTGTGGGCCCATACTGTGGCATCCCTTTCCCTTGAGGGACCTGCCACATGATGGTATATAGTAAGAGAGTTTATTTAGGGCATGGGGAGAGGAGTTCAGGGGTAAGGAGAGAGAGAGAAAGAGAGAGAGAGAAAGAGAGAGAGAGGGAGAGAGAGAGAGAGAGAGAAGAGGTCACGTGGAGAGAGGGGGGAGGAGAATGGGGAGAGTAGGGACAGAGGGAAGAGAGGAAGGGAGTAAGAACAAGAACAAGAGAAGAGTAAGAGAGAGGAGGGCACAAGCAGCCCCTTTTATAGTGAGTCAGGCACACCTGGCTGTTGCCAGGTAACCATGGGCAGAGAATGCCAACATCTTCCCCATGTTTTTTTCTTTGTGTGTGTTTTTCTTTTGTATTCTGCGTGTTCACCCGTGTGTATGTGTATGTGGAGGCCAGACGTCAATCTCACGTGTCTTCTCCTGCGATTCCCTCCCCCTCCCCCCACTTTTGGAGAGAGAGTCTCTCACTCAATCTGCAGCTGGCTACCAAGCCCCAGGGTTCCTCCTGTCTCCACCTCTGTAGTACTGGGATTACAAATGCCTCATGCAATAGGAGATTGCATTTTATTGGCTGAGCCATCTCCTTTTTCCATGTTTAATGGCTCACTGTGTTGGCAGGTGACACTCGGAGTAGCAGCAGAAGCCATTCTTGGAATTTCTTCCCACTAGAGATGTTCATGCTGCCTGCTGATGTGGAAAAGGTGAGTGCCTCTCAACCACAGAGGGCCTGAGTCTCTGGTAGTGATGTGATCATGGAAACCACCCTGTTGAGTGAGGCACAGCCTAAAGGTTCTTTTCAGTATTTAATGGAGGTTGCCGGGAACACTAAACTGAGGCGTTTTCAGGCATGGTGTGCTCAGTTGTCTATGACTGAGGATTATGTCAGGTGCTGGGCTCCACCTACCGAGGGCGTTCTATCATAAGACGTGCAACTTGGTGGCTGCGGATGGGGCTCAGTAGTAGAGCGCTTGCCTGGCATATATGATAAGTTTAATCTCCAGTCCTGAAAAACAAATTAATTCAATTTGATATATCTGTGTCTCTGGATGTATTTTTTCATCATAATCTAGTTAGATCAAGTTATATTTACCCTTATTTGTAGTCACTTATGTGGCGTTTCTCCAGTTTTGAAATCTAGTCCATACTCCGAAGGAAAGTTGATTATGCAACTAATTGAATTGACTTTTTTTTCCCCTGCAGGAAAATCTCCACTTTTATGCTGCAGACATGATTATCTCAGTGATGGAGAATATGAAGTGCAACCTCTTGAGTCAACAGCAGCCAGGGAGTCGGGACACAGAAGAGGCCAGCAGGTCGCGTAGGACTGGAGCCAAAGTGACCTTTCATAACTGCACAAAGCAGGAGCTGGCCTCCTCTGCTTCTTCACACGCTGGCTGTGAAGGCAAGTTGGGCAAACGCTTGCATGCTGAATGCTGTGATCTCAATGCAGGCTGTGTCCTCTGTCTAGTCTTGGAAGAGGCATGTTTTCCCGTCCTTTGAAGACGTGTTCAATCCATGGTTCACTGGCCACATGCACCCCAGGATAGTCCTGAATGTGACTCAGTTCAGAATGAGAAACTAACTTAGAACATTATGAGACTATGAGGTGTGTGTGTGTGTGTGTGTGTGTGTGTGTGTGGCTTGGAACTCTGGCTAGAACAGGCTGACTCCAGTGAGCTCCCAAGAATCACCTGCCCCATTCCTGTGTTGAGATTACAAGGACAAACTAGCAGAATCAGCCCTTTCTGTCAGTCCTGGGAGTTGAACTCAGGTCCTCACGCTTGTACAGCAGATGCTCTACTGACTGACCCATTTCTCCAGCCTCAGTCTTGCTTCCTGATCGTGAAATCTGACTTCCTTCTCTCTTCAGGTTGTGCTGCTCTCCAGGTCAGCCCAGTGGCTGAGACACTTTCTTACTGTCCTGTGGCGGGAGAGGCCTGCAAACATGACTTGAACAAATTGGTCATGTTAGGTGAGACTTAGAACCTCCTTGCACCTGTCTCACACACACACACACACACACACACACACACACACACACACGGGCAGACATCACATCCAAGGCCATGTTGGGGACTTTTGAGGAAACCTCTCCCAGGAAGATGTTATGCCCCTGCTACTCAAAGGCAAAGCTGTTTTCCCTGTCTAATGTCTGATAATTGTTCATCTCACTTGCAGAGCTGAACAAAAATGCAGACATACATGGTTCTGCCATGTGGTTTCTTTCCATGTGCTATTTTGATGAGGTTTATACAAACTCCCATCTCCAGTGTTTACCTGGAGTCTCATACTGTTGTTTGTAGGTATCTGGCCATTGCAGGTTGCCTGAATACAAGGACCTTCTTTGTTTTCTTATAAAATTAACTGAGTGAGGCAGGCTAAAATACCCTACCATCCTTTCTTTCCTTTTCCCACAGAACCTGAGAAATCTAATGACATCATGGAAGGCTGCAGATGCTCCTATAACTCTTTAAAGAGGTATGTGTCTTCTTGTGTGTAAACCCACAGATCCCTGGGCTTTCTTTGGAGCCACTGTGTACACTGTGCCACAAGTGGGGAGCCTTGTGCATTTATTTTTGGACAGTGTTTTGTATACACAGAAACTAAGGCTTATAAAATGACGTCACAATGCGCTCCCCAACCCCTTTTGACAGAGCTGTCTTGGAACTTGCTAGATAGACTAGGCTGGCCTTGAATTCACAGAGATCCCCTACCTCTGCCACCTCAGTGCTCAGATTAAAGAATGGGCCATCCTTGAAATGCTACTAAGCATCTAGGGGATTTGAGCTCTAGTTTTCTGACTTTAAGCCCAGTAAGTACTGTTTTTACCTTACCCCAGGTCTCGGTACCCTTAATAAATGTCAGACTCTTTGCTGATCACAGGTGAACTCTATTGCATTAGATACCCAGCTTGCAACTGATAGTCTCACACAATGGTTTCCTCAACACACGGTTGGAGCCCCAAAGACCCTGACTGTATTCCTTATGCACAGTTGTCAGCTTCTGTTTCTCTCGTGTTTCAGTGCAACTTGCAAGTCAAACCTCAGTCCTGCTGGACTCTTAGCCAGAGAGTTGTTCCGAGGGTTCTGTAAGTACTGGATGCTGTCACAAGTCAATTGTCAGCTGCCAGGCTCCCCGACAGCAGCTAGCTCAGGAGTAAGTATGGAAGTCGGTTGACATGGAATGAAATGTTCTTAATTTCTCACTGGCCTGCTCCATTCAAATATTTATTTCCCTTGTCTGGCTTATAGGTGTTTAGGAGGTCTCAAAATGGATACAAGCAGCCATTCAACATCAGGGGATGTACTTAACAATTCACACCATGTTGTTATTGTTTTGAGGAAGGTCTTGCTATTAGCACAGGCTGGTCTTTCAGAATCCTTGTGCTCTGGCCTGCCTAGTGCTGGGATTGCAGTTCTTCCAAGTATCCTAAGCTGATATCTCATTTTTCCTTCTTATTTCTACGATTTTAATGTACTGGACCCAGATCTTATCAGTGCAGAGCTATAGTAAAGCAGATATCACACCTAGCTGACAGACTTTGCTTGCAGGATATGCTGTTCTCAAAGAATGCTAAACTCCCTGGTGGTAGCAAATGCTAAAAGAAGAATTGAAAAAAAATCACTCTGGAAGGGTCAGGGTGGGCAGGCATCTAATTCTATCAGAGGAACTTAGAAAAGCTGATTGGAGGACTTAGCCCCAGAGCCAGGTACTGCTGGGGCAGATACAGTTCGTGGGGAAGTGTTCTTAGCAAGAGCTGTGAGAACACAAATGGAGGAGGTCTGGAACACAGATGAGCAGAGGAACTTAGCTGTGGTTGGACTGTGTGTGTGTCCTAGGCAGGGGGTGGAGGGGAATTCATGGGAACAGACTTGAATGATAGTGGCCAAATTGTGGAAGCTCCAGGATGCTGATTGAAAGAGTTTGGATTTTAAATGACAATAGGAAAATGTAAGATTTCTTGAAGTTGTTGAGTTTTGTAAGTCAGGGCTCTACAGCAAGACAAAACAAAGCTCTGATAAGCTGCTGCTTTAGGCACTGGATGCTGCTGATTTCATGGAGTGTCCCTGGTCAAAGAGCCCTTCCCATCACACGAGAAGTCTGGAAACAAATGAGATTAAAAAAAAAAGGCAGGCAGGCTCAGGCTCAGTAGTGGGGCTATTCTTTCCAAGTGCAGAGTTCTCAGCACCTGCATCAGACAGCTCACAACTGTGTAGAACTCCAGCTCCGGGGGATCTGACACCCTCTTCTCAGGCACCAAGTACACAGTCATTCACCTAAATCATTTTCGATTTCTGGTGGTAAATTTTAATGGGAAACACACTTAGGAGTCCTTTTTAATTAAACCTCTAAATTGTGCCTTCTGGGGTTAGCCCTGAATCTTCTCATGTGTCCTGCAGGTTGGGGATGAAGAACAGGCTGAGGAAGACTTTGACTCCAGTGTGGATGCAGCACAGGAAGTCATGCTGAAGTCTAGGGTCCCAGGAACTGAGGACTGGGTGCCCCCTCGATGCCAAGTCATACTTACCGTTCACCCACAAATCAAGTAAGAAAGGAGTGCTGTCTGGAATCCCAGGTTCCACTTGGGATATGTTGTGATGAGTCACACCTGGTTCCTATGGAAACAGATGAATGTGTTTCTGGCTTAGTTTTCTTGGTGCTCGGTTGTGGGCTTTGGGGGTGCTGAGTAGTCAAGGTTTGTACTCCTGCACAAAACATCATGACCAAGAAGCAAGTTGGGGAGGAAAGGGTTTATTCAGCTTACATTTCCACATTGCTGTTCATCACCAAAGGAAGTCAGGACAGGAACTCACAAAGGGCAGGAACTTGGAGGCAGGAGCTGATGCAGAGGCCACGGAGGGTGCTGCTTACTGGCTTGCTTCCCCTGGCTTGCTCAGCTTGCTTTCTTATAGAACCCAGGACTACCAGCCCAGGGATAACACCACCCACAATGGGCTGACCCCACCTACCCTTGATCACTAATTGAGAAAATGTCTTACAGCTATATCTCATGGAGACATTTCCTCAAGGGAGGCTCCTATCTCTGGGATAACTCCAGCTTGCGTCAAGTTGACGCACAAAACCAGTCAGTACACTCTGCCTCCCCAGTTATGAATATTACATAGCACTTGTAGATTAAAAAGACCTAAGAGAATTTTATGTGGCTAATACTGAAACAATAACCAAATACAATGATTTAAAATAACGAGATTCTATTTTCCAAACTGCTTATTGTACAATAAAAAAAGTGAATGCATAAAAATTTTAAAAGGAGAATTTAATTTCAAGGTGATTACTGTTGTTGAGAAACGTGACAGGATGCAAATATTCTATGAAACCACGGAAGCTCAGAAACAGCTAAAATTATGTGAGAAAGAACTAAACTTCTATAGTATGTGTATATGGGGCCATACTTGTAGTGTTCACATAATAGTTTAATTGTATTTTTTTCTGAGAATATGTAATGGATTGCAGGTAAAGATTTATAGGCAACCTAGTTTAACTATGTGCAGTCTTCCTATTCTCTTGGTTTCTCATGCAAACTTAAGAGTTATAAAGCAATGCTTCCCATGCTCCACGGAGGTCTCTTATGTACCTCTGTCTACTGCCTTTGCTCTCAGGCTTAGCTGATGCCAGGAAGGATGTTGTGACTGCTTGGGCAGAATCTGTCCTCTAGGCACTGAGCTGTGTTATTCTTACTGTATAGGATATCTTTTCCTTCAACTTTCCCAGAATCCTCTGTAAGGTGTATGGACAGAGATTTAACATGTTGTTGTTATTTTTTTTTTGGTTTTTGTTTTGTTTTTGTTTTTTTACCTTGGCAATTTTTGTTGACCTTGAACTGCAATAAAAAATTTAAATGAACACTTTACCCATAATTCTAGGTCACTGTTGAAATCAGTGCACAGCTGTTGCCAGAGCACTCCTCCTCAAGAGGACTGGATAACTTTGTCTCACATCATCTTATTCTATGTATTTGTTGCGTCTATTCATGTGTGTCCTTTCAAAGCATGTAGGACTGTGTTGTGTCTCCTTGGCTGTTTCAAGTGTACCCTGGCTTCTGTGCCCGGGCAGTGGAAAGCCCCAATGACTCTATGATAGAAGTGTTAGTTATATGTGATACTGACTTCTAATTTGGGGACAATGGAGATTTTAAAGAGTCCTAGCTTTAGAAGGCACAGAAATTTCAACTAGAAGACCATATTGGATAAGTATAAGTTTTTCTTAAAATGAAAAGATGATAAAATTAAAGCCCCTAAGCCAAGAAGCACCACGATGTCCACTGCTTTTCTATCAGTGAAAAAGTCTGTACTAACCAGCTCTGAAATGTGTAACAGTTGCCATCTTCTGTCCTCAGGAGGGACATAGCAGTAGTGGCCCAGAACTTCTTCTGTGCTGGATGTGGGACTCCAATACAGCCCAGTAAGTACAGGTCCTGTGCTGCTTGCTTGTTTCATAACGACAGAGTGAGGATCAGCACCTTGCTTTAGTGTGAGACCGACTTGACTTCTTTGTGAGCATGTGGTGAGGGATTTGTGGAGGTGGCCCTGCCTTTACTGGGAGGCCACCATGACCTAGAAAGCTGCATGACGAGCCAGGAGCAAGGAGGGCCAGCATCCTGGCTGCTTCTCCATTGGTCACTCAGAGAGCCCTCCCTGTAGACTTCCTTCCTGGAAACTCTTCACATCTTTATCCTCTTTTTCTCCCCACTCTACTTCTTCCCCTCCCCCTTTCCTGGAATCTTCCATGGCTGCCTTGTGGAACATGCCCATCTGGCCACAGACAGTTGTGTGTGTGCTTCAGGGGATCATCCTCCATACTGTTTGCTCTCAGCATGGCATCCATCCCTGGACTACTCTTAGTAGGCAGAAGCATTGGTCATCATCAGCCTCTGACAGCTATGCTTGCTTCTAAGATGGTCCTCTAGGCATACCCACAGAGTACAAATGGCCCCTGGCAAGACTTCTCTGAGAGTTGAGGACATGGTGACTCATTTATGGGATGGCCAATGTCCTGCAAAGTAGTCTTCCCCAAGAGACACCATGCAAGACTTTCAGCAGAGCCTGGGGATTGCTTGTTCTCCAGAGGTGTCTATTTCAAGACGTTAAAACTGAAAGCAGAACCAGCCACGGCTTCCTCCATCCTACTACACATTAATGGCAATCACAGTGTGTCCTCTTTAAGTGACTCATTTTCCCAGCTAGCCTAGCAAGAGGCAGGTCTGTTAGTTAATCTGTACATCCTAATGCCATACTAAGTGCCAAATGCATGAGTCAGAAACCACACCACACAGACACGATGACTCCACCAATCAGCTAAGTACCTTCCTGAGTCCATTCTTTTCTGTCAGTACAGCAGGGGATCTTGCAGGTCCTGCCTGCATGGAATCTGCTTCCATTTTTGTCTGTCCTCATGGTCTTAGGAAAAGGGATAGTCATAATTTATTCTGGACTGATGATAGCACAGTGGGCATTTGAAGTTTGGTGAATGAATGAGTGGATCCTGAGATGGCGGAGACTTTGATGCTGGGAAAGATGAGTTATATCAGTGTCTTAATTAGAGTTTTACTGCTGTGAACAGACACCAGGACCAAGGCAACTCTTATAAAAGACAACATTTCATTGGGGCTGGCTTACAGGTTCAGAGGTTCAGTCCATTATCACCAAGGTGGGAGCATGGCAGCATCCAGATAGGCATGGTGCAGGAGGAGCTGAAAGTTCTACATCTTCATCCAAAGGCTGTTAGCAGAATACTGACTTTCAGGGAGCTAGGATGAGGGCCTTTAAGCTAACACCCACAGTGCCACACATATTTCAATAGGGCCACACCTTCTAATAGTGCCATTCCCTGGGCCAAGCAAATAGAAGCCATCACAAATGGCATGCTCAGTGTTATGCTTTTGTCCCTTTAGTCTATTGGTGATTTGACTGTTTAGAATACCTCTCCACACAAGGTAATTCATTAAGAGCAGAGACATTAACTCCTCACCTTCAGCACCTGAAGATGTGGGATATGCTGGCTACACTGGATTTCAACTGAGCTTGCCTACTCTCTGCCTGTGTGTCCCAGCTCTTTGCCTGTGTGTCCCAGCTCTCTGCCTGTGTGTCCCAGCTCTCTGCCTGTGTGTCCCAGCTCTCTGCCTGTGTGTCCCTACTATGATGCTTGACGTCACTGATCTGTTTTCTTCAATGAAAGAAAGAAATATAAGTTCCTAAGTCATGGAATTAGAAGCTTAGAATAACAGACATTACCATTCACCAGCTTGAGAAACAGATGAAGTGCCCAGTGAAGACTTATTCCTGTCTATTCTCCAAGGCATTAATTGGAAAATGGTCATTTGTATCTACAGTGTGCCAGGGAGTGTAGTTGCTGCCTTCCCACCCATTATGCTGTCCGTTCTCACCACAAATCTAACAGTCAAAAGAACTGAATTACACCCTGTGTCATCTCAATTACGAAGAATCATGTCAATTACTCAGGTCATGTTAGGCACTAATGTTGAGGGATGGTTGCACAGGAGATTTTGGCTGGGTGGTTTTCCTTCTTAGCCCAGGTAGTGAGGACACAGTATTACCACCTTTTCTCTACATCTTTTTGTCCATCAGAATATTTTATTAGAGAAACTTCAGAAGCACCATGTATTTGTTTTAGCAAACTCAAAAGGGCAAGAAACAAGTCATTTTCCCCATGCTGCAGAGATATATATCATCAGCTCTTTGGGGGCTAGGTCTCTCTCTCTCTCTCTCTCTCTCTCTCTCTCTCTCTCTCTCTCTCCTCTCTTGTATTGTTCCCTCTTTCTCTCCCTGATACATATGTATCTATGTATACATATGTATGTATCTATGTATGTATGTATGTATGTATGTATGTACATATGTATGTATTTGTGTATGTAAAACCTCTTTTGGAGTCTACATCCTGACACTGTGCATGCACTGCTTTAGAGTATACACTTCATATATGAGCTATCCCTGCACCCAGTTCTGTGCTGCAGTTTGATAGCCTGAGATTCTGAGCTGCTGTTGGAATTCCTGTAGTAGCAGGTAACATCTTCACAGTGGGCTAGATTTCCAGGCCCTGCATGGAACGGTCTTGCTGCACTGCAGCTAACCAAGAGTGTTAGGGATTCTGTTTCTCTGGGATCTGTCTTACCACAGTAAGCCACAAATGGCCACAGGTGAAATCCTGAAGTCAATGCCAGAACTGTGCTGCCTGGCAGTTGGATCTGGCTTTAGCACGGTGACCATTCATCTGAGTCTGAACCTTGCATAGGAATGGAGAGGTGGCCTAAGGCAGATCTTAGCATCATGAATATGGTGTCATCCTCCTGCCCTCTACAGAGTTTGTGAAGCGGCTCCGATACTGTGAGTATCTTGGGAAGTACTTCTGTGACAGCTGCCACTCATCTGCAGAGTCCTGTATCCCTGCTCGGATCCTGATGATGTGGGACTTCAGGAAGTATCAAGTCAGCGATTTCTCTAAATGGCTACTGGACAGCATATGGCATCAGCCTGTCTTCAACCTGTTAGGCGAGCATCACAGCCTCTATGCAAAAGCTAAGGAACTGGAAAGGGTGAAGGTGAGCTTATGCCTCCATGGACGAGGAAGTAGGTTCAGGTTAGATGTCCCATGGTAGGAAATGCATGCCACTCTGGTTTCAGGGTGTCCCCAGACCCTTCACAAGGCAGACTGATGGGTGAATGATTCCAGGGCCTTTCACCTGTGTAGGCTCTTCTTAAGGCCCAACTAAACCTGTGTCCATTCAGGACCCATGTATCAAGGGATTCAGTTATGAACCTTGCTGAAGGAGTTGTTTCCTTGGAAGTTGTTTTGCTCACCAGCATAGTATTTTGAATAACTTTAAGGTTTGCTGTGGACACTGTCAGTGTACACACATCTCATTCTTGATGGTTGACTTCTTGACTTAGGACATCCAGGAGCAACTTTTTCATATCAAGAAGCTGTTGAAGACTTGCAGGTTTGCTGACAGGTATGATTCCCAGCGTGGATGCTCTGTGCCCCTGCCTGGCATATTCTTTCTGATCTTGGCTCTCCCCCCAGTATTTCTGACTTAGAACCTTTTATTCTTGATGCCCAACACTGAAAGAAACAAACAAATGTGAGTTAATAAGAGGATTGATAAAAGATAAAAGTCTACCTCAGCCAGTGGCTACAGTATAGATACAATGTAAATATAGTAAATGCAATACCTCAGCCAGTGGCTACAGTATAGATACAATGTAAATATAGTAAATACAATACCTCAGCCAGTGGCTACAGTATAGATACAATGTAAATATAGTAAATGCAATACCTCAGCCAGTGGCTACAATATAGATACAATGTAAATATAGTAAATGCAATAGATTGTGATGAACACCTGCAACAGAGTTGCATTCTCCCGCCCACTTTAAACTTATGGACATGAAGAGTGGTTTTCTGCCACCACTGTTCATCTGCAAAACTTCCATCTCTTGCAGGATGCAATCTCTAGCCATCCTCCTATCCCTTTTCTTCCTACATCCTGACCCCTGGAAACCCACTTTCTTTCCCCATGGGTTTGACCACTCTTAAGTACCTTGTGGATATAAATCATAGACTATGTGTCTTTAATCACTGGATTATTTTATTTAAATTTTCTAAGGTCTATCCACATTGCAGCCTGTATCAGGATTCCCTTCCTTCTGATGGCTGAATAGTATTTGCTGTGTGTTCATATTAATTTTTCTTTAAATCTTCCAATTGAGGGAAAGGGGCTGCCTCGGCCTCTTATGGGTAGTGCTGCTGTGAGAATTCTCGTGGCCTCACACAGAGGCAGGATTCAGGTCACACTAAGTGAGAGTACGGCTTCCAGAAACGATGTCTCAAAGCTTACCCCAGGGAAGATTACTCATGGGAAAACATTTACTTAAGTTATAAGTTTAAAATAAGAAATAACAGAAATCTGCCAGGTGTTCAGTAATGGGATAATAGCTAAATTTACATCATATATACATTATTAAAAGCAAGTTTATAGATATGGTTTTATATGTGCGTTTGTGTGCATGTGTGTGTGCACTATGCTTCTGTGCATGTGGAGGCCAAAGGTTGATTGATGTTGGGTGTCTCTTCAATCTCTCCCTCTTATATTTTGAGACACAGTCCCTCACTTGGCCTGGAGTCCACTCACCAACTGGCTAGCTCCAGTGAGCTCTGGGGACCCTGCTGACTCTCCCCTGCTCTGGAATGGCAGGCCCTCAGTGCGGTGCCCAGCTTTTTGTGGGGGTGCTGCAGATCTGGGCTTGGATCTAGTTTTTTGCACCGCGGCACTTTACTAACTGAGCCTGAGCCATCGCTCCAGCCCCAAGAGAGCTTTTTAATCTGGGGAGCAGGAGCGTAGGTGACCTTAGGGAACTGTCTTCTCTCTGGCAGTGTGCTGAAGGAGTTTGAGCAGGTTCCCAGCCACTTGACTGATGAGTGCCACATATTCTCCATGGACGACTTCTTCAGGACCAAGAAAGGACTGTTGGCACCTTTGCTCAAGGACATCCTGAGAGCTTCTCTTGCCCACGTGGACAGCTGTGAGGTAAGGGTTCACCTGGGATAAGTTCCCTTCCTAGTGCCAGGACACAGGGAGGGAGGTGTTTCTTCTCCTTGAGTCTTGCTCACAGCCATGAGCATGGAGAGCATGGACTCACAGCTCCGAGTTAGCTAGCCAAAGACATCCCACTGGGACTCAAGATGGGACCCTGTAGCTTCTTGGTATAAACACCCATACCCTGTAGAAACCCATTCTGTCCTGAAGCAGCCATTTTGAAGTGAGGTTTCAGTTGTTATTGCTATTGTTCCGATCCATTCTTCTAAAGGCTAAAACTCAGACATTGAAAAATAGATGCTTCCACACACAGTTTTGTGTAAATGGTAGCCCAGCGTCCCCACAAGAAGCAATGCCACCTTGTGACCATAGATGCCTTCTTTTGCAGCTGTGCCAGGGGAAGGGCTTCATTTGTGAGTTTTGCCAGAGCACGACTGTCATCTTCCCATTTCAGACCACGACGTGTAGAAGATGTGCAGGTACTGCACTCACTTTAATAAAATCAGCCTCATAATCACTTAACTTCAAAGTTAAATACAGCTGGGGCTGCTGAGGGACTCCTGTGCTCTCTGATTGTGTTGCATGGGAAGGATTTGGATTGGTACCCTGCCCTCATCTTTTATGTGAACATGATTCTTCTTAGGATACCCTAGTCTTGCAGGACAGGGTCTCCAGAGAAGAGAATTGAACCAGGGAATTCCAGGCCAGAAGTACCTGAATACCAGGCAGCAGATCTAGACAGAGGGTAATATTCAATGGTGGTGTGTCTACAAGAAGCCCTGGGCCATCTCGCTGAGCTCTGGGCAGCAGTGTAGGTAGCATCTCAATACTGTTCTAAGTCCATAGCAACCAGCCTCGGGACACAGGCGGATGCCAAGGAAAGAGCATGACCTTGTAAGAGCCATCAGCCACCAAGTTAAGATTAGGGGAACCGCCCCTAGTGCTTGGGCCCATCTGGAAGCATGCAGTATCAACCACCTCCATTGGGTTCCTGAGCTCATACCCAAGAGCTGTTGAGTAACTGATAGTCCTGAGAGTTAAGACTTGGGGTTCTGGACTCAGGTTTCCTCCCTCCTCAGATGTATGTGAGAAATTAAGGTGTGCATTTGCTGACTACCAATCTCCTCACTTGCAGGGTGCAGGGCCTGCTTTCACAAACAGTGTTTCCAGTCTTCAAGATGCCCCCGCTGTGCCAGGATCACAGCCCGGAGACAACATTTGGAGAGCTTGCCCCCTCCAGCGACATAAGGCCCAAAGTTGTTCCAAACACCTCATGATGTTACCAAATTGTGTCTGCTTCTGGTAACATTGTTTCAGATACTAAGTATTTTGTAGAGAGAAAAAGAGGACTAAAATTCCCCCTTTGTATGTATTTAATGCTTTCAAGGAGTATGGAAGTTTTGCTATTAGGTATAGGGTTGTTGATAAGGGTTTGTTTACAAATGTTTGACACTGTTTTGCTGCTACTGGCTGTTTTTTAAAAGAAGTCCTTTTTATTCCATTTAAGTTGCACTGGGATAGTTTTTAAAGCTAAATACAGAACTTATTTTTTTATAAACTAACTGACAATGTGACGGCTTAATTCTTCCTCCTTCAGAGTTGTTTGTGAAATGGATTGGCCACACAAGGGATCGAAGTGCCACAAGAATTCTGTTTGGTCAAGCTTTTGTTAAAGACTACTATTTATTCCATGGTTTGCGTAGAGTACATGCCAGTTCTGCTCTTACATTCCTTTCTAGATGACAGTTTCAGCTGCCCTCCAAGGTCCAGGTGAGCTGTCATTTGGAGCTGCTACCTCTAGATGGCACTGTTTCATAAGTGCACGGTCAGCCAATTTGCCACTCTCCCCCCACCCCACCCCTGTCACCAACCCCCTATCTCCCTGATAGTCCTGATAGTCCTTGCTAAAACCAAGGGAGCCAGAGGGGACAACTCCATTCTAGTCCTTCATGATGTAGCTTCTTCATAGGTATAAAGAAAACCAAACCAACCAACCAAACAACAAACAAAACAAAATAGAACAGACTCTGAAAGCTGAGAATGGTGGCATGTGCCTGTAATCTCTGCATATTTAGGAAGTAGAGGCAGAGATTAAGACTTCTATACTAACATAGAAAGTCACATGCAACCTATGTTTTTTTTTTTGATCTGAAAAAGAATGGAATTTTAAAAAGAAGTAAATTTGGATAACATATTTTTTCATTTGTTTGGATTTTGTTTTGTGGGACAGCATCTTCTTACGAAGCTCTGGCTGACCTTGGACTTGTCTCCTGTCTCTATGTCCTGATTGCTAGGACTAGAGGTATATGTCACTACTCCTAGCAAGAGAATACTCTTAACAATGTGCTCTTGGTCATCACTTTAAAATTAAAATTGAGGCATCCCTTAAGATGCATAGCGGTGACTTTTCTCACAACTGTGATAAAATACTGGCCAGAGCTGGTCAGGGAGGACACACTTATTGTAATCTAATGGTTTCAGCTCTGCTGGAACCGGGAAGGAACAGCAGAGTTCAGGGAAGAGACATGGTACAGACTCCTCACACAAAACAGACAGGAAGCAGAGAGCTAGCCCAGAGTGAAGGCTGGGCTAGACCTCCAGAGGCCCACCCTAATGATAAACTGACTCCGAAGGTTCCAACTCTCCCAGATAAAGGGCAAGTTTTGAAACACACGAATCTGGGGTGAACATGGCGGCACTCTGCACATAAACTCTAAGGATCAAGTTCAGTGGATCACGTAACTGATGAAATTAACTTTCTAATGCTTCTCATAGTTACACATCTTCCAAGAATATAGGTAAGCCTAGATTTTCCCCCTTCTTTCTCTCCTGCACACTTTCTCCTACTGGAGGAGGCTTGGTGCCAAATCCCTTCCTTGAATATCTTCAATCTGACCAGTTCTCAATAATACTTGTGTATCATATTGCCTGGCACTCATATGCCCAGCCAGAGCTTCTCAAACAGCAAAGGGAGTCAACAGTGTGCTACAGATGTCCTCAGCCCCACCCACTAGTGTCCCCTACTGTCTGTGTTGGGGTAGGGCAAGGAGAAGAGGAGGAGGAGGAGGAAGAGGAGGAGGAGGAGGAGGAGGAGGCGGAGGCGGAGGCGGAGGAGGAGGTTGTTGACTTTCAATGAGATAATACTGAGAAAACTGAAGCAACAGTCTCCCCTGTCTGGACCTTCTGTCAACTGTTTCTGTTACATACTTCAGGAGGTGGGAGGTCACATGATTGACAAGCCCCCGAGTGGCCTGAGTGGGGACAGAGTGACACAGCAGACACACAGAAAAAGACTCTGAAAGCAGAAAACCCAATCTCTTGTCAAGGCCTGGGGCTTTCCTAAAGCTTCTGAAGAGTTTTTCTCCCCTCCTTTAGGGTTAGTCAGTTTGAAAACAGATAGGATGGTTGATCAGGCCTTGAACTTGCTAAGCCAGTCCATCACCAGGGAGCCTGCTGGTGGGAGACAGAAGCTGCCAGGCTTTTGTCTCAAGTCCAGATGGTATAGAAGAAGCTGGCCACCTTTACTTCTCTCAATGTCTTCTCCCTGTCTGTTTACCTAGAAGAGATTCTACCTAACTCCTTTCCTCTCAGTAGAATAAGAGTCTTCCTGAAGCAGAGACCTCATGACCTAAATACCTCTCAGAGGTCCTGTTACGAAAAACCAGTTCCATGATTTTGAGCCACACTTGAAGGACACTTTAAGTACTAGCCAAGAGGACAGACTCTGGCCAGGTTCACCATGGGTTCCCAGGGAATGGCTATGAGTCACATTTTGTAGACGCTTAAAAAGACAAAACTCATAATTCACCCACTTTCCAATCAGATCCAATGGGGGGCAAGCATCGTCCTGACACATTTCCTGCCCTGCCTGTGTGTGAGCAAGCACATCTGGTGTAGTTAGTTCAAACAGACTGTTTAGGGGAGTGAAAACATATGACTTATCTCCCAAGAACTATTGTACCTAGCCTTCCAGGAAATTATCTTGCCCTTGGGCAAGCGGGCTGCAGGCTCTTCCTGTCCTTCCTCAGCAACTGTCCACAACAGCAGCTAGATTCCACAGGAATTCTGGAGAAGGCCAAGGATGTTCCTGAGCTGCCTCATGGTAAACTCTGGAGGGCGGTCTGTGAGACCACACTTCCCTTCCTAACCTCACATGGAAAGTGGGGGATAGGAATAGAAGAGAAGGCAGCAGATCACTGCCTGTCAACAGTACTGAGCAGGCCACTCTGGATGTGGGATGGAGATATAGCCATGAAGTTTGTTCTGTGTGGCCCTGGGAAATAAGCCAGTTTAAAAGAAAACTGTTTTCAATCAAGTCTGAAGCATCCCTGGGCTATCCAACAAATGGAGGGAGGGAGAGAATGTTCTGTGAGGACAGATTGGAGGCAGAGGCTGGGGAGTGAACCAGATGTCAGAGAGGAACAGGAGAAGGGCTGAAGGCTGGAGAGGCTGGGGCTAGCACAATGCTGTTGTCCAGTCCTAGGCGACAGTAAAGTGCTGGCTCTGCTACAGTGTCCTCCAGGTTTTCTAGTGAGCTGATGGGAGGAAGACAGGGGTGAGGGGTCTGAAGATTAACACTGAGGTGCTGTCAAAATGCTTCTGGAGAGATGGCTTCCTCTTGCAGCTGGAGGAGGATCCCTGAAGGCTAATGAGACTCCATATTAAAGAAGAGGGAGAGGCAGCTCCATGAGAGGTCCGGCAGCCAAGGTACATTGAAGTGGGAACATCAGGCGGCTTTGCCAAAGGACAAGGGGGAAATAGAAGATTTAGTGGGGAACAGAGCTGCAAAGTAGAGCCCATAGCATGCAGCACAGTGACAGTGACACCCAGCACAGTGACAGGAAGGTGTTTGCAGTC
The DNA here is from genome assembly GCF_004785775.1 of Grammomys surdaster. Lineage (NCBI taxonomy): Eukaryota > Metazoa > Chordata > Mammalia > Rodentia > Muridae > Grammomys > Grammomys surdaster. The sequence goes on along the minus strand of NW_021620801.1, from coordinate 2,560,317 downwards.
CTCACAGCACAATGCTAAGAAGGGCCCCAGGGGACACAGCTGGGCCTCTGTTCCAGGAAGACTGAGCAGGGATTGGGTGCTGGGTACATTAAGGACAGAGCGGAGGCTCACTAGCTGACATAGGAAGGTCTACATACACTAGGGCAGCCACAGAAGAGAGGGAGGGTAGGGGACCCTTGGAGAAGCAGGAAGAACCAGGATCGGATAGTGTAAAGTTGAAGGGACTCCCCAAAGCTCAGCAAAAAAGACAAACCACATGTCAATGGTGTTTAAATGTGATGTTAGGGGCCAGGGAGATAGCTCAGTCATTGAACTCCTTGCGCACGCGTATAGTATCACCTTCTCTGCTGGGAAGGCAGAGGCAAACTATTTTTCTTGCATGAATGTAAGTGTACCATGTATGTGTTGGGTGCATCGGGGTCCCTGGGATTGGAGTTAAAGGATGGTTGAAAGCCACCCAAGTGGGTGGGGAGAACTAAAGCCAGGATCTACAAGAACAGTAAGTGTTCTTAAGTGCTCAGCCATCTCTCCAAGCTCCCATAAATATAAATCTTTTTTAAAAAGTACAAACATGAGCTCACAGACTGTATGTCTGAAATGGAAGCATTCTCCTACTTTATGGCCATACCTTCCCTGGCACCCAAGAGAGCAGCTCTGCATCTCAAAATCTCCTGTTCTTTGGAAGGTGATGGCCCCTCCTTTAGTCTCTCTTACAAAATCCCCCTCGGAACTATATTCCAGGAACTTCTGGGTTCCCAGGTACTCACAGCATCATTCTAAAGAGGAGTGGAGTTGTGGGGAAGCATGGCCCCATAGCCTCTGTCTCACATCTGTATGGAGAGAGATAGCAGGAGAAAGGCCCTAGTGAAGAACACAGCTTCCTGACTCTCAGTCACTGGCTAGCATGGACAGACGTACAGACCATAGCAGCAGGAAACTAGTGGGATGAGGTAGGATCCCGAGACCTTGGGATGAGAGAAGGCTAGAGAAGCCTGAAAAGGAGTTGGGACTGCTGTCTCCCGCACTTAAGGTATGTAATTGATCCCCGATGGGTCGGAGAGCTGCTCACACACTCAAGGATGAGAGAGCACTGTTTCCCCTGCACACCGGTGTTCCAATTTCTGTTTGAGTCTGCTTGCCACAGCATCATTCAGAAAAGAACCGTGTTAGCTGTTAGTGAGGTGAGAAAGGGGAACCAGGATTTCCCCTTTCAAACCAGTTAAGAAATTACTTCTTAAGACAGGTCCTCAAATGTTTGTTTTAAGGAAGCATCTTTCACAAGGGATGTTGCCAGTAAAATCATGTTTCTCTTCCTTGTCCCCTCTGGCCGTGAGCTGAAGAAGGCTGGCTCGTGAGCAGCAGTCCTTGGGCAGTGTCTGATTGATTGATGTCAAGCAGGACAGGCTTAGACCTAAGGGCAGCAACTAACATCCTACATGCCTGCACATATGTCCACAATGATCTCTTCAGCCGGAACAGGAAGCTGGGGCCCAGGGTGAGGCTAAAGGGGATATATTAAATCACCAACCCTGCAGATGAGTCTTCCACCTTGTAACTTCCTCGCCACATTCCTGGACCAAGGCAGAGAAGTTTCCAGCTGTTTGTTTGTTTGTTTGTTTGTTTTTAGAGAAAGTGTCCCTTCTGCCATCCTGTCTCTATTTATTATCATTAATTACCATTTTTCTGACCTCTAGCCCCATTCACCTGAAGAGCATCCAAGTGTGTTTTTTTCTCTGTAACTTCTTCCCCTTTGTGTCTGCTGTAATATTAGATATGACCAGCAGAGGGCACTGGTGACACATCCTTGCCTTGAATGTTCCTTAATGCCCTTTGCAAGGTTTAGCAGGAGGTCTTTTGCTGGTTTCTTTGTAAACTACTGATACCCCAGAGTTTTATTCATGAAGAAGACTCTGGCAATGACACCATAGCTGGATTCTGAGTGGTCCATCCACAAGGTCAGATAGGGACCTGATCTGCATGGCTCTCAACAACATAGCTCCAGGGATGGCAGCACCATCTTTCTGAGGAAGAAGTCACCAAATGTATTAGTATTTGCAAGCAGCTGAAATAAAGGGAAGATGTCTGGTGACACATGTTGCCACAGAAAAACTGGCTCAGCAGGCCACAGAGGCATAAGCCTGCTCACAGAGACCTACCTGCTTTTGCCTCTCAAGTGCTGGAATTAAAAGCATGTGTCACTCTACCTGGTTGAGCGTGGTTTTGTTCTGCATTTTACAACAGTGTCTCACTCTGAAGCCCACACTGGCCTTTGCCTTGCAACACACCTGACTCAGGCTCCAAATCTTGGGATTACTGGCGGTGTCTACCAGTTTATGGCAGTTTATTAGAAGCTTTCTGTCCATCCTGGGTGTAGTTTGTGTAAATGGGGATTTGATTTCCAGGGCCTACCGCTTCCAAGAGGCTGAGTTCCTGGGCTTGGTTCCTACCTCTAAGTTTCCACACTTGTGTGTGCCATCATGATTCAGCCTCATATCAAATTACAGGCATAAAGTTCATCTCTTTCACCACTGAAAACATTCACACTGTGTTGTTGCCGGCGGTCGGCTAGTTTTTCTGTTTGCTTGTTTTTTTTTTTTGTTTTTTTTTTTGCTGTGTTTGAAATAGGGTCTTGACTACATAGCCCTGGCTGGCCTCAGTTTCATGATCCTTCTGCTTCTGCTTACCGAGGACTGGCACTGTAGGAATGAGCCACCAATTTTGAGTTTAGGAAGTGCATTTCAGATTTGAGGGCCCCTGTAAGATACCATATAACCCTTACCTATTCACCTGGCCCCAGTCTGCTGGTGGCCTGGCCAAGTGTTTCCTCTTAAAACTATATATGCTGTCACCCAGGCTGACTTCTCTTTGTAAACTGGACAGTGGGCATCAGAGCTGCACCTCAGGGACAGAGGTGTAGGGAGTGCTGAGGAAGGGAGCCCTGTAGCTGCCCACGTGGCTGCCGTGTAAGCAGCTTCCCTGTCCAGACTTTGCATCAGGAACTCTGTTCCACCTTCTTTCTCTACACTCTTGCCTCTGCTCTTTTGTTTCCTGACGGTACTTCCTCTCCATGCTACTCCCAAATCATTCCTGTGACATCATCACCAGTGACAGCATCCTTTCTGAGGCCTTGTCTCTGTTCCTCCTGACCACCTGCTCTGCTGTCCTTTACTCCAGTCAGTCCTTTTCGTTGTCAGTCCTCCATCCTCCCAGTCCTAGCTGCTTCCTCTGTCCCG
>NW_021620801.1:2506722-2556984 GCF_004785775.1 Grammomys surdaster | reverse complement strand
TCCCTCCCTCCCTCCCTCCCTCCCTCCCTCTCTTCCTTCCTTCCTTCCTGGGAAGCATCTAGTCACCTTCAGTTTCACCTCTGCTCTTGACATCTTCTCTGCCAGGAGCGTTCTCTAGTGTTTTTGTTTAAAAAGACCTTAAAATGATGAATTGTAATATAAGTATCTTGCATACAGAGTATCTGCTACATGACTCCTGTGAAAGAGCCATTTAACTCTCAAAGGGGTCATTACCCACAGGTTGAGAAACACTGTCTTAAGCCTTACCTGGGTGTGGTACACTCATGCCTGTAATGTCGTCACCCCTGAGGTGGAGCCGGGAGGATTGGTGAGCATCACAGGACAGACTGCAGAAGGCGATCCTGTCCCAAAAGAAAGAAAAAGAAAGAAAAAATTAAAACAGACAGACAGAGCTCCAGGTGTCCTTACCTTTCTTGGAGATGATCTTTCTAGGAGCAAAAGGACACCAGGTCTGGAGCTTGTTGCAGCTTAGTGGTTCCTCAGAGCCTTCGCAGAGCTGATATCCTACAGTGCAAGTGGGAAGGATGTGGGGAAGACAGGAAGTTTACAAAACAAATGTGGGGGTCACTCGTCCACAGCTGTAGGAATGGTCTCGATCCTCTGAAACCCTTCTGTGTGTCCTGTGCATCTAAAATTCCATTAAAACAGAAATTCCTCCTTCAAGAGAAGCAGAAGCATAGTGGATCAACTGCATGCTCCGTTCTCCCTCTTTCTAGAAACTTACTGGGGTTAAAACTATAGAGAAGCCTAAGAGAACAGCACACTGTGCAGGAAGGAACATCGGGGAGGTTTCAGCAGTTTCAATTAAGGAAAATCTGCGAACTCTGACTGGTGTCTGAGGGACTGGTCAGGAGGCCTCTGGTCCTCCTCTGTCCTCCCTTCAATCCCCGCCCCACCCACAACCAAGCCCCCTTGAAAGGCCAAGCACAGAGTGAGACAGCCTGGGCTAAAGGTGGGGACATGTGTTTGTCTATCACCTTGAAAAACTCCAGAGAATCCTGGTCAAGCAGAGCTTAAGATACGGATGTAAGTTGAACACAAAGGAATTGGGTGAAAATCTGCACACTGAAGAGAAGGTTTCAGCCCTCTTCCCCCACGTGCTGCCTTAGGAACCTAGTAGTGAACAGCCATGTTCCCCTAACCCACATCTGCACTCTCTCTTCTCTGACGTGTGAGCACCTTCTGGATGGAGTTGAGGTCACAGAGGTGAGGGTTCTGCTGTCTCTGGTGTGACGTGAAGGGTGTAGAGGTTAGAGCTTGTTGTGAGAATCTTCTGTTGGTTCCTCAGTGCCCCGCCCCCATCCTTTTGTTCACCCCACACACTATGGTTCTAGCTCCCTGAGTGTATGGCTCCCAAATGAGTCTGGACAATTAGCAGCCCCCAAAACAGAATTGAAGGAGAAAGGGCAGAGAAGTCTCCATTGTCTGCTCCCCAGAGTATCCTCCTGCCAGGCTGCCTTGAGTTCCTTGGCCAAAGGTCATAGAGCCTGTCACAGAGTCTGCTCTGCATGGCAGGCTGTTCTTGGTTCTGAAAACCTCCGTCTCCTTCATCTCTTGAGATGATGGAGTGGTGAGAGCTCTACCACTGTCAATCAAGGTTCAGCCACGCCCAGTCCTTCCCTTTGGGAATGCAGAACATCTGTGTTGGCTTCTCTGCCTCCAAGTTTGCAACCTCACTGTTGTGGATGGTTTGTGGGTGCTCCATCTGTGGACTGGGCTGAGTATGGGAGGACAAAGGAAGAGATCCCACAGAAGATGGAGGAGCTGTGGGCCCAGATGCCACTTCCAACAAAGTGGGTCCATCAAAGTATGCACAAGTGGCAATGTCTGATATGGGTCTGACCTCCAACAGTCTTCATGGAAACTTCTGCGACAGGCTCTATGACCTTTGGCCAAGGAACTCAAGGCAGCCTGGCAGGAGGATACTCTGGGGAGCAGACAATGGAGACTTCTCTGCAAACCCTGACTAGATCTGTTCTGGAAATTTCTATCCAGGTTAGCCATATTGACACATAATCACCCTAGGAATTCTAGTCTCCTTCCTATGTTTAGGTCTCCTTTTTGTGTGTGACAAGCTGAATTTAATTGGAGTGGCTTGTATCTCATGGCATTTCTGAGTCACTAAAGATGAGGAATAGCAGTAAGTCTTTGGTGCTAATCAAACGTTAGAACATTAAATGGGGTGTCTGGGGGATGGGGAGGAAGCCCATAGAATGACAGCACTTCACACCTCGGAGCTTTATCTGGATTTTACATTAAGACAGAAAGTCTGGGTCACGGGGGAGTTTTGACACATATTTTGAAACTGGCCACTTGCTTGGGGAAGTTGTGAGAAACATTACCATGTTTATGAACATGTGGGGGGAAAGTCACTTGTACAAACCTTGTACATGGTCTTTGAGTGTATCTTCTTTACAAAGATTGGGAACTCATCCAAGGAGTCAAAATAAAGGCTAAGCCTGAGTCACTGAAAACACCACAGTTCTCACCAGAATAAATGGAAGGTTTTTATTCCCATGTCTACCAAAAATAATTACAACTAAAAAAGATTATTAGTCAAAAGAGGAAGTCATCCTCCAAGAAGGAGTCAGCAAGCAAGATTAGCATGAGAATGTGGCAAACACAACTGAAGCCATAGAGTGAGCACATTTATAGTGACTAATTTAATGGGATTATAAATCATAACAAAAGATAAGTATTGCAAAAAACAGTCAATCAATATCAAAAGGGCCACTATAGAAATTGATTTATGAAATAAATATCAAATTAAAAACAGATGGAAAACAGGAAGATAAATCTGACAGAATTCCATAGAGTGCTGGACACAGGAAGAGATGAAGAGGGAGAAGAAATGGAGGACCAGAGAAGCTACAGATCACATCTTACAGGAATTCTAGAACATCCAGAAAACCAGGAAGAGCCAAAGGGATGAGAATTTTCTAGAAAGGGATAGTATAGCTTCAGTTTGAGCATTCGTACAAATTCCCAAAGCTTAGTAAAACCAAGTTCATACTAGATATATCCCGTTGCAACATCAAAGACAAAGAGGTGTGAGATGCTTTGAGAAGTCCCACGGGCTGCCAACAGAGGGATGGTGATTACACAGAAGGCAGGCGTGCCATCAGGACAGTTCTGGGACCTCCATGTCGACAGGCTAAAATGGAAAAGCCACCAGCCTAGAACCAATTCTCAGCTTAATTGCTACTTAAGAGTCACGTGAAATAAAGGCATTCTGTACAGAAAGGTCTAACTACCACGTGGTAGAAATGACTAAAATGTCTTCTAAAAATTAGCATTTTCTTACACGATTCAATTCTATTAAAAAAGTAATTTAAAAAAGGAAACTGCTGGACATGGTGGCTTATACCTGGAATCCTATCACTAGGGAAGCTGAGGCAGGAGGATTGCTTTAAGTTAGAGGCCAGCCTGAGCTACATACTGAGTTCGGGGTCACCTTGAGTTACATGGAAAGAGCTTGTCTTAAACAACAAAGAAATAACCTACCCTAGATTTTCCCACTTTTGCCAAACAAGTTGAGGGGACCCTCCCTCCAAACTCTGGGTCATTGCTTTTTAATCTCCAAGACGCCATGGGATCCGAAGGCCTTTTATTCCTTATCTCAGATTAGGAACTTAGATTTAGTTTAGCTAGGCTGCAACTGCAATGGGTGCCCCAGGGCCTTACAACAAGAAAAGTATGTTTCTTACTGTCTAGGACTTGTATCTACAAGAGAAAGCAAACAAGCCATGGCTGAACCACGCGACAGCTCTGAGAGCCTTTGGTAAGACCTTGATGCTATCATCGTACATTCCATTAAAAAAAAAAAAAGCAGGTTCTCAGCCAAGCCCCGTGCTAATGACCAAGAGAAATGGCTTCTGCAGGAGGGTGTGGTAAATCATGTGGTAAAGGCATGGATGTGATAAACCTTCTACACAGAGAGCATAAGCAATCTGGAAGAGCTATTGGCAGCTGCCACACAGCTCAAAAGCTATTATACTCTTGAAAATTGTTGAGTGTACTTTCCTACACATATATGTATAAATACTATGCAACATATATATAATTATATAAATATAATTATATAAATATATGTATAGATTTATTATACATAAATTATATATAAATAGATATATAAGTTTATTATACATAAATTATATAAAAATAGATGCAAATTACATAAATAAAATATATAATAATATATATGCATGTACATATGTGTAAAACACATCCATATGGAATCTGTCATTGTCTAAAATCGTTCTGCTACTAACCCTCGGACCTATGGCACTCTTAGTTTTTTTAACTCCGGTGCTCCTGTGAACCCAACACAGGAGCTCTTTGAGAACGGTTTTCTTTGCGATTAGGGCGTTGTGTCTGAGAAGTATGCACAGGGGTTCTTTGATCATAAGTTCTTGCTAGCATAAATAATGATGCAGCGCAGGGTGGTATGCTCACTGATGGAGGTGGCAATTTATCTGATCTCCCTCTGCCAGGGCAGCATCAGTGTGAGAACTGATCCTGGCAGATGTAGCCTGCTTCCAAGTGGTGTCGCTCACAGACCCATTCAGTTCTAGAACTAAGTAGCCAACTGCAGGCATCGTGTGGACCCAATTCTGTCTTTCACAGGTATTATAAATCCTGGAAACCTGAAATAATTAACAAACTGCCCAGAGTTATTAAAAATAATTTTACATACAAAAATATTCCAATATTTTTTGGAAACTTTGTGGCGGCACAAAAGTTTCAGGGCCCTGACGGCTCCTCATGCCTCAGGAACCAGATAGCAGTGGTTGTGATGCTTCGTGAGGCAGAGGTTAGCTGCCCTCAGTCAACATCCTGACCATCCCTGAAATGCCCCAAAGAAGGTGCATTCCAGCAGGGGGCCCCGGTGAGCCACCTATAGGCGGCATCTGAAGTAGAGATGTGGCCAAAAGAGCCAGGCTGTCTTAGAAGTATGGTGAGGTGGAGAACACAAGTTGGGTGGAGAGTGGGTGAGGCTGGAGGGTGAAAAGGTGTGGTGTGGGCGTGGCGTCAATGGTGAGGATAAGTGTGGTGTGGAGGGAGAGGGTGAAGGCTGAAGTGTCTAGGATTCCCCCTGCAACCAGAAAGGGCTCCCACCCCAACTCACCCTACACCTCCATCCAAATCCCTGGAGCATGCGCTGAGGTCATGTAACTCGAAGTTGACGGAACTGGGGTTCCTGGTTGAATTAACATCGCTGGTTAGCTGACCATGCAATCGGGAAGCTACCGCCAGCGTTAACCTCAAGACCCCCATTTCAAGTTTCAGAGCTTCAGAACTGTGAGCTGCTAAGGGTGTGGTTCATTTTAAGCCATTGTGGTTGTTACAGCGGTGGCAGGGAACAGATGCACCTGTTATCTGAGCGTGTGACTGTCTTTGCAGAACAGCTGCTTCGTCGCCTTTTCAAGACACAGCCCCTAGACACGTCTTGCCATGGTATTCATTGGCAGAATCTTCTGGAAAACAAGCTAACCAAAGCAGGAAGGCTGCTTCTGCAGGGACTTCCTCCTCGACTGCTGTTTCTTCCCTTCGAGGTGTTTTGTTTCCAGATGGATCCAAAGATGATAGTTTGCATTCGAGGACCATCGCACTTACAATTCAAATGTAGTCTAAAATAGCTGGTGATTTGATTTTCCTTCCCTTGCCCAATCACTAATTCTAGAGACACGATCTTTGCACAAGGCATTGTTTTTTTGTGTGCTGCACCAGATATTAGATATTATTTGCCAGGAAAGGGTTGAGGGACGGCAGCAGGGCGGAGCCACGGAGGCTGGCAGAGTGTGATCTCTACTGCTTGGAACACCTGTCAGTCATCCTGCTTGATGCAATTCTCTGAAGCCCCATGAAAGGCACTGTGGGAGCAGTGGGCTCTCTAGTCAAGCGCTCAGCCCTTGACTGTGGACCTCCTTTCTTCAGCATGAGCTTAAGTGTTGTGTTCTGGTGACTCTGCATTTATGGAGTTGCATGCAGCTCTTGTCATGGCTGGGACACAATACTGTGATTGGCGTTAGGACAACTATACAGACCTGCAAGGCTCAAGCTAGTTCTGACACATGCAAACCCACATGTTTCCTGTCACCTATGTCTGTGCTCAGCAGCTTCCTGCTAAGGAAGAACACATCCACTCTGTTGAGTCAACTTCTGTCCAGTTTCTCAGGGCCTACAAGTTGTTCCTTTTTCTGCAGCAAGCCACAGGAGGAAGAAGGATTGGTACATTTTGGTTTCCCTTTCTCTAAAGTCTCCCCCTCTCCTTCTCCATCTCCCTCCCCACCTGTCTCTCAAAACAAAACATGTAGGCCAGCCCCAAGTAGAGGATGTCATGTATTAGTAGAAACCATGCTGTACTTATGCCTCATAAAATTTAAAACGTTTATAAGGTTAAACTACCAGAAGATGGAATTGAAAATAAAAATTCAAGTAGCCACATGAAGATACTGTTTCCTGAGTAATGGATCAGTCAATATTTTCAAAGATTCGACTCAGTTTGGAGGCTCAGTAAGGCGGGAAGGGGGATGGTGTCACCTTCTAAGGTATGACGTAGAGGGGTCAAAAGGTTTGCGGAAAGAAACTAGCTTTCTGTAACAGAGGCTCAAGCAGGCTTCCATGTAGCATTCTGCTATCTTACTGTTCAGGATCTGCTGTTTCTTTACTTGATAAAGTTACCTGTAAAACAGACGTGGTGGACTTGAAGCGTTTCACTGAGTGGCGTGAGAAGCAGATGATAGACAGAAAGCATTCTCCAGTTGTTGGGTATAAGTTTTTATTAAAAATTATCAAAGGTCTTTCTAGTTGAAATGTTCTGCGGAGCGTTGGCGCAGAGGCCTGGAGCACAGTCTGGCAGTGAACCGGAAAACCATTCTGGCCAGGGAGATTTGGCTATCTATGCCTCGGAGCTTTTCACCCACTCAATTCCCATTCGATTTTTGGATAGATTTCCTGAGACGTCTGAAAATTATGTAAATTAGAGATCAGGGTTCAATTTAGAGATAATGTCATAAAAAATTAAGGATCTCTTTGAATACGAGAATGGCACATGACCATGGGGGCGGGGATAAATCCAGTGTGTTTTTCAGGACCAGGGAATCTTCAGTTACCTGGAATTCTGTGTCAAGAGTGTGTTTGTCAGCCTCCCACTGAGCACTGTGCTGAGCCTAGGATTTGGGTCTGTTTGGTTTTCACAGGATTTTGAAGATGGGGCCTTGCTGGTTCTTAATGAAAGGGCACTCTGATTATCTGGGGCTGGTAAGGAACGGGCCGTGGTTTAGAGAGTGTACCAGTCAGACTTTGTGTTGCCGTGACCTAAATACCCGATAAAACTACCACATGGCAGACTTTCTCATTTTATTCACACTTTCTGAGGTTTCGGCCCTCATGGTGACAGGGTGTGGCCCTCATGGTGGCAGGGTGTGGTGGGGCAGAATTGTTCAACTCAAGGCAACCAAGCAAGCAACATGGAGGAGCAGGACTCTGCAAGGACAAGTTTATCCCCAAGTGTCAGACTCCCATGATCCACTTCCTTCAGCTCTGCCTCACATCCCACTGTTCACCATCTCCCAACCATCAATGTTATGAGAGTCTGATACATTCCCTGTCAGAGCAGTCATGATCTAAACACATCTGGAACACCGTCACTGGCACCGACAGAGGTGTGCTTTACCAATCCCCTGGACATTGCTCAGTCCAATCTCAAGTCAGGATGGATCGTCACAGATGGAGCTTCTCAGCCCTGCTGTGAGGCAAGGGGCCAGAAAGAAGCTACGACTACTTGGGAAGGTTGCAAACACCGCGTGATAGGAACCCAAGGAGAACAAGAGAGGGAGAGGACACAAGCCATGGTTTTGGGATGAGATAGAAGAGATTTGTCAAAATGGTTGTCAATGTAGAGCCAGGTGGAGCCCAGCAGGGTAGAAGGAGAGGAGCTTAGTGGGCGTAAGCTTCTGTTCTGAGGCGCTGCCTTGAGTGCTGTGCTCAGCTAGCCACCAGCCTATCAGTGAATGGAACTGTGAATATCCTTTCCCAGTGGGCTCTGCCTGCCCATATATCTCAGCAGCTGCATGACTACCTAAAGGTCCATAAGGCTTGACCCAGTGCTGACAACTTCTTACAAATCCCCAAAAAGAGTTTCTCAGGGAGCCTTCGTGTTCTCAGAGGATCTCAGGGTCTGGTGCTGGGGCAGGGTGTTCTTCATAGCCTCAGCAAAATGTAGATCCTAAAGCAGAGACATGGCTTAAGTAGCATCCCATTGTCTCTGCAAGGTAATAATTCGTCTTTCTCTGCTTTTTAAAACTTTTTTATCTTAGTCAAAATATAGACTGTTGGAGGTGGAGACGTAACTCTGTGGTTAAGAGCACAGGGTATCTGGGTTAGATTTCCAGCACTCACATGGTTACTTACAGTTGTCTGTGGTTCCAGTTGCAGAGGATTTGACTGTCTCTTCTGGCCTCTGACAGCACCTGGAATCCACGCGGTGCACAGGCATATGTGCAGGCAAAATACTCCTATACATAAAAGCAAAATGAATAAGTAAATTTAAAAAATGTTTAGAAATGTTTTAGAAAGGTATGTCAATTTGTATCCACTAAGAAATACCAATTCCTGTAACCCCACTTGCTCTGTGGATAGTAGAGAACAAATAACTAGACCTAATATGACAGGTACTTCTATCCCAAGATGGGCATGAGGTCAGGAGGGATGGAGTATAGGGAAGTTTAAGAATTCTCTAGTTCCGACACAATGACCATGGGTCATATTGGGTTCCTCCCTTGATGTATTGCCAAACAGAAAGAGAAAATGAAATTGGAAAATCCCAATTAGGCAATTATTTCTATGATGCATGATATTGAAAAGAAGTACCCTCGTCTGATGCTCTTTCAAGGGCTATTACCGTGATTTCTGGGATAAGAAATGTTCAGTTAAGGTCGTTGAGAATCTGGTGCCTTGGCACATGTTTCCAATTAGATACTGACTTTTTGTAAGTGTCTCTGTCTGATGCAGACTATTGATCTGCTCGTGGAGCCAACTTTTGCATTACTATAAATTACTTGGGCAATGCTGCCATTTTCATACCACCTCGCTTCTCAAATTAAAAGTGTAGGACAGGGAGGGGTCCCGGGTTGAGAAGGTCAGTCAGGGTTCGACTAAGAGATGCAGTCTACAAGGCATATGAAACTGGAACAAACTGGAACAAGAGGGGAATAAAAGGAAATGGAGGGATTGTTTTTACGATGTCACACAATTTACACTTTCTCACCAAGCTTTTTAAAATATGGTCCACGGCTCCTGGTGAGTACGCTAGTTGGCTCCATAATATTTCAGCTGGATGGAAATGTGGCTGCATATGTATTTGTTCTGGAACCTCCACTGGTTTTGGAAAAATATCTTAGTCTCAGCTTTCTTTGTTGAAACATAGCAAATATATAACAGGTTCCCATTTTCCCAAGGGACAAATAGACACAGAGGTAACTTACTTCTGTGAAATGTTACGAAGGCTCGTGGGACGCTCTGAGATCTGGGTGGTATGTTGAGTAGTGGGCGGATCCCGAGTCTCCTCACATTCCAAGCACCACAAAACATGATCTCCAATGGAAGAACGGGCTATTCTATCCCTCAGCCTCACATATTGTCTATTGTCATAGGCAACTTCAGACTGAAGGAGGCATGGCCACATTTTTGAACAAGGATGGCCCACTTTGGGATGATGGCAGTGGGGGAGGGGCCTCATAGAATAACCTAGTTCTTTCTCTCAGCACCCCTGATGCCCTTTCCAAGACTGGAGTTACTTGTCCCCACCCCTCCATCTTTTAGTGAAATCTCTGGCAGTTCCAACTAGAGCTCAGATAATTAAGACCCCCAAATATACTGGTTTTTGACACACAGAGAAATTTGTGTAAGGAGAAAGCTTTCTGTGATTGCTTAATGGAACAAGTTCAGATAATGAAAGGAAACAACAGCTCAGGCCCCCAAGTACTAAGGAATGTAGCTACACCTAGGCAGAAGTCAATCTGTCACAGACAACGTCTGTCTCTTGAGCTCATTCACATTCCAAAGAGACCATCCCAGATTCATTATCTACCAACAATTCAGGTGGAATCTAGGTATGAGCATGTTTAAGATTTCTCTGAGCCAAGCCAGAAGTTGGTTCTGATCCAGAGGTCACACTGGATTTCTCTCCTGGTATATTGCCAGAGAGAAAATGAAATTGAAAAGTCCCATTGGGCAATTCTTTCTGTAATACTGATGCTGAAAAGAAATACTCTTGTACTCACAAGATGAATCTGCATTTCCAGTTCTCCTTGTTTTCTACAGAAAAGGGGGAGCAGAGGCTGCTAAGAGCATCCTGGCTGGTGAGGAGTCACGCTCCTGAACCTTCCCCCCCTTCTATTGCTTTTGTCTTTCTGCACATTAATAACACTGTTTTCTTTTCCTTCTATTCAATCTGTTAGCTTATTCCAGTAAACCTTGAGAAGTGAGAGATGACGTTTCCCTTTGCCCTTGGGGAACAAACCCCTCTTTGTGTTAGAAGATCTGTGTGACTCAGGACTGGAAAGACGGCTCAGCCATTAAGAGAACTCACTCCTTTTGCAGAAGACCTAGGGTTTCCCCCTAGCACGCATGGAGGAAAACATATACATTTTTATCCCACCCAGGCCACTGCCTCCTTTCTCCTTGCTTGGCCCCCACAGGCTGGTAGCCAGTGTTTCTCATTCCTCTGGGTGTCTGATATCAGTGCCCTTTCTTACTGATGTTCCAGGGCACACATCTAAACACTGTCAAATATGCCCGGAAGTTTTTCCATTTAGCTTAGAGCAAGGTGAAGCAGCCACTGTGGTTTCTGAAGACTTACCTCAGGTGTACTATTCTCTAAAGGAATTCCTTTGAGTGCTGCTTAACTTAATAAATATCTCCCTCTGTCTGTCTCTGTGTCTCTGTCTGTCTCTGTCTCTGTGTGTGTGTGTATGTATGTGTGTGTGTATGTGTGTGTGTGTGTCTGTCTGTCTCTGTGTGTGTGTGTGTCTGTGTGTGTGTTTGTCTGTGTGTTTATGTGTATGAGTGTAGGTGCATTCATTCTACAGTCTACCTGTGAAGGTCAGAGGACAGTATTAGGTAACCTTTCACATTGAGACAGTGTTATTTACCAGTGAACATGCCATTTGAACTGGCCTGTAATCTTCTGAGGATTCCCTTGCCTTCACCTCCCACTTGGGTGTGCTGTGATTTTAGACATGTGGTACCATGTTTGACTTTATGTAAACTCTGGGCACCTTCACTTTGATCACCACACTTGTGTGGCAAACACATTATCCAGTGAGCCATCTTAGACCTCAGTCTTTCCCTTTTGACCCACTTCAGTCCCATCACACAGACCTCTTAGGCATCCTCCAGGCAGGTGAGCAGCTGGCTGTCCTCACTCCAGCTTTGACCTCCTTCCCCCCAAGTTCTATGGAGTACCTCATTTTGGAAACATTTTATTTTAAGCCATAGGGTTAAAAAAGAAAGACAGTCAAAATCCCCGTTCATTGGCTTTTGCTTGTTTTGTTTGTACCTTGTTGCTGTTGCTACTCAATTCCAGCTCAGTGATCAGAAGAGAGGTAATATCAAACGCACTTGCAAGGTGCTAGTGTGTAAACACAGAAAAGCTGAGAATGAACAGATTGACAAGGTTCAAAGGCAGGTATGGCTGCTTAGAAGACAAGGTGTTAGAATTTTTGGACAGTATCAGCCGTGAGCTGTGGGATATGATTGCATAAGTGGGGAAGCGTGAGAGCCCAGTCGATGCAGAGAGTTTGTGTAACCATATCACCAGCTCCAAGTCTTTTTTTTTTTTTTTTTGCTATAGTTTAAATCTCTTTAAACCATAGGCTTTTCCTCCCCCAAAGCCAGAAGTGACCATAATTGTGAATGGTTTTTAAAAGTTGTGAATACACAGTTAGAGAGAAATGTATCTCATGTAAGTCTGAGAAGAGATTCAACATGGTTGAATGTGGGAAATCCTTCATGCAATATGTTATTGGGGGTCACTATTTTTTTGAGAATCTATTCAGCTAAATAAAATTTATGAGTATTTGCTACATGCAAAATGTAGCATTGCATGGTATGTTAAGAACCAGCAGGATGGAAAAGCAAAGAGAGAGACAGTCATTAAAAATGTAAATCCATCACTACACTCGGTGCATGCCCCCAGCCAACCATGTTCTTTCTTTTTAAGCTATGTATGTATGTATGTATGTATGTATGTATGTATGTATTTATTTATTTATTTCTCATGGGTGTTTTGCCTGTATTATGTTTGTGCACCACATATGTGTCTGATGACCATGGAAAATAGATGCCAGAAGAGGAGACTGGAGTTACAGATTCTTGTGACCTGCCGTATATGGGTGCTGAGAATTGAACTGGGTCCTCTGTAAAGCAGCCAGTGCCCTCAACTGCTGAGCCATCTCTCCATCCCCTGAACACTCACACACAATATAGTTAAGACACAGAGCCTCCACAGCTGCCAGGAAAGGGTGAGGTAATCAGGATGAGTTGGCATCTTGCTTTGCAGAGGCCCGTATTTCTGAGATTAATTGCATCCAGAATGTTTGCATTTCTTGGTAGTCAAAGGAATCCTATTTAAGTGTTAGATGTGCTCAACTAAGCACGACATGGAGGAATCGGAAAGACGAATCAATTTTGCATTACTCTGCGCATTCTCTCCCAATCCCCAAACACGATGAAAACTCCAGAGAAACACCACTGACATTCAATCATTTGGAAGGTCACTGTGTTTTGTAAGTAGAAGAATATGGAGAAATACAGACTTCAAAATCTATTTTAAGCAACCAAGCAACCAAACAGTAGTTGGCATAAAGGCAGCAGTCACAGCGAAGGGGGAAGCTTGGGCCGGGCTGGAGGAGATATGAGTTCTATTATTAAAATTAAGAGCTGCCCTTCCTGCGGCCTGACTCCGTGCCAAGTCCTACACCAAGGCTTTCGTCAGTCCAGGAACAATCTCGGGAGCTTTGGGCAAACTGCTGCACTTCACGTTTTCTCTATCTGCAGCAGGGGCCTGAGTCTTGAATATTGGTTCTATATTGGTTCTAGAAGGGGACAGAATTAATTCCTGTCCGTTTTCCATGCCCTACCTGCCAAGAACCAGCCTCAGCTTGGAGAGGCGTTCTGAGAAGGAGGTGTCTGGGAGCGGTGAATACAAATGAAGTCAAATCGTGGATCCAAGCTGGTGGCCTACTTTCTGCTGGAGATGGCTTTCCAGTCGGCGTTTTCTCTGTTCTGCTTTCTTTTTCTCTGATCTGCTTTCTCTACAGATCTTTAGACAGTTCTCTCTGTGTTCAACTCGAGACAGTTCTCCAAGCGGTTCTCTCTTGCTATTCTAAAAAGTTCTCTGGTTAGCTCATCCCCTGCAGATCATAAACACAGTCTTTTGCTTTACGTATCAATCCAGTCATTTACTCCAGGTTTCCTTTTGATTATCCAGTGAATCAGCATCTGGTGACCCAGCACCTTAAGCTTTAGGAAACATCAACCATACATTTTCTTTTAAGATTGCAAGAGAATTCAGAGATCTGTCTGCCTCCATTAAGCACAGGCAATAAGCTAGTTGGGTGGGACCCAATCCTAAAATTACCACTTCTACTACATCTGGGCCTGGACTTGCTGTGTCCCAGGCTTAATTCATATTGCATCCTTATTTTTCAAGAAGTTGTATATTTTTGAGCCCATGTCCTTAGAGTTTTTATCCACAGCCTTAAGGGCTGTTGTGAAGGTCCCAGCATTTACCATTTTGCTGAGACATCAGCTACACCTTCACCTCATGGACTCATGCTACCTCAGATTATCATGGAGTCATTAACGATAACAGGGAGAACATCCCTCAGAGGAACATGAAATATGTACATTATTATACAAACAAGCCCTATGTCCACAGAAGCCATCAACTCTCATGGAGGTCTATGCCTGATGGCCCTGTCCCAGAGGCAGGAACCATGTCATTCTGTCCCCACCAAGGCCCTTCCAGACCTGGCACATACTGTCCAAGTCCAGTTGCCCCCATGATAGAAGAACTCTATCTGAATGTCAACCCACACTGTTGGGAGTGAAGGAAGTCTGGGATGAATGAGCATTGGTAGAAGAGGTGGAGATGGCCCACAGAGGCCTTGTCCAGCACTGCAGAACAGGCCATTCATCTTGCTTCCTAAGCAGACAAACTCCAGACTCCTGCACTTCACTTCCCGAACCACCTTTAGGAAGCAGGAGTCTTAGGGAGTGACATCTGGGACCCTCATGGTTCTGGGCTGCCTTGGTTGACCATTGGTCTCTCCCCAACCCTACTCCCTGTCTTCTCTGGCAGTATCTTCAAATAGTCACTCATCGCAGGAGTCAGATTATCAACCCAAATGCTTAGGTTCAAACAGATAAAAGTGAACCTCACCTCCTGGAGAAAATTGTGTTCAAGCACAGAGCTGCCTCAGGGCTGCTTGGGAATGCCTGGTGCCCAGAGATATTGAATCTATTGTGAGTGCATATATAGGTGCTGAGAACTGAACCTGAGTCCTTTGAAAAAGCAGCCAGTGCTCTTAACTGCCAAGCCATCTCTCCATCCTCTCAACAACTACACTCAGCAGTTCTCTACTACAGTGAAGTCCTTGTTTGCCTTTCGGGTGTTGAGGCCAGCCCGTTTTGCTGAAGACACCACACACTTAGAACATAGAACTTCAATGATTTGAGATATATCTGATCTGAAAGCCTTTTTTTCCCCTGTGGGCTATCTTCTATGGCTCCAGAACATTGATTTGTTAGTGAACCAGCCCTAAGCTGTGAGCCCTGATAGTGAAAAAATTAGAACTTTGGAGGTGGCCCCTAGGATTGCAATGCTGTCCTCCTATGGATGTTATTAATACCCACTGGCAAGAGCACTTGGAGACTGGCCTCTGTATATGCCCCTGGCATTGGAGACCTTTGAGCTCATGGCACCATTGCTGAATTCACATGTGTCCACCTGTCAGTGATAACCCACTGGCAAACGTGCTCAAGGACCTCCACTAGAGCCATCCTCCTGGTGTGGGTCGGACCTACAAAACTCAAGTGTTCTAATCAGAGAAGTTTCCCGGTGGAGCCCTGCATCAGCCAACTGTTCCCCACTTGGTGAGATATCTATTTAGCCTTTATATTAGTATGGTAGAGTAAGGAATGTTTGTGTGAATTGAGCAAACATATTTGAAAGACAAATCTCGTGTGGTTATCCTAATTGCTGAGCGATAACAGCTCACGGGAGTCTGTTTGTTTTGCTTTTTTTTCCCACAGAAACAGGAAGGGAACTAGAACATTGGATAGAAGACAAATTTAAAGGTGCTTCTAAGAGACAGATAGACAGGCAGACAGGAAAATAGACAGCACCTTAATGACATAGTTAGAGCTACTGAATCATCTTACCCGTGGACAACTGCACAAAGCAATAGATTCCCTTTGTTGGGCCAAATGTGATTCTGTCATTTTTAATCAAGATTCTAGCCTAGAACAGTTATATTCCTAATGTGTTACTTGCCCTGTAACTTTATATGCAGAATGATTAGTTTTACCTGTATAATTTTTTTTCTTGATGTACTAGAGATTGAACACAGGTCCTCATGCATGACTGGCAAATGCTGTCACTGAACTAAGTTTTAAAAGTCCCTACCTATTTCTTTTATTTCTATCATTTTAGAACATTAGGTATAACATTGGAATGTCATTTTTGATGTGAAGCAGATAGTTCTATTTTTAAGTCCACAGAGTATCTAAGTGTGTATAAGCACATATGCACGTCAATTACCGTTGGCTTTCAAAGAGTGTTGGCACCACAGGGTAGATATATTTCTTAGGCTTAATTGCATATTTTAACATTTATATAATATAATTGCCTTGTAGATATATAGATCTTTGCCACAAGGTTGTACTGATCATAATGACACCTCTCCGATGTTTTTATGTCTAAATGTGATCATGAATTAATAATGCACCAGTAAGACTTCATCTTATGTTATTTTTACCTTATTTTTTGACTGTAGGCATGTAATATGTTAAATGAACTAATTCGTTACCATGTTGTCAATATCCTCTCTGGATTATATATGTAGTATGGTAGTTATTTCTCTTACTATAGTTTGTTTTTCCTAGACATTACAGTGTAGACTACTCCACACACTTTGCCTATTCCTACTTAAATTAAGCAGACTGTTAAAAACATCTGTTTATTGAATTCCATAATCAGAAAAAATCTTTTGAAGAACTGGAAAGATAGCTTCAGCTGTTTAGAGCAGGCACTGCTCATGCAGAGGACGTACACTGCTTCCCAGCACCTATGCTAGACAGCTCATAACTACCTGTAACTCCAGTTCCAAGGAGATCCAAAGCATCGAATCTTTGAGAACATCTAAACCCATATGCAAAGATTTCCCCCAAAACACACACACACACACACACACACACACACACACACACACACATTTAAAAATAAACCTTTACAAATTATTTTGCTTTATTATCTTTAATATTCTTAAAATGAGAGACATAGATCTGACAGCGTGTCCTTTATGACCACCTCCAGTTATATGATAGCAAAGATTACAAGCATAAAAGTAAATTAACTGATCTCATTAAATTCAAGTGTCACTATTTTAGATTGAATTAACTGCACACACACACACACACACACACACACACCCAAAATATGTCATACATTAAATAATTCTGTGCCATTTGAAATTGTTATGTCAAAATGTGTTTGCCTTTTGCTCATTGAAACCATTGGACAACAAACAGCCCTGCTGGGCTATGGAGACCAAAGACTGAAGGGACAGGGTGCTTCTCAGAAGTTGGATGAAGAGAACGAGGCAGATTGATGTTTCAGTTACGTTTCTATTGCTGTACTAAAACAACACAGTGAACACAGCTCCTGAAGAAAGTATTTTATGGCTTTAAGAGGGTTAGATTCCATAACAGGAAGGAAGGCACAGCTGCAGGAACAACCAAGAACACACATCTCCAACAGCAAGCAGGGAGTAGAAAGCACAGCACATAACCTTTGAAACCTCAAAGCCAGTCCCTAGGGACACAAGTCCTCCAAGCAGGCCACACTTTCTAACCCTTCTGAAACTGTTCACCAACTGGGAATCAAGTATTCAAACAGATGAACGAGTCTATGGGGCCATTCTTATTCAAACCACCATGCCTTCTTCTGAACAAAATAACCTCTTAAACATTTTTTAAAAACTGTTTTATATGTGTGACTGTTTTGCCTGCATGTATCAATGTGGACAACATGCATGCCCGGTGCCCTTAGCGGTCAGAAGAATGCATCAGACTCTTTGGAACTGAAGTTAGGGGTTCTGAGCCACTGTGTGGGTATTGGGAACCATATCTGGGTTCTCTCCAAAAGCAACAAGTGCTCTTAACTTCAGAGTCATCTCTGAGGCTTTCAAAATAAATTCTTAAAGCCTCAAGTTCCATTAGATGGCTATTGCTTTACAGTGTCATTGTGTGGGTTCTGCTTTCTTGTTAGGCTATCGTTGAAGACTATGGTAAAGTCATTGCTGGCTTGTGGTGTTAATCTCAGTTTCATGGGATATAAACCAAGGTATCCAATGAAGATTGTACTAGATTTTGAAGAAGCAAGGAAAACAATTCAGAAAGCTAAGAGTCAGTTTACAATTAATCTTTTATTCTCAGAAGAAAACCAGCTGGTTTGCACTGAGGAAGGTGCACAAGCTAACATTTAGTACCTGGACACATAACTCTGTGGCCTTGTGCAACAGAGTTCCCCATAATGGCTCCAAGTTGCTAGCCTGCCATTGAATACAGGTTCATGAAGAGACAAGGTATAAGATGCAGTTCTTTTGGCAAATGTTTTGAACCTTTTTATTCCCCCTTTACTGTAAACGTGTCCTCCAGGAAATTCTCAAGATCCCTACTGAACTCCAAAGGCCTTTCCTACTCCTTGAGTCAGAGCTTAGCACTGACTTCTAGCAATCAGGCTTTCATAAGGAGGAGGATCACAGAGAGAACTCAGCAGAGAAGACCCACTGGTTTCCACGCAGACTCCGTGCTCTAAGAAGTGGATTACTTACATATAAATATTTGCGGGTTTTACAAATAGAACGAGACATTGCTGACTTTTCTCTCTTTTACCCAGTCATTATTTAGAGCTATTCTTCTACTAGGGAAGCCTTCCAAAACGAAACTGCTTTCCCTGATCTCCCGATAGCAGGGAGGAGAGCAGACTCGAAACATGATAGGAACATATGACATTCCAAAGAGAGTACAGGATCGGATGATGCGGAAACCTTCACCAAACCTGGGACCATGGCACCAATCGCAGTCAGATGTGCTGAAAAAGAAGAAACATGAAGTAGATATTTGAGTTTCTACTAATGTAAAACTCAATGCTTGGCTTTTATTGAGCTTGTATCTAGATAAGGCACTTGCTCCTAAGTCAAAATTTAAATCCTAATTCAGTGGAACAACAGATTAGATATGTGTGCAAGGGACCCATTCACTAAAGCAAAGGTATGTGTGCACAGTGGATTATAATTTACAAGTGAAGCTGCACATCCTCCTTTTGGGGTACAGGGAATTAAATCTGAGCCTTTGTAAATACTGTGTAAACATGCTATCACTGAGCCATATCATGGTGAGCGTCAGAGGCAGATAAAAGCTACTCATTTATGACCAACAAGCAAAAGGATCCCACAGTTTCCTTAAAGGGCATGCTCACAAGACCTATAAATGTTTCACTAGGCCCAGCCTCTTAAAGGTTGCTAATCTTCCAGTAATTGCACCTTAGATAAAGACTTTAGCTATGATCCTCTGAGAGATCATCAAGATTATGCTATAGCAATGTCTTTATTGAGTACTGGTATTTTATATAATCCGGGGAAAATATTTTACTTAGATGTACTATAAATATTTGTACCATTCATACAACCCAGAAATGATGATTTATTTTTATTTAAATAGTCAAAATAGTTATGTAACACTTAGACATAATGAACAAGCTCGAGTGGACCCGAAGAACCCTGGTCTTGAGGTTAGGTAACAAACCCCTAATTGCTTGCTGATTCTAGATGTAAAACAACAAAACAAAACAAAAACCAAAACAAAACAAAAAACCCAAGTCTGATCTATTCCTGATACCTCTCATATCAGAATTGAGTAAAGTGTGTCCCATGGGACTAAACAGTTTTCAAAGGGAATCACTTGTATGTACTTAGTAATTCATAGAAGAGATTTAATTAACAGATGCATAGAAACCGCACCATCTCAGCAGTGCACTGTTCTCAGTGAACTTCAGAAATAACTGGAGAGTATTATAAAATGGGACTGACTTGGACTCCATATTAGTACACTTGCAAAACAAGAATGGGTAAATGAACTGTGTGTAAAGGTGTGTGTGTGTGTGTGTGTTAGTAAAATACTTAGTGATGAGCTTTGATAAAAAGCATGTTAGAAATTACTTACCTTCCAAGATGCTCTTGAACTGTAGCTGAGATATGATCAAGTACTTTATGGAGATTACTTTTAACAATGAACAAAGAACAAATGTGAGTAAGTTGTAGGGGGTTGTTCCAGGAATTCTCTAACCAAAACTGAGGACCAGTGAATGTGTTTTCAAATTGGAATTTGACCAAGTTAAGCTTCAAAATCCCAGGTGGAAAAGATGTTATGGGATTCCCATCAACGACCAGTTTTTCAAGTGATCTGTACATAAAAAAATCATAGTTTATAAGATAATCATGCAATTTATAATATTCACTCGAGTTTCGGTGCTGATATCCTTGAAACCTGGTACTATAACATGTATTTTAGTACTTTCTTAGAATCAAAAGTATTTCCTTGTAAAACAATGGGACCATTTTAGTACGCAAAGAGGTGCATTTGTGTGAATAGAGCAGCAGATGCATGCTGTTGGGGTGAGGGTTCTTTGCAAACTGATGCATGCAGTTGGGGCGGGGGTTCTTTGCAAACTGTTAACCACTGTGGAAAAAGAAATCTCCATAAATTCAGGAGAACTAAGAAGTGTCACACCATATAAACACAATGTGGTGACATGCAGAAAAAATGTTTTCAAAGACAACCTGGACATCAATACATGAATTTTCATTAATGCCTAGTAAAAGCAGTGAAATATATGCCCTCAAAATAGACTGCTACGTTATGGATTGTCCCCTCAGCACCTGGGTCCCATTACTTTTCACTGTGTCAATTGTTGCCAATAGTCCTTGTCGCTTTTTTTCCTAAGAGAATGGCTGTGACTGTCTCTCATTGCTTTGAGTGTTTTCTGCAGTCCTTTCTCTGTTTCTAGTGAGTGCTGAGAGCACACAGAAAGGTTCCTGTTCCCGAAAGACATACAGACATCAAACCATTGTCAAAATGCTTTCCAAATGAACAGGCTGGCAAGTGGACTCTAGGTGGTGGAACAGGTGCTTCTGAACTCCCCTTGACTATCTAGGCTCACATAAACTTTTCCCCAAACTGTATGCTCTAATGTTAATGCTTGCTGATAAAAGTAATAAACAATCAAACGGGGGTATTAAATAAAGAGAATGGGTAGCTCTTCAAATACTGCTTCAAGACTGTACCTCTTGTGGCCAGCTAAATTCGAGGAAGACCCCCCCCAAGCTCTTATTTTGTCCTGAAGGACAGAAATGGACACCATCATGTGCCCTTTGCATGAGACACACTCCTTGGGGTCAGCAGCATAGCCCTGCTGTGATCTGAACATATCTGTACTTCCTATCATCTTTCTAAATTAACATTTTAATGCAATATATTTTGATCATGTTCCTTCCCCTAATCTAATTTCTCCCAGATCCTCCACCTCCCTACCAACCAATCTTTATGTTTTTTTTCTTTCTCTCTCTTAAAAAAAACAAAAACACAAAAACAAAAGCCACAAAGCCAAAAGCCCAAACCCAAAACAAAACCATGAAGTTCACTTTGTGATGGCTCACAGGTATGGATCCTGTCCTGAGGGTAGTTACTATGCCCAATGAAATTCCATTGCAAAACACTGATTTTTCCTTTGCCAGCATGAATCAGCTTCAAATAATGATTGGTTAGCAATGAACCCCCCACTTCCACATCCCCACTCTCAGCGCTGGGACTCTGGCTGGAACCTGAGCAGATCTTGGGCATGCAGCCCATTTCTAAGTTCATATGTGCATCCATCCTGTTGTGTTTGGAAGATACAATGTCCTTGAAGTCATCCAGCATCTCTGGGTCTTATAATCTCTCTACCTCTTTTGGCTAGATCCCAGAGCTTTGAAGGGTAGGGTTTCATGAAGACATTCCATTTAGGATTGAGGGTTCCAAAGTCTTCCACTCTCAGCACATTGTGTGGCTTTGGACCTCTCTGTTAGTTCCCATCTACTGCAAGAAGAGGTTTCTCTGTGGATGGCTGAATGAAACACTGGTCTATGGGTATAGCAAGGAGTTGTTTTATTGCTATGTCACTTTAGAAGAATAGTAGTAGTAGGTTTTCTGAAGATTCATAACCTATCTAGGATCAGGTTCTTGATCAGTTTAACAACATCAGGCATGAGTTTTATCTCATGGAGTAGACCTTAAATCCAAGCCAAAAGTAGTTGGTTACTTTCATAACGTTTGTGCCACTATTATGCCAGTATATCTTGCAGGCAGCTCACTGTTGGCCACAGTGTTTGTAGCTGGTTTTGTGAATTCCGTTTCTCCTCTGGTAGTGTGCAGAGCACTTTCTACACTATGAATCCTAATCAGTAAGGGTAATGCTTCTTTAGGCACCAGCTAGGCTTCTTAAGATATATGAAATACATAAGCATTGTCTTCAAATACGTAAACATTGTCTTCAACATGGGGCCTTAACATAAGATTGTGGAAGGCAGCCAATAACCATGGCAATAACCTCTGGTGTTTGGGGAGTTTGCATGTGACCCCTTTGACTAATAACAAGATGTAACTCATTCCTAGCACTGGATGTTTGTAGTTGGTGGAGTAAGATGGCTAGGAGCATTGTCTCCTCCATTATTTGATGAGTCCATTCAGATTTCTTCAATATATGTGTATATTTTAGGAAACTTCTACAGTAATAAGTTTCCATGTGGTTTTTCAAGTGACCTTTCATGTTAGTTGTCCCCCTATAAGCCCTCAATTACCCTTCTCTTCCATCCCCTACCTATTTTAATACTATTTCACTTTCCCTTTTAGCCTCCAGAAAACTATATTCTATTTCCTCCTTCATGGGAGAGCCTCTCCTCCACGCTAGTCCCTTACTAAGTACTTAACCTCTGTGGTTATTTGGATTTTGGCACACATATTGAAGTTTAAGAGCTAACATCCACATATGAGAAAAGACATACACTATTTGTCTGTTTTGTTCTGGATTACCTCTTTCAGGATGTGTTTTTCCTAACTCTTTTATCCATTTACCTACAAATTTTATCACTTTATTTTTCTTTACAGCCAAATAATATTCTGTGCCACATTTTCATTATGTGTTCATCAGTTGATGGACATCTAGGTTTTTCCCAGTTCATGGGTATTATGACTAGAACAGCAATGAATGTGGATAAGGGCTATCAGCAGCAGGACGCAGAGTCCGTGGGTCAAGAGTAGTGTATCTGGATCTTGAGTTTTAGGCACATAGATTCCCAGCTTCCTGAGAAGCAACCACACTGACGTCCGTGGTGGGTATACCAGTTTGTAATCCCCCCAGAAACGTACAACTGTTCCCTTTCCCCCCACCAGCACATGCTGTCATTTGTTTTATTGATCTTGGCCACTCTGACTAGTGTAAGATGGAGTCTCAAAGTATTTTGATGTGCATTCTCCTGATGGCTAAGGATGTTGAACACTTCTTTAAGAGTTTCTCAACCATTTGGGTTTCATATTTTGAGAAGTCTCCTGCTTAGCTCTGTACCACATTTTGTAATTGTTTTGCTTTCCTTATGCTTAGGGGTTTTGTTTTTTATCATTCCATATATAGTTGATATTAATCCTCTATCAGATGCATAATTGGTATGTATTTTACTATTCTATATAGACTTCTCCATCAGACTAGTGTCCTTTCCCATACAGACTTTATGAGGTCCCAATTTATCAATTTTTGGTCTTAGTGTGTGTGCTGTCTATTGTTTAGAAATTCCTTTTCAGTACCAATGAGTTCAAGTCTATTCCCATCTTTCTCATCTGTCAGGTTCAGGTTATGTCCTGGTTAGGGTTTCTGTCAATGCAATGCAACACTATGACCAAAAAGTAAGTTGGGGAGGAAAGGGTTTATTTGACTTACACTTCCACATTGCAGTTCATCACTGAAGGAAGTCAGGACAAGAACTCAAACAGGGCAGGAACCTGGAGGCAGGAGCTGAAGGGTTCTTTGGGGGTGCTGTTTACTGGCTTGCTTATCATTGCTTGCTCAGCCTTCTTTCTTACAAAATTTTTGAGCAACCATCTCAGGAATGTCACCCTCACAATGTGCTGGGATCTCCTCCATCAATAAATAGTTAAGAAATGCCTTACAGACAGATCTTATAGAGGCATTTTGTCAATTGAGGTCCCATCCTTCAACTAACTCTAGCTTGTTTCAAGTTGACATAAAGCTATCCAACACAGGGTATGTGTTCCTATGTTGTGGTCTTTAATCCATTTGGAATCGAGTTTGGTGCAGGATATTAAATATGGATTTATTTAAATTTTTCTGTATACACCCATCCAGTTTAATAAGTGTCACTTTTTTTTGAAGATGCTGTCTTTTCTTCAGTGTGCATTAATGTTTATTACTTTTGGTGGATTTTTAAAATAATGATTATTAAATCCTTCACCACATCTTCCAATTAATATGTCTGATGTCTATTTTATCAGGTATTAAAATAGCTCTACCTGCTTGCTTCTTTGATCAGTTTACTTGAAATACCTTTTACCTATTCTTCAAGGTGAGATGCATTTTTTGAATGCAGTAGAAAGATGGATCCTGTTTTCTAATCCAATCTGTTAGTTTGTCTCTCTGTTGGGGTATTGCGAGCACTGAACAGTGTTCAGTGATTTCTGCTATTTTGCTGTGGCAGTGTGGGTATTTTTCCAACTTTTTTGATTTACTTGGATTCCTTATTCCTTGTGTCTTCTGGAGTCAATCTCTTCAAACTAAAGATTTCCAACTAATGCTTTCTGTAGAGCTGGGCTCCAAGATAGAAATTGCTTAAGTTTTGTTTTATCATGGATTTTTCCCCCGTTGTTATGATAGATAGTTTTGATGACTGTAGTAGTCTGGGCTGCTGCCATTTATGGTCTCTCCAAATTTGGAGAACGTCCATCCAGGCCTTTATGGCTTTCAGAATATCTACTGAAAAGTCAGATGTTACTTTAATCAGCCTGCTTTTGAATGTGACTCACCTCCCGCCACCACCTTGAGCTTATAACATCTTATGCTGTTGTTCTAGTCCGTAGATTTAGTGTTTTGATTATTGTGTGTCCTGGGGATTTATTTATTTATTTATTTATTTATTTATTTATTTATTTAATCCAGCTAGTGTTCTGTAAGTTTCTTGTATTTTGATAGACATTTCTTTTTTTAGACTGGGGGAAATTTTCTTCTATGATTTGTTTAAAAATATTTTCTGTGCCTCTGGTCTTCTTCCTCTATACAAATGATTCATAGATTTGGTCATTTTACAGTCTCCCAGATTTCCAGGATATTTTAGGCCTGGATTTTTCTCTAAAGTAATTACTTTTGTTTTACCTGTAGCTGAAATATAGGTTTATCTATGCTGTTGAAAATTTGTACATTATATTCAATTAGTAAGAAATAAACAATGTTCAATAGGACATAGGAGGTTCAATTAGAGTGATTTGTATTAGAAAGGAAGTCATAGATTATTGCTTTATGCACTTTGAAATCTTCATATATTTCCAGATAATCTAAATAATACATGAATAATTTATAAAACTACAGGAAGCCTAGATTTTTATTTTTTTAAAAAAAAGACAATGTTTTCTTTAACATTCATCTATTCTATTGATCTATTCATTTCTTCCACCTTGTCTTCAACACATAAAAATTTCTCTTCCATGTCTTGTAGTCTGTTGGTGAGGGTTATCTCTAAGGGTTTTGTCTGATATCTAACTTTTCATTTCTAGTTTTATTTCAATTTGGAATTTTTTTTTTTTTTAGTGATTGTATTTCTTTGTCAGATTCTGCTTTCAGGTCTTGAATTGTTTTCATTATTTCTTGCAACTGATTCTTTGTGTTTTCACAGTCTTCAGTAAGATACTTATTCATATGCTCCTTAAGGTCTTTGAGCATAGTCAAAATTGCTATTTTTGAAGTCCGTATTTTGTGCTTCATCTAAATTGCCTTTCTCGGGGAGTACTAGGGTTGCTGGCGTCTGAAGGAGGCTCGTGGTCTTGGATGTCCATGTTTGTGCTTTTTGCACTGGGATGTAGGCATCTGGAGTTATGATAGTTGAGGTGTTTCTTGATGTAAATGTCTAGAGTTGTCTTGTCAGGCAGATATTCTGTTGTTTGGTTGCTATTGTCTTCTCTGGGTCCTCTGAAAGTGCGGTGGCTGTGGGGTGCTTATTAGAGACTGTTTTCGTGGGTCAATGTGTGACATAAAGAAATAGGGGTGGGCTAGCAGGAAACGTTGAGGGTCGGCAGGAGAGAACTAGGGATATGTTGGATCTGCACCAAGATGTGAGAATGGAGATAGCAGAGGAGGGGCTCCTGTATGCAGGCTGAAGCATGACTAAGAACATGTCTGGAGAGACCATAATGAAAGAGCTGGCTAGAGCCATGTATCTTCACCACAGAACGAAGGTGGGATGGGAGAAGGGCTCCTGGCAGCACTCAGAATGCCTCTACATTGAATGCCATCCTTCCAAGGTATTTGAAGGTAGAGCCTCTAGGAAATGATTAGGTTTTGAGGGAGAGCTCTCACTAATGGGATAAATGGCCTTAAAGCTTTGGGAAGACCCCTTTCCCTTCTCTGACCTGTGAGGGGAGAATGAGTAGAAGAGAGGGTACTCTGCCTCCCCTTAGGGCAATGGGTGAGTCTTAAGCATGGTTAAGACGCCTGAAGTCAGTATTAGTGGCAATGATGTCATTTAAAGCGTATATTGTGTGCATTTATCTTTGTGTTTCTTTAGGTGAGTGGTTCTCAGTTCCTAATGCTGTGGTGACCCCCAACCATGAAATTATTTTTGTTGTTACTTCATAACTATAATTTTGCTCCTATTATGAATCTTAATTTAAGTAGTTTTGGAGATAGAGGTTTGCCAAGCAGGTGGCAACCCACAGGCTGAGATCTGCTGCTTTGAGGAAAGATGTTGGTAAAGGGGAAGACTGACTACTTAGCAGCCATTGAACTCTCACTGTCCTGAGCACCTGGACCAAAATGGCTGGCTGTCAGATACATAGTCCATCCCTCCCATCAGCCATCTGGGCATCCCACAGACTCTGAGGAGCTACAGGATGATCTTCGGTGATGGCCCTGGTTTAGGTGCAGACTCAGCCAGGGCTGTTTAAAAATAGCTTGTAGTAGGTATTTTGCTCTCTCAAGCCTCACTGACATCTATGCAAGAGAAGAAACATTTCTACCAACAGTGTGGTAAAGGGATGCTGCAGGCTGCCATGTCTGGTGCTAAGAGGCAGTGGTGTGATTGTTCCAAATTTCCCTCCTGGAGCTGTACAAGTAGGGTGCTCAGGCTCAGAGAATCTGCCGGGAACACATTCCATGGTGTTTGACCATTGGGCCTGATAAAGGGCTTCTCTTCAGTGAATTCTTCTTGGTTGTTTTCAGAGGTATGGGTCCAGTGGGTTACAAGGAAGGGCAGAATGCAAAATACTGACATCAGAATGTCAGCTCCAGAGCAAGACAGAGGGTAGTGGATGAAGAGAAATAGCAAGAGGGGGTGGAGACCTGCGATAAACCCAGGAGAAAACCTGCAAGGAACCTCAGAAGAGAAACTGCAGATGCTGGTCACCAACAGTGTTCCAGAGAGACACCTCAGCCCTCAGTCCTCACCCGAGATGTGCTGTAACCCTGCTGCTGCCTGGAAGCTGAGGGAACCCTGATGCCTGGCACTCCTGGAAGCTGCGCCAGCTACAGGTGAGGGTCAAGGAACACTGACTTCCTAAGCCCACTTAAGAGCTGTGGCACTTGCAAGAGGAGAGGGAACGTTTGGAAACACAAAGGGAGCCAGTAACCAAGTAGGTAAGCATGATTGGTCAAACAGATCAAAATGGATAGAGCAGGGGTGTGGGGAAGATAGGGATGGGGGTGGGGCTGGGGAACAGTACCCTGAACACATCGCCAACAAGAAAGGAACAGGTATAGGGTAAAATAAACACATAGAAAAGTGAATTGTATCTATCATAACAATCATGCATAGTCTGGACTGTCCTAGTAATATATAAGGATTACCACACGAAACTTTAAAAAATTTGGTAGAAACATTAGAAAACCAGAGGAAAACATTGTTTTTGAAGATATGACTGTGTTCTAAGAAAACCAATCAGGCAGTAAGAACTAATAATAGAATTTGATCACATAGCTTTATTTTTAAAATTAGTCTAAAATAGTACATCTTTTTAATTCTGTATTTACCTTAACAAGATGATACTGGAAATAAAAGAAATATTATGTGTAGAAATATAATTATGAATTACTTGGAGACAGTTACTACAGAAGTTAAGTGAATCACAAGCTGCTGTGAAGGGCATACAATAAGATTTGGGAGGCTGGACAATTGGTTCAGCAGCTAGGAGCACATGCTGCTTTTGCTGAGGACCAAGTTCCATTTCCAGCACCCATGTCAACTGGCTTACAACTGCCTGCAACTCCAGCTCCAGGGAACTCAGCGTCTCTGGCCTCCTTAGGCACCTGTACTCACATACACAGAACCTCACATAGATACACAGATGCGTTAATTTAAAATAAAATGTTAAAAGATTTGAATGATTAAGAGTATATAATGGGGTTGGAGAGATGGCTCAGTGGTTAAGAGCACTGACTGCTCTTCCAGAGGTCCTGAATTCAAATCCCAGCAACCACATGGTGGCTCACCACCATCTGTAATGGAATCCAACGCCCTCTTCTGGTGTGTCTGAAGACAGATACAGTGTACTCATATTCATAAAATAAATATATATCTAAAAAAAGAGTATATAATGTTTTAGATTTTAGTTTCATCACTTATATTTGTGTGTGTGTGCAATGTGTGTACAGTGCCCTTAGAGACCAGAAGAGGGCATCAGATGCTGGAACTGGCATTTCAGGCAGTTGTTAGCCACCCAGTGTGGGTGTTAGAAACTGAAGTTGGGTCCTATGGAAGAACAGCAAGTGCTGTTAACCACTGTGCCATCTCTCTAGACTATGTAATAAGTTTTAAAATAAAAAATAAATATTATCAACAAAAATTTTGTATAACTCAAGACAACTGCAATTAATGTGTCAAGTTTGTGTTTATGTGTGCTGTGGCAAGTGTATATAAAACCATCTTAAAGATTATAACAAAACATCTTTCCTATAAGTTATTATTGTAAATTCATAGTAGAAGTAAGACACAGAGCCATGCAAGGTGGCGCACACCTTTATTCCCAGCACTTAGGATTCAGAGGCAGGCAGATCTCTGTGAGTTGGAGGCTAGCTTGGTTTACATAGTGAGTTGCAGATCAGCCAGGGAGGCACAGTGAGAGCCTGTCTCAAAGCAATATAGGAATAGGTGAATTCAAGGCTTTTGTTAATCTGTAAAGGAATTTGATTGTGTGTGTGTGTGATGACATTAAAATGTATAAGAATCATATATATCCACACCAGAAAGTGAACAAAAATAAAAGCTTATTATATTTTGCTTTTAAAATATCATTGGAAATACATCTTGCAGAAACTACACAGAAATTGTAATGTATTCAATTACATTTGAAAATAAACTCCACAATTCACATATTATATTTTATGACTGAAACAAATGAAAAGACTAAGGTCTTTGTCATTATGGTCACCAAACGTCCTTAATGAGACAGTCATTTACTGTGCATCTATTACTTTGCAAATACCTGAGTCTCTGGATTTCATTTGGAATATTTTCAATTTCATTGTAGGAAACATCAAGCTCCTCAAGATAATTCAAGCAAAATAACCTTAAATAGAAAGAACAGTGAATTATGAAAGAGTCTATTCATTGCCACTTGGAAGTAAGAAATTTACAAGTTAAGTATTTTCCCGTGACACTGAGAGTGACATCAACTTCTTTTCATTGTAGATAGGATACATTCCATGAACACCTCTCAAAATGGTGCCGCTGTCTGTGAAGCCTGGGCTGACATGATTTAGTGTGGAAAAGCCTCACTTAACAAAAAATAACCGAGAACCTTTTATCGTCTGAAGGTTTTTCTTGGTCTTTACATTAGTTTCTTGCTTGAATTCTGGGTAGCTGGAAACACCAGAACCACACCATCCCACACAGTTCAGGAGCCACATCAGCATACCGCTGTTGGAGGGACTGGGTCCTTCTAGAGGCTTCACATAGCATCTCTCATGTCTCTCCTAGCTTCTCAGGGTTTGTTAAAATCCCAGCATGCCCTTGACTTGCAGCAGCATTTGTCTCTGATTTCACAGGGTCTCCTTCCACCAGTCACTAGACCCAGGGCCAGCCCTTATTCAGGATGACCCCATTTAATTTGACAGACTGCATTTATATATTATAATTACAAGTAAGGCCACATTCTGAGATTTTATGTGGACATGGAATTTTGAGGTCTTTGTTCAACCCAAGTGTGTTTGGACTTTCCTAGTGAAATACCTTTGATTTTTTTCTTCGAATCAAGTTAAATGACCAAAATAAGAAGTAAAAGATATAATGGTTCTATGGCACACAGACACAGCGTTGTGAGTCTGTCTCCTAAGGGATGTAAACAGAAACCATGTTTTGAAAGCTAGAATTGAACAGCTAAGTATGATATTGGTCATAATCCCTGGAAACACCCCACCCCCATTGTGTGTATACTACTCTCAAAATTTGCCTCTTTCCACACAATCAAACCTGAAGCATGACTTCCATGCCTAAGGCACTGTGAGCACAGGATTTCACTAACCTCCCACTATTTCAGCATGGCCAATGATGATCTTCATGATTCCACACTTGACTACTTTCCTGAGTTGCCTGACATCTCCTATCCCATAATTCCCTATGATACACTATTTATTTGCTAAAAGTATCTGAATTAATAGTTCTTACATATCTCCAAATGTCATGCTGCTTCAGCTCAAATTTGACTCTTTGGTCATTTTCTTCTCATATTTGAAATCGTAAAACAGATGGAACCTCTTACACAGATCTCTTCGGCAAATCTTTTCAACTGGAAGAACTGACACTTCTGAGCTTACTTCTTGGCCCCTGTGCTACTGAACAACTGTGAGGTTCTGGAGACCAGAAATGACATCTTTTGTTTCTATCTATCTAATCTATGAATAAATCAGAAGTGAATGAAACCCAGTTAATCTAAACTCCTTCTCTCTGAGAAACTGTTGACATTGATTTGGAAACTGTAAATGTCTTAGTTAGGGTTTTACTGCTATGAACAGACACCATAATCAAGTCAGTTTTATAAAGGACAACATTTAATTGGGGCTGGCTTATAGGTTCAGAGGCACAGTCCATTAACATCAAGATGAGAGCATAGAAGCATCTAGACAGTGCTGAGAGTTCTACATCTTCATCTGAAAGATGCTAGAGGAAGACTGGCTTCCAGGCCCCTTGGATGAGAGTCTCAAAGCCTACACCCATAGTGACCCACCTACTCCAACAAGACCATACCTCCTAATAGTGTCACTCCCTGGGCCAAGCATATACAAACCATCACAGTAAGATAACCCTTTTTGATTCAGTGGTCAAGCCCCAACTTCTTTTTCACTCCTGTAAAGAAAATGTTGATAGTATCTACTCAGTTTTTTAAACTTAAGATCATATTTTACTTTCTTTTTTTAACCTCAGGAAGTTCCTCTCTGCCATCAGTGGACCATAGAGATCTTCTCCTTCACATTTCCTTTCCCTCCCTTATCCCATTATCCTAGCCACCAATTCCAGGAGGAATTCCCTGGTACCCCACAGGCTAGTCTGGTCAGGGAAGTAGGTAGGTTAGTTGCAGATCTTCACCTCTCCCTTGAATCCTCCAAATTCAATCTCTCAGTCTCATCCATAGCTCCATAGGAAACCACTTGTGACCTCTCTTCACTCTCAGATCCTGGTTGATCACCATGTTTTCCCTGTAGATTCACAGCAGAATGTCCTACTAGGCAACAAATAGTTACCACATTCTCCTAAGAAATAGAGAGGAAATAGAAACCAATGGACAGGGGGTGGGCAATCACCCACCCAACAAAGACAAGACCAGATATCAGCACCTAGAACTCTAGTCTTTCCAAACCCTAAATACCTAGATGCCAGCATAAAAACACAATTAGTAACAGTCAGGAGAATATGCTCCACCAGAGCCCAGCAACCCTACTGCAGCAGGCCCTGAGTATTGCAATATAGCTGAAACACAAGAAAAAAAAATCTTACAATAAACTTATGAATATGGGAGAGGTCTTTAAAGAAATGAATAAATCTTTAAAGGAAATCTATAAAATACCTATAAACAGTAGAAGAAAATGAATAAAACACTTTAATATCTAAAAGTAAAATAGAATTGGTAAAGAAAACACAAAGTGAGGGAAATCTGGAAATAAAAAAAATTAGGAACTCCAACAGGGACCTCAGAGGCAAGTCTCACCAACAGAATATAAGAGACAGAAGAATCTCAGACATTTAAGACACAATAGAAGAAATGGGTATACCAAATGGGACGATCTGAAAAGACCAAATTTAAGAATAGTAGGAATACACAAAGTAGAAGAAAACCAGGTGAATGGTACAGAAATATTTTCAACACTTTCATAGAAGAAAAATGTTCTAACCTAAGGAAGGAGATGCTGATCAAAGTACATAACAGGATCCATTATATACAAAGTAGCATACCAGATACTAAATAAACCAGACTAGAAAAAATACATAAATTGTCAACACATAATAATCAAAATATTTAAATGTAAGAACAAGAGAAAATATTAAAAACTACAAGGGGGAAAAACCAAGTAATATATAAAGACTTATTAGAATAACACCTGAATTCTCAATGGAGACTCTAAAAGCTAGAAGGGCCCACACAGATTTTCTACAGACTCTAAGAAATCACAAATGCCAGTCTAGACTACTATACCCAGCAAAACTTTCAATCACAATAGAAGAAGAAAATAAGACATTTCATAATAAAACCAAATTTAAGAAATATCTATTTACAAATCTTTATTTACAAGGAAAGGATAAGACCAAAAAAAAGGGGGGGGGGGGACTCCAACCTAACAGGTTAACCACACTCAAAAATTAACAAATACTGTTTATTGTCTTCTCACATCAATGGTCTCGATTCCCCAATAAAAAGACAAAGACTAACAGAATTTATGTGAAAACAGAATCCCTCCTTTTTGCTTCCAGGAACACACCTTAATATCAAGGATAGACATCATCTTAGGGTAAATGGATGCGAAAGGATATCTAAGCAAATAGATCTAAGAAGAAAGCTAGACTAGCCAAAAAACCTTCTGAGAAAAGATGTATCACACCAAACATTACTTCAGAGTAAATAGAAAAAGATATTCCAAGTTAATGGACCTAAGAAGCAAATTGGTGTAGCCATTTTAATATCTGACAAGAGAGACTTCAAACTAAAGCTAATAAGAGGAGACAGAGAAAGATACTACATACTCATCAAAGAAAAACCCACCAAGAGGACATTGAAATTCTTAACTTTTTTTTTAAATTTAAAGCTATCATACTTTAAAAGAATTATTTATTTATTTATTTATTTATTTATTTGAGTACACTATAGCTGTCTTCAGACACAACCAGAAGAAGGCATCAGGTCCCATTCAGATGGTTGTGAGCCACCATGTGGTTCCTGGGAATTGAATTCAGGATCTCTGGAAGAGCAGTCAGTGTTCTTAACCACTGAGCCATCTCTCCAGCCCAATTCTTAACATTCTTAACATGTAGAAACACCACTATAGCTTAAATCACATATTGACTCTCACACATTGATAGTGGGAGACTTCAGTACCTGACACTCACCAGTAGACAACTCATCCAGAAGAAATGTAAAGAAATGCGGTTGCTAAATGATATTATAAATCAAATGGTAGATTTAACAGATACTGACATAACTTTCACCCTGGTACCAAATGAGAAATAAGAACACCAACCCAGCAAAACACATTGATCAACAATGGCGTTTGCTTTCAAGATATATTAGTGCAACAGCAGCACAAGGCTTGTAGGAGTAACCAACCAACATCTGATGTAGCTAAAGATGTAGCTTTATGAGATGGAACCCATACCCAACACTGCTTCAGTGGCCAACAACCTGAGACTAGATAGCCCAGGGACCTAGGGTAAACCCGAGTACCACTCAAGTAACATAGCAGTAAACTGATTTCTAATGAGATTCTGCCATACTCATAGACCAGTGCCTTGCTCAGCCGCCATTAGAGAAGCTTCCTCCTGTAGCAGATGGGAACAAATACAGAGACCCATAGACAATATGCACAGAGTGAGAGATCTTCGTCCAGTCAGTTTAGATAGGATGTCTCTATCACATCCCTCCCCTCAGAGATTAGAGAACCCAGTAGTAGAGGTGATGGAAAGAATGTAAGAGCCAAAAGGGATGAAAGGCACCTGTGAAACAAGGTCCTCAAATCAACATGGGCAAAACTCAGAGACTGAGACAGCTTGCACAGAGCTTGCATGGGTCCGTACCAGATCCTTTGCATATGTATTAGTGTGTGTGTGTGTATCTATCTATCTATCTATCTATCTATCTATCTATCTATCTATCTATCTATCTATAAAATGGCTTCTAGTTTAGCGGTTTTATGGAAGTCTTAAGTGTGCAAACAAATGAGCCTCTGATTCTTGTACATTCTCTTGGGTTCTTCTCTCTCTCTCTCTCTCTCTCTCTCTCTCTCTCTCTCTCTCTCTCTCGTCTTATCCAATTCCAATGTGTTAGTTTTTGTTTTATCTTACTATATTTTATTTTATTATTATCCCTTAGAAGCCTTTTTTCCAATGAGAGACAGAAAGGGGGTAGATCCAGATGGGAGGTGAGGCGTGGTGAGGAGGAAGTGTGAAGAGTAGAGGGACAGAAAACTATAACTAGGATATATCATGTGAGAAAAAAAATTTATTCCTAATAAAAGGAAAAAAGGACTTCCAATGCTCTGACATTTTATTTTGTTGTAGAAATGTAGGTTGGGGGATATGAAAAAGCTTTAGAAATAACTGGAAGAATTTACAAAACAATTTACAAGATGTTTTTTTCTTTGATTTTTGTAGTGTTCTTGAAATCGAGTGCTGTTTCTCTAACCTTCCCAGTAGAAACTGATGTCAAGGCTGTGAGTGGCTTGTCAATCTTCCAGCAGCTATGATGCTTGGAGACCACTGTGCCTTCTCAACTGGTATACATGGATCTCCTACAACTAGAAAGATCCAGCTACGGATGGGAAAAATAGAGTGCAAGAACCCCATCATATTTTTTAGAAAACTTAGTCTCTTAAGTAACATAGCTGAGGAAGAATAGTGTTAGCATTTAAAAATCTTAAGTAAAAATTCAGACAAGTAATGACAGAAAACAACAATCTATTTCTTGAAATGTAGCCCAGGCAGGCCACAAACTCCCTTTGTGACTTTGGCTCTGACCACTTGGGTTTTATCTGACTGGGCTTCTCTGTTGTATTTTGCTGTCTCCATCATCCTCCCATGAAAGGATCAGCCCATTCTTCTTCGGTGCTGCACCAGGCTACCTCTGCACAGCCCAAGTGTTCCCTTCACTCTGGTCTCTGTGATTTCCTCTTATCTATCAGTGTTCAGTGCATTGCTGTGTCTCCTGAGATATCTGTTTTAAGAAGAATGCACATTTATCTAAAATACCTAGGGATCTGACACTTCCAACCAAAATTTCTATTATAGACTGTGATTTTATTTGTTGCGCTACACTAAATTTCAGAGGCACTTGGAACCCAAAAGCTAGGATTTCTAAGTCAGTAGGCACTTGTCACATAATAGCTGTTAATGGTGGGGAAAATATTACATATAACTAGATTTTCCTCATGTGTGTGGTATGTTCTATGTATTCTGTGATATTGAGATTATAGAAAGTTTAGTGTTTCAGAGGTGCCTAATGTGCACTTTTAATTAAATTTATGACAATTAAAATATTTGGTGACAAGGGTATCACATTTCAATTTTTAAAAGCATTTTTAACTCAATCTACTGTGTAATTAGGGACACTGCATAATGTCAAACTATAGCTGGACAAAGTAAATTTAAAATACAGAAAGCGCAGACCAGTGGTGGTACACACCTTTAATCCCAGCACTTGGGAGGTAGAGACAGGCAGATTTCTGAGTTCAAGGCCAGCCTGGTCTACAGAGTGAGTTCCAGGACAGCCAGGACTACACAGAGAAACCCTGTCTCGAAAAACAAAACAAAACAAAAATACAGAAAGCTTTTCTGTATAGCATTAAATAAAAAGTGTACAACCTTCTTTGTTTTGGTTAATATATACCAATGAGTTAGAATTCCTATCTTCAGCATAGAACTTTCCTGTGAGTTTTAATATATCTCAGCACAGCTTTATGGTAGAAAACACAATGCAAGACAGCCACAGTGGTATGTGCTTGTTATCCCAGCACTTGGGAGGCTTAGGTGCGAGCATCACCACTTCTGGGCTAGCCTAGGTTATTTAACAAGACCATGCTTAAAGAACAAAGCCTCAACAACTCTGACAGTCCCCAGTTAGTGATTTTGAACTCTGATTTGTTCCCACATATCCATTCTGGTTCAATTGTGACCTAAAACAGAAGTCGGCTCCACCGTTGGCCTATAGAAACCCCCATGATGACCAGCCCTTGTATAAAGTATACATTCCTTCCCTTATATCACAAAGATCCATTTGCCACTTCAGAGCCCATTTCTCACCATTTGGCTCTTCTCCTTAGGATGCAGAATTTAATAAATAGTTTTTATTTCTTAACCTACGTTACATATGGTCCATATATGTCCATTCAAGAAACACCCATCCCATTCATAGACCGACTATCCTTTGCTTGACTCATGAGATGGAGCCAACTTAAACGCTGCATTTAGTTAAGTATCTGCTCTTCCAGGGAGTCACTCTGATCCTGCAGAATGGGTTCCAAGTCACCGCTTTCCTATCTACAAAGTTTACAATGCACATCTCTGCAATTTTATGTTGCTAAATACATCCACCTGTCTCTCTTCCTAGCCGACAGTGAGAGTGAGCCCCAGCAGTGCACAGTAGTTGTGTATACAGACATCTGCTGAAGCACAAGACTGAAAGTGTAATGTCCACCGTGCATCTGGGTGACTACTGCTGACAGCAACAACCAGAGTACAGAATGTATCTGGGTGCAGAACTGGCTCTGGCATGCTCTAGATTTGCTTGGTTCACTGCATTCACTTGGTCTCAGTGAACGCCTCCTTAATCCTGACACGCTGCATCAAGTCTCTTTTGCTAAGCAAGCAAGAGTTCTGACAGTTCTTCAGCTAAGTTCATCCCCGTCTTCTGTGATGTCACCACTCTCTAGATGAGCTTTCACAGTCCACACAGTCCCAGTCACGCCAGATGCTGCTTTAAACTGTCTTTGAAATGATTAAGGTTTTCCTTTTAGGTTTTTCCATTCCATGCTATAAATCTGCCTTTGATATACGTACACACCTGATGCTATTTAATAAAAACATGGCACATTGTATTAGAAATACTAATGCGTTTAAAGAAGTACCTGAAGCATTGCATTGTGACCAGTGGTTTATGACACCTCGTCAATGTATAACAATGTGAAAAAAGTTGACTCTTTAATTACAGGCAAGTTTTAGTCCCCGTAGGGATTGTTACATTTTCAGTGACAGTTATGACTACTTAAAGTATGTAATTATGATTGCAGATGATTTGTTATGAATTCCTATTTAGGGGCTATCTGTTCACATGCATGTATATAGCTATATGTACATACTAGTTATGTGGTGTGTATACTAATATTCACATTTATATGGACACACATACTCACAGACAACCTTAATCTACTACATTCAATTTGTTACACTCTTAATGGGAACAAGTAGATTGGTTAAAGTTTTAGTTTACGTTTTTCCTTGGGAGTTAAATAACCGGCTCATACTTGAGAAGTCCATCTTCTCTGCAAATGTCAGCATTCTTACTAGACTTGAAAGGCTCTTGGTCACCATATAGGCCAATCTCCTTAGGTTATAGATTAGAACACTGAGGGCCAGAATGGTCAAATTTCTTTCTACAAACCCTCAGACCATCATCCTCATACTTAAACCAAAAGACTCCAGCTCCGAATTCCAAGTGTAGTGGTTTCTATACTCAGAAGCACCATCAGTGGGTAGGCACCTGGTTCTTACCTAATTGCTGGCCATTATATTGGTATTCATTAGAGCCATACTGCGTTCTGTGTAGCTGAGAGGATTTTTTGGATAGCATATTAAGAAATGAATCTGCTAATCATAGCAGAATGAGAATGTTTAAGTAATCAAAATTCTTCTAGCCACTTTCAGAAGGGAAATTGAGACTTTACTAAATAATTTATGATTAAGTAAAATAAGTACAAATAATTTAGTTCTGTGTCTCCCTCAGACGATTAACCTTACCCAATAGGAAGCTCTGCAATATAATTAAAGGCAATGGAAAAAATCCTAAGGTACGTCAATAGCTGGATTTCAGAAGGAATTGATTTGATAGGATTATTTCTCATTTTCAGTACTTGTAGGTTTTGAAGATAAAGTATCTGGGGAACAGAAAAGGCAAATGTTAACTGAAATGAAAAGCATACAACCTATCATGTGTGTCTTCTATAAATGCTTTAAACCAATACAGTAAAGTCAGTATAGAA
This sequence comes from Grammomys surdaster, assembly GCF_004785775.1. Classification (NCBI taxonomy): domain Eukaryota; kingdom Metazoa; phylum Chordata; class Mammalia; order Rodentia; family Muridae; genus Grammomys; species Grammomys surdaster. The sequence continues at coordinate 2,518,913 of NW_021620801.1, read as the reverse complement.
AAAAACATCTTAGCTCATATTGTCTCAATGAATGCTTTTAGAGAAAGACCAAGGCAGGGCTAACACTGGGTGTTAAGTAAGGAGGGAACCGGGACACTTGAGTCATGAAGGATGCTGAGAAGGTGTGCCTTTGTCATTTCAACTTCCATAGTTTTTCCTTTTAAAGGGTTATTTTATTAATTGAGAATTTTGTTCAATGAGTTTTGACCATGTTCATGCTCCTCCAATTCCTCCAGGTCCTGTCTCCACGCACCCTGACCCATGAACCCTGTCCCCACACACATCTCCCTACCCACTCTATGCACTTACCCTCTGACTCTGTCTGTCTCTGTCTCTGACCACTGAGTCTCGTTTGTGTGAGACTACTCTCTTATATGAAGCCTGTCCTGGGGTGTGGTTGACCTACCAGGAGTCACACTATTAATGAGAACTGCCCTTCTTCCCCCACCCCCCAGCAATTATCAAATACCAATCACCTCAGTTAAGGGCAGGGCTTTGTGCCCACCTCTCTTCTCCATTCTGGGATCTTGTTTTATGCATACTGACATGATTTCTATGACTTCACTTGTGCATCTGCCCTGTTTTGCTAGGAAACACTCTAGAAAGTCAGCCACCACCTCTACTTCTTAGAACCTTTCCACCTCCCTCTTCTCCATAGATCTCTGAGCCTTAGAGGCAGAGGTCTGATGCGTACCTCTCATTTAGGGCTGAGCACTTTGGCCTCTTAATCTCTGCACCGGAGAATCAGTTGAGAGTCTCTGTGTTAAATGCCACATATTTTGTAAGAAGACACTTCTCTGATGAGAGCTGCATGATGCACTGGACCTGAAACTCTGTGTGGTCTTGGTAGGAAGAATGGTTGAGAGGGCCTGGTTTTTCTTTTCAGAATACGTGAATGTGTGGTGGAGAAGCCAATAAAAAAAAAAGTGATCAATAAAGGAAGTGAAAAACTCTAGGTGAGGCTCCCTGGCTTCAGAGTGGCCCTTCTGTGATGTAGACGAGTCTGAAAAAGCTTCCTTAAACTAGCTGTGTGATGCTTTAACTTACAAATTCATTAGAATAAAATGAACTACAAGAACAAAGCCCTCAAATTAATATGGGGTTAATATGACATGTTGTGATAGTAAAACGACCGTTCTCATGTGTCTTTGACTCGAGAATTGTCATTGCAGGGCTGGAGAGATGGGTCAGAGGTTAAGAGAACTTAATGCTTGAAGAGGCCTGGAGTTCTGATCCTTGCACACAAGTTGGGCAGCTCACAATTGCCTGCAACTCCATGGGATACAATGTCTTCTCTTGACCTCCATGGATACCCCTGCACAAGTGCACATATACACACACACACAGAGAAACAGTCAGAAACACACATACACACTGTTGTGAGACAAAACTTTTCCTGGGGAGGCAACAAAACACACACTCTCGATAGGAAGCCCACAACACAAACTCCCACAACAGACCAAAGTTTGGATACCACCAAAAGTCCAATGAGCTTTATTGGGTTACTTACAGGAATATGGGTGAGGAGCAGGAGGGACTCGAAGACAGATGAGTCGCCAAAGCCAACCCAACTTGGGTGACAGCTGACAAAGCTGGGAATCTGAAGCAAGCTGCACAGCCTACAGGCAGCTCAATAGACTGGAGGGTGTGCCTTCCAAGTGACTCAGGTCTAAACCTCTTCAGGCAGCTCACCAAGCCTCTGCTTCTTCCAGACAGCTGGGCAAGCTTCAAGTCTTTTCAGCTTTGTTCCTCTGATGGTAACTCTAGGTAGTCTGTACTATTTATTCTTGGAAGCAGGGTGGTGTTGGGTGGATCTGGTCAGTTTCAGGGACTTCCTGAAATTATTTTGAGGGTTTTTTGTTTTTGTTTGTCTGTTTTAAGGACTTCCCTGAAAGGATAGAATGTTTCAATCTTCCAAAAGTCCTAGATCTTGATAAACTCATATTTTTATATAAGACCATCAGGCCATGATGGGGGAGGTTGAAATATCTCCAGATCAGAATTCACTATAGTTCATCTGTAGCCTGTCATATGTCACACTCAAATTACTTCACTGCAATCTCATAATAATTTCATGTCATCAGTTTTCATATGAAAATGTAAAACTGAATTGATCTGTAGATCAATGTGGAAGTAACATCAGAAGAACATCAAACCAGTGAACTTGAGATATCTGTCCATATACATTTATGGACATGTCTCATATACATTTTTTCTATTGAAATTTCACAGTGTAGGTGTAGTACTTTGTTGAACCTACTCCTAAGTATTTCATTATTTTTCGTGTGATTTGCTTCACCAACTTTCTTATCAAGATTATGTATTGACAGTATATTAAAATGAAGTTGACTTTTTTGGTATTAACTTTATATACTACAACATTTCAGGAAATACTCATGCACTATAACCACATTTTGCTGGGTTTTATATTATATCTATAGCATCTGCAACTGGAGATGGCTTTCATTCCTCTTCCTTTTCTTGAAACACAGTTCTGTGTAATTTCAACATCTTGATAAAACTATGCAGTCTTTTGTTGAGATAAAACATTTACATATCTTTATGGGAGTAAATAGTTGTCAATCCATAACTATATTCAATCTTTTAAAAAATGTTTTGAATCTGGGTAGATTACTGCTTTACCAACTGCCTTGGTTAGATGGTCTGGTGCAACAAAAGTAGCCAGGATATCCATCTCTGTCTTGTTCCTGATCTGAGGAGGCAAACTTCCAGTCTTCCATCGTATACTAGCTGTGAGGGTTGTGTTGGAAGTTTCCTCTATTCCTAGATGCTGAGTGGATTTTTTTGGAGGGAGTCATGACAGGAGCTGGGGTTTCCCAGGGATGATCTATTGAGATAGTTGAATTTTTCCTCATTTGTATTTTTATCTTACATTAATCTTTCTATGTTGAGCTGTCTAAGCGTTCCTGAGGTAAGCCTCACCTGGTGAGGCTTCACTTGGTTGTGGAGCCTTTGTGTGCTGTGGGTTGAAAGCATGCACTGAGACGTCTACATATAGACATATATGCTCTACATATAGAGCAGTCATGAGCTGTGCTCTGTAGTCACCTTTCTTGTCATGGCTGACTTCTGCTATTAGGTCATTATTGGTTTAATGGTTCAAACTGGGAAATGTTCTCTCCTATTTGTTGAGTTTGTGAAAGACATTCATGGATAATTGATAGAACTCACCCATAAGAAATCATCTAGACTGAAGCATTTCTTTATGGGAAGTTTTAAAATTACTGTTAAATCTCTTACAAATCATTCATATTTTCCAATTGCATTCTGCTTTTACATGTTTGTAGAAATAGGTCCATTTCAACTAAGCTATAAAATGGTTTGGAATAGTTATTTTAATACCTAAATTCATTCTTGTTAGTTTTGTAAGGTGAGCAGGGACCTTTCATTCTTGACTTTGGGAGTTTAAACCTTCTGTGTGTGCATGGGTTTTTGTTTTGTGTTTGTTTGTTTGGTATTTTATGTAGTCCTTGTCAATTTTGTTAATCGTTTCAGTTTGGGCTTTATCTCTATTGGCTTCTTGTTTCTAACCCCTGTAATAATTTCTATTATTTCCTTCTTATTCTCTCTTGGGTTTGGTTCACTTATTTCTAATACCTTAAGTCAGAAGGGCTTTGTTGTTGTTGTTGTTGTTGATACCAGATACTTCTTTTTCTTTTTAAACATTTTATTGATTCTTTGTGAATTTCACAAAAGGCACCCCAATCTCATTCAGCTCCCTGTCCCAACATATCTGACCTCTGCCCTCAAAACCTTCTCCACAAAACAAAACAAAAAAACGTCTCAAGGTGTAAGCCGAGATGTATCACACAGTATAGCCTTTTGCCCAAACAGCTTTACTGCAAATGTTCGTTGCAATGAGTCACTGGTCTGGTTCAAGGCCTCTGGCTTCTGCTACACCATCAATACTGGATTCTTACCAGGACTTCTTGGATATCCTGTTGTTGCCCTGTATCACGGAGATCCTGCAGCTTTGTTTCTTCAGGACTGGTCCCTTCATGTGATTCAGGAGTTCATAGATGGTGTAGCTATTGGGGTGGGTGGACTCAAAGTTCTGGATCTGGGCCTGAGTAGTAGCTGAGTTGGTCAGCTCACCTGTTTTCCTGCTTTGTGGTAACTGACAAGGGGCAGCATTGGCAAGGACATCACCACAGCCATGGGTAGCAGTGCCGGCTCCTCACATCAGGCTGCTCCTCACCACCCTCATGTCTCCAATTCTGCCTCTCTTCACAGTGCTCAAACTGTTCTGCTTCTCTTTCTCTCCCATCTGTCCACCACATACTCACTCATTGCAGCGGGCAGGGCTCTGTGTGTTTCCACCTTGAGATACATCTTTCTAACACAGACAGTTATAGCTGTACATTTCCCCCTGAGCACTGTTTCAGAGGCACCACATAAATGTCAACACAGTTTCCATTGTCATTCATCTCCAAAATTCTCAAGTTTCATTTTGATTCTACATTGGCTCATTAAGAATTAGTTGCTTTGATTCCCTGGGGACCCATGGCAGGGACCCCACTTAACTCTTTCCTGCCATCCCTCTCAGCCTTCTCTTCTAACCTATCTTTATTCCTTTGTGCCAACTGCCAATCCCCAGAAACTCTTTCTATTAGGGATCCCAGTGGCCAAAGTGGACCAAGAACCAGGAAAATGATTTTCACTGTCCTTCCTGTCCTCCATTAAGATCTCTTCCATCTTCCTTTAAGTCCTGTAAGTAGCCTGCTGGCAGAAGCACCTCCTCCCAGCCGATCTCCATCTCCTAGGAACTCTGCCTGTCTTAGGGTTTTATTGCTGTGAAGAGATAACATGATTAAGGCAACTCTTATAAAGGACAACATTTGACTGGGGCTGGCTTACTGGTTCAGTCCATTATCATCATGGCGTGAAGCATGGGAGCATCCAGACAGGCATTGCTGTAGGATCTGAGAGTTCTACATCTTGATCCAAAGGCAGACAGGAGAAGACTGACTCCCGCGTGGCTAGGAGGAGGGTCTCAAAGCCCACTCCAACAGTGACACACTTCCTCCACAAAGCTGCACTTCTAAACAGTGCTACTCCTCGGGCCAAACATATTCAAACTATCATATTGCCTCTTGGTACAAAACCCTAGCATTATGGCATAGCCCTTCTTAGCATTACTTCTTTAGTCTGTCTCCATTCTTTTCTTCCATACACTGACTTTAGGAAGCACTCTTTACCAGGGAACTCAGAGCCACCACACTTGGCCTAGGATTCAGAGATGGGAACAGCAACCAAAGAATAGAACACCTACCCAGCAAAGACAAGATCAGATATCAACACCAAGAAACACCTCAAGTGTAACTCAAGATGTCTAGACCTCAGAGCAAAAACACAAATTTGAACAGCCAAAAAATTATGCCAGAAGACACATTAACCTAAATTGAGACAGACTCAATGCATTTAGACTAAAATCAGAAATAATACAGTAAAGATTTCCACTCTTCATGTGTATATTTAATATAGCACTTGAAATCTTAGCTTGAGCAATAAGACAACTGAAGAAGGTCAAGGGAATAAAAGTAAGGAAGGAAGAAGTCAAATATCTTTATCTGCAGATGACATAGTTTCATAATAAAAGACTCTAAGAACTCTACCAGGAAACTTCTGTAAGATGTTAAACACTTTCAATAAAGCAGCAGGATACAAAATTAACACACACACACACACACAAATCAGTTGCTTTTCTATATACACATGAAAAACTGATAAAGAAACCATGGATATAGTACCATTCAAAATAGCCTCAAAAAGCGAACCAAAACACATCCTGGAGTAACTCTAATTCAGCAAATAAAAGTCTTAAATAATAAAAATTTTAAGGCATCCAAGAAATAAATTGAAGAAGATATCAGAAGATGGAAATATCTCTGATGTTCACGGATGAGTAGGATTAATATCACGAAAATGACCATCCTAACAAAAACAACCTACAGATTCAACCCAATCCCCCTTCAAATTCCAACACAGTTCTTCACAATTGAAAGTCTTCAACTTCATGTGGAAACAAAAAAGAACAGGATATCTAAAACAATTCTGAATAATAAAATAACTGTTGGAGGTATTATCACACCCAATTTCAAGGTGCACTAATGAGCTACATAATGAAAAGAGCATAGAACAAGCACAGACACATTGACCAGTGGAAGTGAGTTGAACACCAGGGCATGAGTCCACACACCCATGGACACATGGTTTTGACAAAGAAACAATGATAACACAGCATCTTTAACAAATAGAGATGGTTAAACCAGATGGCGGTATATAGAAGAACGCAAGTAGGTCTATCACTCTGCACATATTTAACTCCAAATGGGTCAAGAACTACAACATATGACCACATACCCTAAATAGGATGGAAGATAAAGTAAGGAGTGGACTTGAACTTGTTGGTACAGGAAAGGACTTTCTGAACTGTACACTGATAGAATAACATTAAAACCAAAAAATTATTAAGCGGGACCTCATGAAACCAAGCAGCTTCTGTATGGTAAAGTACACCTTCATCGGGACAAGGTGGAAGCCTATAGAGTAGGAAAAGTTTCTCACCAGCTATGTATCTGATAGAGTGCTAGTATCTACAATATATAAACAAACTTAAAAAAAAGGTGAAAATTAAGAAAACAACCCAATTTTAAAAATGGAGAACAGAACTAATCAGAGTACTCAAAAGATAAGACACAAAATGGTTGAGAAACACTTAAGGAAATGCTCAGCAACCCAAACCATCAGGGAAATGCAACTTAAAACTACTATGGAACTTCATCTTACACCAGTCAGCATGGAAAAAGAAAAGTCAGCTCATGTTGGTGGGAGAACAAACTTGCACAGCCACTATGGAAATCTGTGTTCCCTAGGAAGCTGGAAATAGATCTACGTCAAGATCTAGCTACTCTTGGGCATATATTCGAAAACATCTGCATCCTCTTACTGATATTTGCTCATACATCTTCACTGATGCTCTATCCATAATAGCCCTGCACTGGAAAAAGCCTAGAAGTCCACTAACTGATGAATAAGGAAAACTCAGTATGCTTACACACTGGAATATTAGTTGGCTGTTAAAAATGAAAATTTTGAGGCTGGAGAGATGGCTCAGTGGCTAAGAACACTGACTGTTCTTCAAGAGGTCCTGAGTTCAAATTCCAGCAACCACATGGTGGCTCACAACCATCTGTAATGGGATCTGATGCCCTCTTCTGGTGTGCCTGAAGACAGCGACAGTATACTCATATAAATAAAATAAAAATAAATAGATTTTAAAAATTAAAATGAAAATTTCAGGCAAATAGATAGTTATAAAAAATCATGAGTGGATTAGCCCAGACCCCAAAAGACAAATATTGCCTGTTTTTTATATGTAAATATTAGCTTTTTAAAGTCTTTGATATGGATGTTACCATCAAAATAACTGCAGAGGTTAAGTACTTAGTAAGGGTCTAGAAGGGAGGAGAGGATACACCATGGAAAGGAAAATATAATACAGTATGGAGAGACAAGGGAGAAACTAGAATAGGAGAATTCGATATTGAGGGGCGGAGGAGAAATGTAGCGGAGGAAATATGGGGAGAGACAACTAGTGCTAAAAGTCATTTGAAAAACCATATGGAAACTTATTACTGTACGAACTTCTTAAAATACAAACATATAGAGAAGGACTCTGAATCTTATGCCACCAACTAAAGCTGTCAGTGCCAAAATTAGGTTACATCTTTTGAGTCATTGGTGAATAGAGTCCCATGGATACCTCCCAAACATCATAGGTTATTGTCCTAGTTATTGGTTGCTTTCCATAACTTAAAGGTAAAGCCATATTGTTTAAGACAATGCTTACTTATTTCATGGACCATGGAGAAGTCAAGCTGGTGCCTAACTAGAAGATTTACATTTACTGACTAGTGTTCATGGCAGGGGGAAAAAAAGACAGTTCAGGTTGGTGAGAGTATAAACTTGTACAGTTCCTATCGAAGGTCCTCTCTGCACACTACCAGAGGAGAAAGGTAATCACTAATCCAGCTATAAACATTGTGATCCACAACAGTGACCTGCCTGCATAATAGTGGCACCAATGTTATGGGAGCAACCAAACACTTTCTGTTTGTGTTTAAGGTCCCACTTCATAAAATTAAACCCATACCTGACACTGATAAACTGACCAAGAACCTGAGCCTAGATAGGCTATGAACCTAGAGAAAACCAAATACTACTATTCTGCTACAGTAACAGCAGTAAAACGACTCCTAATATCATTCTGCTGTACCCATCACTCAGCCTCACTCAGCCCTCCAGAGAAACCTCTTCTTGCAGTAGAAAGGAACTAACAGAGAGACCTACAACAAGACTTTGGAGCACTCAGTCCTGAATGGGATGTCTTCATCCACCCTCATCCCTCAAAGCTCAGGGATCTATGCAGAAGAGGAGGTGGAAAGATTGTAAGACCCAGAGATGCTGGATGACTCCAAGGCCATTGTATCTTCCAGACACAGCATGGACTGATGACCATATGAACTCAAAGAAACTGGCTGAATGCAAAAGGCCTGTGAAGGTTACAACCAGGCAAGCTCTCAGCACTTGTCTGAGAGATGGGGAAATGGACACAAGGCCCCACCCTGAACAATGATGCTATCTGCAACTGATCATTGCTGGCAAAGGAAAAAGTAGTTTCCTCCCAGGGAGTCTTACTGTGTATATTAACCACACTTAGGGTAGGCTCCATGCCTAGGGGTACTTGGCTAACACAAACTCAATGTATTTTTGTAGACTTCTTTTGGTCTCCTTTTGCTTTGTTTGGCCATTTTTTGTTTTATTCGTATTTTGCTTGTATGTTGTGTTTTCTATTTTAGCGATGTGTGTGTGTGTGTGTGTGTGTGTGTGTGTGTTTTGTTTTTTAAAGAGAGAGAAATAAGAACTCAAAGTTAGGTGGGTAGGGAGTTAGAGAGGGTTTGGAAGGAAATGGGGGAGGGGAGATCATGATCAAAATATATTGTATGAAAAATGTTTTCAATAAATAAGACAGTTGCTTATTTTCTACATATCAGTGAAATGTCAATTTTTTTCATTGTGTTATAACCAAAATAGTCTTTTGTGATTTTTCAACGTTTTAGTTTTTTTTTTTTTTGCAAGACTGTTTCATTATATAGTCTAGTCTGCTTTCAAAGTAATGACCCCCCTGCCTCAGCCTGCCTGTGTTGGAAACACATAAATGTCACTCTGCTTGGCTTCAGTCTTCTGAAACTATGATGACTAGTTTTGGGGCCTGACATATGGTTTATTTTGAAAAGTGTCTCTGGACAAATTGAGAACCGTATATTCTGCTACTGTTGTTGGCTTGTTTCATAGGTGTCTAACTGATGTTCAGTCTTCATTCCTCTGCTTACCTTCTGCTTAATTGTTCTGGGCATTATTGAAAGTGGAGTATCGGGCTGGTGAGATGGCTCAGTAGTTAAGAGCACTGACCACTCTTCTGGAGGTCATGAGTTCAGATCCCAGCAACCACATGGTGGCTCACAACCACCCTCAATGAGATCTGATGCCCTCATATGGGTGTCTGAAGACAGCGACAGGGTACTTACATATAATAAATAAATAAATATCTTTAAAAAAAAAGAAAGTGGAGTATCAAACTGTCCAATAATAACTGCTTTCTTTGTATTTTTTGCGACCTGTATTGGGCTCTGTTGTTAAGTAGACATGTTTATAATGATATTTAGCCTTAGTAGATTGAAAAATCTCTTTCTTTGTCTCTAGTAATACCTTGCTTAAAGTTTATTTTGTCTGTATTACGGTAGCCACTCTGGTTTTCTCTTGGATACTATTTGCTGATACGTCTTTTCTGGTGCTTTTACTTTCCATCCATCGCTTTCAGGTCCCATGTGTTTTACATTGGTGTAAATTGTGCAAAGCAATGGGCTTCATTGTACTTAGATTGTGGCTACGACCTCCGTCCCCCTCTTTTGTCCTCTCTCACTACTTTCTTTCTTCTCAAATAACCCTCCTGTACCCATGCCTTCTTAAAATGTCACCATGTTTCATCTGTAGCTAGACAGCACAATTCTGCATTTAAACAGACAATTCTCATGTCACAGTTACACCCTTGAATTTGTTTCTGTTTCCAGTGGACAGACATGTTTGTTGTTGTTGGTTGGTTTGCTTTGCTTGGTTTGTTTTTTTTGGCAAACACTCCTTATCCGCGTTTGCTCAGGAAAACAGATAAATATGAGGGACCAAGATCCTTGTATTTCTTTGCTTGTTAATATGGCTTTGCTACGTTAATAAATCTAGTGTTGTGTATTACAAGAAAGAGGTTATTTTCTCTGGTAAAAGTCAGACACACGACAACACTTGTTCTGTCAGCTTGCATGCTTCCTAGTTCTCATCAGCAGATGAGTATACCAGCACACCAGTTATATGCTCTCATTCTGCCAAACAATAGTGTCTGTGGAACAGGCACGTTGCCAAGACTGTTGGCAACAATGTTTTTAATGCTGAGTATTTGAAACAGAGAGGTCAATTTGCTAAAGATCAGTTCACCAAAAGCCAATACTCTTTGAAAGTCACTTCACGGGCTGGAGAGATGGCTCAGTGGTTAAGAGCATTGACTGCACTTCCAGAGGTCCTGAGTTCAAATCCCAGCAACCACATGGTGGCTCACAACCATCTGTAATGAGATCTGATGCCCTCTTCTGGTGTGTCTGAAGACAGCTACAGTGTATTCATATATAATAAATAAATAAATCTTTAAAAAAAAATTTAAAAAAAAAAAGAAAGTCACTTCACAAGACCTATTATCCAGTGATCAGTGAGATGCTGAATAAGACGACATAAACAAAACCTGTCCTATTTATTCATCATGTTACATTTATTTTTAAAAGAATATCAAATCAAGTCACCCTATGCCTGGTTATCCTGTTTTAGCTGCCAGCAACGAAAACTTGTTGCAATCTTAAGTGCTCACGAACATTTTTGAAATATATCTTTATTCTTTCTCTGAGAATTTCAGACACACATAAAATGTATTTTAACCATATCCACTCCCACTCTTCCTCCCAACTCCAGATCCATTTCCCCAACATCATATTCTCTTGTTTTAAGTAGCCTAATATTACTCTGATTTTCACTGCTCATATGGTCATTGTTATGAGGTCATCCACTGGAGTGGGGAGACCTACTAGGGGCCATACAATTACAGAAAACATACTTGCCTCTCCCCCAGCAGCCATCAACTGCCAATAGCACCTCAGATAGCAGCGAGAACTTCCCCCACCCACATCAGAATGTTGGCTGCCTTAATTGTGTGTGGGTCTTGTATGGGCAGTCACAGCTGCAAAACATTGTCACATGCAGACAACACTGTACTATCCCAGTCCTCCCAGATTAACTTGGTTTTTTAAATTTTCTGATTAGCACATAGGTAGGTTAATTTTAAAAAGTCAGAAGAGTTAATTATATTTTGTGCATTAAACAACCATGAGGACATATTTGAGACCTTGATGTAACACTGCATTTGGAGCTAAAGTCATTGAATTTCCCCCCTCCCTGAAATGAGCTACACTTTCTTCACTTCTAATAAGTAAGGCCTGTTTAGATGCAGGTCAACATGTATATCTACTTTTACTTACGATAGTAAAATTTAGCAATAGAGACAATAAAAAAGTAGACTCACTTCTATAGGAAATTCGTTTAAGTCATTAAATGATAAATTAAGGTATATCAACTGAAAAGCCACAGATGTTAAGTCTGGACAGTGCGTTAGAAAGAATCCCTGTAAGAAAGTAACAAAAAATAAGATGTTAATTATTAACAGTAAATTCTGTCTATGTTGTACAATGTTTAATTTTCTAATAGTAATGCTACAACCTCACTGACAGGGTGTACTGTCTAAAACTTTTCTGATCTATTAAAAGAAAAATCACAACTCTGTGTAGTTTTAATTTGTATTGTTCTTTGCATGCATGTGTGATAGATATGTGTATGAGTGTATGCATGTGTGATAGATATGTGTACGAGTGTATGCATGTGTGATAGATATGTGTACGAGTGTATGCATGCGTGATAGATATCTGTACGAGTATATGCATGCGTGATAGATATGTGTGTGAGTATATACATGCGTGATAGATATGTGTATGAGTATATGCATGCGTGATAGATAT